>NC_058379.1:40184558-40498433 GCF_018350175.1 Felis catus
TCATCAAAGGAGACAAACGATATAGCCAAAGAAACGTAATGAAAGTAGAATAAAATTAGAAAAAAATGTAATGAACCCCTACCATTTTGTCACAAATTTCCCGATAAACTTCCCAGTATTCAAAGCATGCGTGGAAACACATTCATCTTACAAGGACCGCGTTACCTGCAAGATTACTTAGCATTTGTCAAGCACACCACTTTGCTAATGCCGAGACCTAAGAGGGGTTTCCTCCACGGCACCTGATTCGGAAGACACTCTGCTGAGTTCAGTGACCTCCAGGCAATAAAAGCCATTGAAGTATAAATACCTGTTTCTCAAAACCCTCTTCCATGGGCTTAATATCAAAGAGAAGTTCAATGGAAGAAACCCAGACAGAGGCCTAAACATTGAGGCCACGTTTGCAGCTCTCAGACAGTCTGACTCACATCTGGATAGCGTCATCAAAGACGAAAGAAAGCAGAGGTAGAAAGCATTAAAAAATCCAGAGGGGACATGGAATAGTCAGGTTTGAACAAAATACACAGTAAGCACTACACATCGTCCTAAGAACCTCATCTTTGAAGGATGTGCTTCTCTGGATTTCCTGAGCCTCCCAGGTCTCAACGTCAACTTTTGTAGCTGTTTTTTCCAAATTTTTTCCTCGGTGCATCACATATGCAACATGTACCACACAATCTAGGGTCTGATTAGATTCTGACTTAGAATACTCTCTGATCGTTTCACGTTTGTGCGGTTTATTTCCTCAACTAGATCACAAATTAGACAAGGCCTCTCACTTCCCCGCTTCCTTTAGCACAAGGAAGATTTTCAGGGGAGGCTGTCTTTGTATCGCCTCTTGAAGGAGGAATAAGAATCGGCTCGGTGAGCAGCGATGACTATTTGAGAGACCACAAAGCACAAGGACACTGAAAAGCGTGGCATTTGGAGAAGAGTACGTGGGGTCCAGTGCTGCTGGCATAAGGGGTGGGGTGACAGGAGACAAGGGTGTCTAGATCATGAAAATCTCCACTTTGGGTCCTATCCAAAGGTTGAGATTAATATTGTAAAAGTGTAGGAAGTCTGGAAAGAACTTAAAGCTAAAAATGGCATGATCAGATAAGAAAGATCACATTGCAAATCATACCGTTAGGATTATGGAAAGTGCTGTGGGGTGCGAGTGCTCTAGAGGTGGTGGGAGCAAGGTCGTTATGGTTCGGTGGCTAAGGACACGGTGGGTTCGAAATTTACCAGCTGTATTAGCTCAGACAAGTTGTTTCATCTGCGATAGTCTATATTCTTATCCAGAGGACAGTCCCTACCACGTACCCTTTGAGGATGAAATGAGATAATGCATTTAAAGTGGTCAGCATGTGGGGCGCCTGGGTGGCTCAGTAGGTTGAGCTTCCGACTTCGGCTCAGGTCATGATCTCACGATCTGTGAGTTCGAGCCCCACGCCGGGCTCTGTGCTGACCGCTCAGAGCCTGGAACCTGTTTCAGATTCTGTGTCTCCCTCTCTCTCTGCCCCTCCCCTGTTCATGCTCTGTCTCTATCTCTGTGTCAAAAATAAATAAACATTTAAAAACAAAACAAAAAAATAAATAAATAAAATAAAGTGGTCAGCATGTGCCTGGCATATAGGTGCTCAAAACTGTTTATCATTATCGCCGCTAGAGGCACAGGAACCATTCCTTTTTTTATTCACTTAGTATTTGTTGGTCACTGTCTTTCTTTTTCCAAACAAGTCCAGACGAGACATGGTAAGGGGAGTCAAGGGCTTGGAATAGCGGCAACAGAAGCAAGAGACCCCCGACACCACTCCTGATCCACTTGGGGAATGGAGCAGAGATTGGACACTGGAAATTGGTCATGGCACCAGTCCCACCCTCAGTGACACGCAGCCCCGTGTGGAAGCATGGTGACACCACTCCTTGATTTTATATTGTCCAGAATAGACGAGGCAGAAGGATCACAGAGCAAGGGGCCGAGGGTGCTTGCAAAAGAATGTTTGAGGGGATGTGTCTCCTTAGGCCAGCAAGGGAAGAAAGTGAGACCCTGGGGGCTGACCGACCTAGAGAAAAGGGAGCTGCTGAGGAACCGGAGAACAGAAGAAACTGCCCTGAGAGCTATCAGAGAGCAGAAGTGAGGAGAAGAGAATGTGGAAACTTGAGAGATAGAAGTCATGGGTGGGAGGTGCCCCTGGGTGGTTCAGTCGGTTAAGCCTCCGACTCTTGATTTTTGGCTCAGGTCATGATCTCAAGGTCTGTGGGTTCGAGCCTGGTATGGGGCTCCACCCTAACTGTGGAGGCTGCTTGAAATTCTCTCTCTCTCTCTTTCTCTCTCTGTCCCTCTCACTTCCTCTCCCCTGCTCACGCTCTAAATAAATAAATAAATAAATAAATAAATAAATAAATAAATAAATAAATATCTTTTTAAAATAAAAGTCGTGGGTGGGAAATAATAAGACTCCTTAATTCTTTTTAGATTGCCCAGTGTACTGCATGTAAATAATCGTTATTTGATAAGTAGATGTTGAATTAAATCCCCATGCACAGATTTGATTGGACTCCATGCCTAATACCTTCAAAGAATATATCATCTGCTGTCTGACAAGTTAACATCCTTATTCGTCAAAACTGATTTTTCTCCAAGGGACAGCGACTGTCATCACGGGTCCTTCTCTGTCACAGCAACCGTGCTTCCAGAAAGTTTAATGGAGATGGATTTGTTTGTTTAAAATTTAAGATTGGGGCGCCAAGTTGGCTCAGTCGGTTAAGCGTCCGACTTCGGCTCAGGTCATGATCTCAGTGTCTGTGGGTTCGAGCCCCACGTCGGGCTCTGTGCTGACAGCTCAGAGCCTGGAGCCTGCTTCAAATTCTGTGTCTCCCTCTCTCTCTGCCCCTCCCCTGTTCATGCTCTGTCTCTCTCTGTCTCAAAAATAAATAAACATTAAAAAAAAAATCTAAAATTTAAGATTGGGTGCAGAACTCTAGAGGGGACAGAGAGACTGGTTCCAAAACGAAAAACAAATTATGATAATGAATGAAAAGGAAATGATAATTTATGAACATAAATAAATGAAAAATGAAATAATAAATTATGATAATAAATGCTAATTACCGCTAGATAGACGAAGAGTAAGAATAAGGCACTTTAACCGCTACGTGAAAATGGAAGCCGAAGGAGCAGTGTGTGAGCGGGTTCGAGTCTAATTCCCATCCACAGCCGGCGTTGCAGGGGTGGGGAAGACCAGACCACCGGCAGAAAAACACTGGGGACCGCGTTGAAAATGGTTAGCGGCAGAGACAGGCCAGCTCACCCGCGGGGTGCTGACCACCTCTCTCTGTGCGTGCAGGCGCTGATAATGGTTCTGAGAGAATGAACGTGAACTCTGAATGGGCGTGCGTGGTTCGTTGGAGGCAATACACCCGTCAAGTGGTAAAGGCCATTTCGAGATGCTTCAGCCGATCCCGATGGGGCCGCTTCTGAGACTCCCCGCGGGGCCCACTGAGCACTTTGGTGGTGCTTCTCGTAAGCTTGCGGTTTCCCTGGCTGGGCCTGAGGGTCTCTGTACTTGGAGAGGTACGCGTTTCTGGGCCTGCCACGGTTCTGCCACAGACCACTGGGTCCTGGCCACTCCAGGCAGGGAGCCCGGCCGGACGAGGTTCAGAAGGATGTTGGGCCGCTTCTCTGTTTCTTTCCCTGGGGCTACATGGAGCCCAGATACGCTTCTCTCTGCCTGTTTCCTCCCCTCCCCTCCTCCCCCCCTCCCCTGCTGCCTTTTCTCTGCTGCCCCACAGTTTCAAACAGTACTCGGACTTTGGCTTCCCGTGGTGCCGATACTGGCCTTTCCTCTACTTGACTTTGCAGATAAGCTCACCAGGGTTCAGTGAGTCTAGGAACATTTCCATTTAAATTTCTGGGAGCCAGCATCTGATTAACTCAGCTAAGCCTCTGCATGGGTGCCCCGGAGTTGGGTCTTCAAACGCAGTTCAATCAGCTCAGAGGAGGTAGTAATTGCCTTCCCTGTTCCTGGCAAGGACGTCAGCAGCAGAGGCTGTGGGCAGGGGGAGAAAACGGTCCCCAAAGCAGGTGTCAGCTCAACAGCCACCCCGGAAGGGACCACTACAGGTACTTTCGGTGCCTCCGCACTTGGTAGATTTGTAGGGTGAACGTGGTAAGAAGGAGATTTATGAGAAAAAAAAAAAAACACTTTCGATTCAGGTAAAAGAATATATATAGTCTGGCTCTGAAGCAAGTTGTCTAGAATGTGCCAGTACATGTTCACAAGACGATTCAGCTAGTTAGGAGAGATGTGGACAAAAATAACCCAGTTTTCATCAGAGGCTATTTCTACTGCCGCTTCTCAAGTTGCATTGTACTGTTTTGATTGTCATTGTTTTTGGATTTTTCTCTTTCTCCATCATGGCTGTCTTTTTTTTATTTTAATATTTATTTATTTTGGGGAGACAGAGTGCAAGCAGGGGAGGGGCAGAGAGAGAGGGAGACACAGCATCGGAAGCAGGCTCCAGGCTCCACGCTGTCAGACACGGGACTCAAACCCACGAAGTGTGGGATCATGACCTAGGCTGAAGTCAGATGCCTAACCGACTGAGCCACCCAGGCACCCCAATCATGGCTGTCTTTATATCCTATTAAACAGTTTCATTATGTCATCATTCCTGTTTCTCCTGCACTAATCAATGGCTTGCATATTTTTCCCGGCATCTTTTTTCAAGAGACCCTGATGGTCTTTGCTCTTCTCCGAAAATTCTACAGACGTGTGTTTTACTCCCATGAGATAGGGTGTCCCCACTGTGCCTCCCCAAGAGCTACTGGCCATGGCGGGTGAAAGTAACCACATTCTCCCCCCGGGGGACTCCATCTGTAAGTATAGCTGAAGTACCCTCCCCTAGAAACCCAAATGGGAACAATTTCATGGAGAGCACATCTCCAAGGTCACATAGAGTCAGAACAGGCACCTTCCTGCCTGTGTCAACCCCAAACAATGCTGTGAGGTTGTTATCATGCACTACCTTGGGGCGTCTGTGTGGCCAAGTCAGTTAAGCGTCCGATTTCAGCTCAGGTCATGATCTCATGGTTTGTGAATTCGAGCCTTGCATCGGGCTCTGTGCTGACAGCTCAGAGCCTGGAGCCTGCTTCAGGTTCTGTGTCACTGTCTCTCTCTGCCCCTCCCCCGCTCGTTCTCTCTCTCCCTCTCTCTCTCTTTCAAAAAGAAATAAAACATTAAATAACAATAATAATAATAATGCACTGCCTCAAAAACCCCCTCCTGTGTTCTATGAGATTTTACTCAACCAGCAATAAACATATACCAATATTAATGATAACTAACCATTTTCTCAAGAAATATCACCCTCCACCGTTTCATGCTCAAAAGTCGAAGTGAAACTACTTTTTAAAAGCTTTGTATGAAGACAAAGGCCGTTGTAATTGCACTACCTACTGTGACCAAATGGGAGGAGGTTTGACATGTTGCTTTTTTTGTTTTGTATTGTTTTTTTGTACAATATCATGTCTTTTGAAAGGGAAATGCTCAAAAGGCATTTATTTGTAGAAGCAGACTGGCTGAAGGAGGGATTCACAAACAAAATCCAATTGCAGATGATTGGGATAGCAATTAGCATTAATGGAAAAGCCAGAATGCATTCTGCTTCTATGGCTTAGCACAAAATGCCGAAGCATTGTACTCTGAGTGATACAACTGGTGTATTTCCAACCATGCTTACTCAAAGGTGCTCTCACGGCATTCGTATGGTTTTAAGTATAGAATACATGCAAATCTCCAAGCAGGCAAGTCTGAAAAATTGAGAGAATGGCATTCAGCTGTTTTGTGCAGCTACAGTTTCAGGTCAGAGGGTATCTGAAAAGTGGGCCTTGGGGCAATGTTCACTCACCCTCACACCTCTCTGTTCGCTTTTCTGTTTACTTTTACCCCAAAATGGCATGGCTTTGTTTCTCAGTAGTACATTAGTGAGAACCATTCCCTTTTTTTCTTTTTTAAACAACTGTTTATTTAAAATCATAAGCCCGTTGAGCATTCATAACGTTCTTCCTTCTCAAAGCCCACAGAATTGGGATTTAGTATTAACAGAATAAAAAAATTGCTGTTAAACAGCTGCGTCCGTATCGCATAGGATTTTGCTCTGTGCGCAAAAGAGTGCCCTGCGTGTTTAGACTGTGGAGGAGACGCAGGCGTGCAAGCGAGGAGGTCTGCGGTGGGTGGCACTGCCCCAGCGGGCCACCTTCTCACCCTCCTTGGAGGTGCCCTTTCCTCCTTCTCAGCCTCCTCCTGAACTGCCCCAGCAAGACCAAACTGCTTCTTTGGGGTTTTTCTTGCCTCTCTCCACCCTAAATAGCCTCGAGCCCCAGCCAGGGAAATCTTTAGCACGTGGCTGGCCACGTCACTGCTCGGTTTAAGACGCTCTCGTGGAATACCACCACCTGTAAAGTCAAGTCCTGGGTACGAGGATTGCTTACAAAAGCTCCTCGGGATTTGGCCTTGATGCCCATCCCAATTAGAGATAGGTTAGATGCCAGTGTCAGAAAATAAAATAACAGTGGCAGAGACAAAGATAGAGATGCAGAGAGGGGCTGCAACGGCACTCCACTGTGGCCAGGCCCTTTATCTTGTGGTGCTCCCACAGCAACTTACGCCTCCTGGCCTGTCGGCAGGCCGGCCGAGGAAGGGGTAAAGAAGGGTATGCCTTTCGCTTTAGAGACATTTTCCAGAAACTGCACATTCCGCCGTTTCCAGTTATACTCCAATAGCCAGAATTAGTCACCTCTGCACATGTAGGGAGACTGGGAGACATAGTCATTATTCTGCGACTACTTTATACTCTTCCATAAGGGAATCCTTTCTTTCTCTTCCGTCGAAGGTTACAGCCTGGCATGGGCAGGTCACATGGAGGAAAGCCAAAAAGGCCACTTGACCCTGAAAAGATTTGTGGAGATTTCTTCAGTCCTGATGTCTCCCCAGACAAGAACACAGTGTTCCCTATTCTCCTGGGCAGGGTCCCCAGCATTGCTCTTCCTAAAGTGAGTCACGATGGCCTGGCTATCAGTCTTCACCGAGTGAGAGAACAGAAGCCCTTAACTTGGTTCTTCTTTTTCCTTTTTAAAATTTTTTTTCATCTTATTTATTTGAGAGAGAGACAGAGCAAGTGGGAGAGAGGGACAGAGGGAGGGAGAGAGAGAGAATCTTAAGTAGTCTCTGACAATGGGGCTCAATCCCATGACCCTGGGATCATGACCTGAGCTGAAATCAAGAGTCAGACGCTCCACCGAGTGAGCCACTCAGGTGCCCCGAGTTCTTCTATCTGCATGTAAAGAAAAATCAAGAACAGCAGCTCTAAATAAAGACACGCACAGAAATCAAAATGAAATAGGGACTTGCCAACTTTGCAAGACTGTTTTCCCCTTGTCAGCATCTTCTAATACGTGGTTTGTTTGTTTTTCCCTCGGGCCTAATAAATTACCTACCTTGAGAATTTCCTTTCTGGAGCCGGATCGTTCTTGCTTCAGTCATCGTTGGTGCAGCAGTGCTTCTGCTCCAGGTGTGGGAACTCTGTGAAACTCTGTGAAAACCAGGCGCCTCTCACACTCAGAGCTCATCTCATGGTGGCCAATATAGTCAAGAAATTCTCCAAGTCAAAAATCAGGACATCCGGTCTGACAGTAAAATCAAACCTAGGAGGACAACAAAACACAATGTTGAAGTCATACTGAACAAAAATAATATATGAGAGATGATCACTGTAGTCATAGAAACCCTCACGAAGGCATATTGACCTACACTCCCCACCCTCGCTCCAAAAGAGAAGGCATGGAAGGCAATATCCCTTTCTATTTTGAGAAATCTTTTATGGCCACTTAAAATCTAATTCGGGGCCTAGCAGCTTCCTTTTCCAAGAATACAGAAGATAATAAGAACGGTTAGTCCTCTTTTTTCATGACTAGGTCATGTCTCTCTGAGCACATCATAAGCCTTTTGGCCATTAGGGATTTGCTGTGTGCATTTAGTTGCCTGCGCATGAGGGAGGCTCAGTTAATTCTTCCCAGTTACACTGCAGGATGGAGTGAGCATTGTCCATGGATGCCACTTATAAACCTTAATAGGTGAGGGGAAGAAAGAAGTGGCAGAAGGAAGTGTGTGGAAAGGAAGTTTAAGAGCAAGGAAAAGGAAGAACGAGAGAAGGAAGAGCAGGTGCCCCCAGCAATTGCTGAACCATTGAGGGCTTTAGATCATCTGTCTCCACTCCCCCGCAAGTCACCAAATGTGCCGCTTTACTTTATTTTTTTTTAAGATGAAATTAATTGTCACATTGGTTTCCATACAACACCCAGTGCTCATCCCAACAGGTGCCCTCCTCAATGCCCATCACCCACCCTCCCCTCCCTCCCACCCCCCCATCAACCCTCAGATTGTTCTCAGTTTTTAAGAGTCTCTTATGGTTTGGCTTCCTCCCTCCCTAACTTTTTTTTCCTTCCCCTCGCCCATGGTCTTCTGTTGAGTTTCTCAGGATCCACATAGGAGTGAAAACATATGGTATCTGTCTTTCTCTGTATGACTTAGTTCACTTAGCCTAACACTCTCCAGTTCCATCCACGTTGCCACAAAGGGCCAGATTTCATTCTTTCTCAGTGCCACGTAGCGTTCCATTGTGTATATAAACCACAATTTCTTTATCCATTCATCAGTTGATGGACATTTAGGCTCTTTCCATAATTTGGCTGTTGTTGAAAGTGCTGCTATAAACATTGGGGTACAAGTGCCCCTATGCATCAGTACTCCTGTATCCCTTGGGTAAATTCCTAGTCGTGGTTGCTTTACTTTATAATCACAAATTGATCAATCGTCCTTTTTAAATGACAGGCGAATAGAAGAGAATGTAAGATTCTCTATCAAAAAATAAAACAGGTATTTTTCCATATTTAATCTGTGCCAGGCTGTGAAGTTGTTTATTTGGCCTTGACCAGAAAGATAGACAGAGCACTTAGAAATGTTTATGATTGCTTATTGCCATTTGTTCATGACCTGATGTGCCCATATCACAGAGAAAGGGGATTAAGATCTCAGCATCCTTTTACAAATAGTAAGAAGGAGGAAAGCTAACTTACTTATCCTTGATGCAATTTATTACCCTCTGAGAAAATGTGTTTGACTCTATCCTGAAAATCACTCACTTCCATTTTAGTAAAAATCACGCTGTGTATGTTGAATTGACAAATATTATCATTGGTTACATCATTTAATTCTTCATTAATGGTTTTGCAAAATCTCTTCATTCCCTCTGCTTGTCCTCCGGTAACATCATCTTATGTAAAATGCTGTGGGCATATTAAAAATAACAAAATATTGAATAAGAATTCAAATAATTCTGTTCATTTTGGAGTAAATATATATATGTTTTCAGTTCTTGCCAGTTTCACATTTTACTTAGCAGAAAGTATCTACCTAAGACCCGCCTGCTTCAGAAGGAAATTCTGAGGCATCATTTCATTATTATTTTATATATTGAGATTCTATTATGTGTAATCATAAGACTTTTTATGTGACTATAACCCTCCTGGGCTGTTATTTTTGTTTTTTCATCTTTAAGTTCATATTTAAAAGGCAAAAATGCCTTCAACAGGACCTGTTTTGTAGAGAGAGACTCCCTCATGCAATGGATTTTTCCATCTAAATTAGTCAGTACCACTGTTTTGCCAAAAACGTGTATTTAACCCTCTTAAATCCCTCCTTGCCACAACCTGATCGTAGGATCATAACGTCATACAAAGCAGCCCAAAGTATCTTATGCAGCAATCTCCTTCACTAGTCTCTCTTCAGTGGACAAGTTTTGATTTCCAGGCTCTTCCTGACACACAAGTATCATGGGTCCTTCTTTCCTTTTTGTCTCTTCAGGTGTCAGTTTCTTTCTGTCCTTCAGACAGACTGTCTTCTGTCTAGGCATCCTGTAATCGGCAGGGCTGGGCAGGCCCCTCAGCTTTGCCTTCACAGCAGGTAGAATTTCCAGAGGTGGGGTGTTCTCTGCTGGGCTGTGGAGGGTCAGCAGTCAAAGGCTCACAGCAGCAGAAGGCATATTCACCTGCCTGCCTCCTCCCAAACTCTGAAACCACCGGTCCCCAGAATGCCCATGAGATGGGCCCTTCCCTGAGCGTGGCCCTTCCCTTGCCGCAAGTCATATTTCCACTCAGTACACATGACTCGGATCACAGTCTGGGCCACACCGAGAAATTTTGCACTGATGCATTGATGCAGTAATTCATCGAATAAATATTTTGCTGAGTTCCCACGATCAGCCAGGTATTTGCTGGATACTGGATGGGTAAAACATAGTCCCTACCCTCAAGGAGCTTATAATTCAGTAGGCTAACCCATTTTAAAAGACTCTGGTGATTAAAACCCTCCATCAGTTTGGCTGAGCCATTTATGTAGGAAGTGAGAGATGAGGAGAAAAAAGGGGAGGCATAGACCCTGGATAGAGATTTTCAACATTGTCGGGAGCTCCCACATACCAAACAGCCCATGGGATAGACAAGACCTTACCTGTCAAAAGTGTGCATTTTTCTTCATTAGACCATGTGTGTGTGTTTTATTTTGTTGTGGATGTTCGTAACTTAAACCGTTTATCTCTCCCTGTCTGAATATCTGAAATGACATTAGTGCTATTTTGGATCGTCATGCTGGCTTCTCAGGACAAGTCTTATTATGACAAGTTTTGTACTATAAGAAGCTTAAAAACAAACAAACAAACAAACAAAACAGGCTGTTAAGAGGAATTCAGTCAGCTACCAAAGAAGTTGGAGCCCAGAGAAAATACTCTGCCCTGTGGAACAGCAGGGCTGACCCTCGGGCCCAGGTCCTTCGTGTCCTTGAGAACATTTCTAGGGCCTTTCCCTTGGCCATCTCACTATCACTTGTGAACATTTAACCAGAAACCTTTAAGCCAGGAAAAGGCGATGCCATGATATTCAAACTAGCCAATTCAAGCTTATCCTTCAACTGCTCTCTGTTTGTTAATGGGAAGCTCTTGATCCCTCTAATGACAGAAATACAGGGGCACGGGCGCCCGGGTGGCTTAGTCAGTTAAGCTCCCGACTCTTGATTTCAGCTCAGGTTGTGATCTCACGGTTCGTGGGATCGAGCCCTACGTCGAGCTCTGTGCTAACAGTATGGAGCCTGCTTGGGATTCTCTCTCTCTCTTTCTCTCTCCTCCCCTCCCCTGCTCACTCTCTCTCTATCCCAAAATAAATAAATAAACACCAAAAAAAAAATTTTTTTAATACAAAGGCAGATTTTCCTCTACAGCTCTGATTTATTTGTCACCATTACTGTTTTCCATTCTAATTACTGTGGTGTTTGGGTTTCGGGGGGTGGGGCACAGGCGGTATTTCTGAGCTGTGATTGTTACTACAGAATTCTAACCAGAAAGCATGTGACAGAAGATAGAAAGATATGCCCCCAAGTTATAAGGGGCCAGTGGCTTCTCTTATTTTTTTTTCCGCCCACATTTATTTTACTTACATTAACGGAGCGCTTACTGTGTTTACAGAGCTGGCTTGGGGCTAGGTAGGGGGCTAGAAAGGTGACTGAGAGGTAAACAGGCCTGCGAGGAAGGAACTAAAGTAGCAGGTGAATGCCTGAGACAAACGATTGCATAGGAGCTGAGAGAGTGGCCCTAGATGCCATGGAAACACAGAGGGGAACTAATTCTCTCTGCAAGGGGTATCAGCAAAGGCTTCCCAGAGAAACTGAGCCCTTCGGGTGTTCACGCTTCACAATTAACAGACAGTTCAGACGAAACCCAGAGAAGCCAAGGAAAGATATCTCCAGTTACTGGAATCCTGGAGGGAGGGGGGGTGCTTTCAAATAATTTTAAAACCATTTAGCATTTTCATAGGTTCCTTTTCCGGGTTTACTAGCTTTCACCCCCCCCCCCCCCCACCACCTCCAGGTCCCTGACTGCAGTTGGCTCTCCCTGCCCTACACCGATGCTCGAGCCTTTCCGGCTTTCAAGGACAGCGATGAGTTAGTTCTTCTGCCAGAAAACCAACCCAGGAGCCGGCGCTCAAAAGAGCCACATCTCCTCACCGACCCAAGCGTTAACCCTTTGCCCTCTCTTGTTCTTGCCCCCAGGTCTCTGCGCAAGACGGGGTGTGGAACCTAACCACGGGGTGTCCATGACCCCCGAGGCTGCAGCCCATCAGCAATGAAAGGGTTATCGGGCAGCCGCAGCCACCACCACGGGGTCACCTGCGACGCGGCCTGCGACTCGCTGTCGCACCACTCGGACCGCAAGCCCTACCTGCTGAGCCCGCTGGAGCACCACCCGGCCGACCACCCTTACTACACTCAGCGGAACTCCTTCCAGGCCGAGTGCGTGGGCCCGTTCAGCGACCCGCTGGCCAGCAGCACCTTCCCGCGCAGGCACTACACCTCGCAGCAGGAGCTGAAGGACGAGTGCGCCCTGGTGCCCCGCACGCTGGCCGCCAAGGCCAACCGCATCCCCGCCAACCTCCTGGACCAGTTTGAGAGGCAGCTGCCGCTCAGCCGGGATGGCTACCACACGCTGCAGTACAAGCGCACGGCCGTGGAGCACCGCAGCGACAGCCCCGGCCGCATCCGCCACCTGGTCCACTCGGTCCAGAAGCTCTTCACCAAGTCGCACTCCCTGGAGGGGCCGTCCAAGGGCAGCGTCAACGGGGGCAAAGCCAGCCCCGACGAGACGCAGACGGGGAGGTACGGCAAGCGCAGCAAGAGCAAGGAGCGGCGCGCCGACCCCAAGGCCCGCGCCAACGCCTCCCCGGGCTGGTGGAGCTCCGACGACAACCTGGACGGCGACGTGTGCATCTACCACGCGCCCTCGGGAGTGATGACCATGGGCAGGTGCCCCGACCGCTCGGCCTCGCAGTACTTCATGGAGGCCTACAACACCATCAGCGAGCAGGCGGTCAAGGCCTCCCGGAGTAACAACGACGTCAAGTGCTCCACCTGTGCCAACCTGCCCGTCAACCTGGACGCGCCGCTCCTGAAGAAGAGCGCCTGGTCCTCCACCCTGACCGTGAGCCGCGCCAGGGAGGTGTACCAGAAAGCGTCGGTTAACATGGACCAGGCCATGGTGAAGTCAGAGTCCTGTCAGCAAGAGCGCTCCTGCCAGTACCTTCAGGTACCATTTATGTCGAGTGATGGGTGCTTAGAAATTGTGCCGGCTGATTGTGTGGTGTTTTCTCCTGGGTCCTAGTCTTGTCTGCATGAACCTGAGCAAACTGTGAGGCATTTCTCTGGCCAACTGCTCCTCTCAGGAAACAAAACTGCCACCGACTTCATCCACTTATCTTGAGATAGAAAACCGCTCTAGAAAAGCAGGCCTGCAGAAAGGCGCGGAGTTATTAATCATTCGGGTTCCTCTTTTGTCTCAGAGAACATGGGATAGGGAGCAGAGAAAAGGGGAGTCTACCCAGAATTCTAAAATAAAAATCCACCTTTTTACAAAAGTCGACAATGATCTTTTACGTTCTGGAAAGAGTTTAATAGGATCTATGGAGAGGTTTTGTGTTGGGTTTTTTTTGTTTGTTTGTTTGTTTGTTTAATTATTATTATTGTTAAATTCTGCCTTAAGCTATTGGGGAATCTTGATCTGTATCTTCGCCATCACAATTGTTAGCACCACCGCCAACACTGACCACACTCCCACCCCCGGAGCACAGGGAATCGGGATAATGCCCTGGGTGCTGAGGAGGTAGAGATAGAGCCGGTTTGGGGACCTGACAAGTGCACCTGCAGAGACCCGGGACAACAGAGAAGAAAAGGAAAAGTGGGGGAAAGCATCCACACAATAAAACGCAATTAGTGTCGGCGTGTAAATCCCACACACGTACAGAACCAAGGCAACCCGCTCCTTTTCTTCTTTCCCACTACCCTTCCGCTCACGGAACCTACATGGAGTCTTTATCTCTCCCCCGCCCCCACCCCTCTATCTAGTATGGTCATTTTTCCCAAGATATAACCCTCCCCAAGAAGGACCCTCTGATTTTTCCTTTTCACGGTGTCTTCTTTTTTTCCTCTCTCGTCTCCTGGGACGCCCATCTTTTTAAAAAACTCTTTACTGGACTACAGAGGCAGGACATAATCAGTTCCCACTCTCCTCTAAGAAGAAATGCAAGACAAACAGTCTTCCACTGAGACATTCAACTTTTTGCTCTCTGAATTCCTCCTTGCAAACCTGGCTGCCTTGAGAATGCCCCTACCAAGCCCTGTGAATATGCCAGGCTGGCAGTCACTGGGCAAGGACATCCCAACGTTCAGAAGCCACCAACGTGTGGGTGTTTTCACAAAGAGCACACAATCACGTGGTCAGTTTCTCCCACTGAAAGTAAATGAGGTATTGCCTCATTTACTATAATGTTGCTGGATGAGTTAAGTCATCAAGAACTATTCATGGAATTTCAGAGCTAAACAGTACATCTAATCCAACCTCCTCATTCAGCATATAAAAAACTAGATTCAGAGAGAGGTAAAGGCCTAGTGGGTTATACTGTTATACTGTTCGTTTAGAGGTAGGATCAAATCCAAGTCACTTAATTGATAGAAATGACCGTGACAATCTTACCCACCACCTAGAATAAAGTATTTTGACTAGAACATCTGTCCTGAAGAAAGGATGGGTAAAGGCTCCAGTAGTGGTGAAAAGTGGAAGGGTAAGGAAAGAAAGAAGGAAACTGATTTTGATTGAAAATCTACTGTGTACCAGATACTGTAGCAAATGTTCCACACTTGTTGTTCCATTGAATTTTCAAAATAATCCTGAGAGCTTGATATGATAGTATTCTGTTTTTACAAGAGAGGAAACATTTAGAAATATCAAGTGATTTAAAGCCTCATGGCCAATATGTTGAAGACCCAAGAGTTAGGCTTATCTCTACCTCATGCAAAATAGCTCTTTCCCTGGAATCAAGGGCACGAAAATGGTGAACAGGAGACGGAAAGTCTGTAGGGTAAACATATTATGACTAAAAGCTTTTCCATAAAATGAGAATGAAAGCTTAAAGATTTCAGTATGAGATTTAGTATCATAGCATTATCACATCTCTTATTAGAAAGATTTGGAAATTCTATTTTGAAGTTATTTACCTTATGCTAAGCCGGTTTTATAATGAAATGTTTGAGGCTTACAGAGAGGTATAAAGAAAAATAATAAGAAAACAAATGCTCAGTCATACATAACCCAACTAGAGAAGTAAAACATTAATTACAATGGATCACATATATACCTTCCCCAACCCCATTTCCTTCCTTTCGTCCCCAGAGCAACAGCTAATCTGACTTTGTTACCCAGAGGACCTTTGTTTTTAATTCTGAAGTTATTGGAAGACTGAAAAATATTAAGATTTTCCATCCTACATTGGGCAATAATTAATGCTGAACCAAGCTAGGTAAACCCTTTAAATATAAACTGAGCTCAAAAGCACAACTTCCTTAATAAATATTGACATTTGTTGAGTTCTTATTCTGTGTGAAGCTTTCAGACTGGAAAAAAAATTCAGTGCGAGCAGGTAGTGTGCCTGGCAGATAAACTAAATGTAGAACAGCATGTTCTTCCCAGCCAGTGTGCCAAAAATTAAAGGATTCCTGTGAAGGAGAAGGAGAAGGAGCTGGACATTCACAGGGGGAGGAAGGAGAACAGGAAACTCCCCGAGCTGGACATTCTCTCCGTCTCTCTCCTTGCTTTAGAGGAAACAGAGACTCTGCAGTCCCGCTGGAGCTTTTCTCAGAAAGACAGGTGTAGCCAGACCCTGCCAGTTCCCCTGGAATAATTTCATGGACAAGCTCGTTCTTAGAAACAAATTTGGGGAAATAAAGAAAAGTGTGTGTGTGTCGGGGGCGCGGGGGGTGTTCTTTCCAGTTGTATTGTCTTAATTACCAACTAATATTGAAACTGGATCTACAGATGTGTCTGACTTCAGCCTCACAAAGTGTAGTGGACAAAGCATTGAACTTCAAAGGAGAGGGTCTATGTTCTAGTCCCTGTTTGCCACTAACTAGTTAGTGGTCACTTACTGCCTAGTGATATGGCTTGGAATTATCATCTCAGCTCTCTGGGTCTCCTTCCGCTGCCATAGCATGAGGCGTTTGGTCTAGAAGATCTGTGATCTGAGTTCACATTTTTAAACTCCTTAGTTACATATGAAGAGTACTCATGAGAGTGACTTTTAAGAGTTATGAGGCCTGGACACTCTTATTTAATAAATACCTACCAAAAGTACATGTTTTCCCAATATTATCTAATTTGCCCTGTAAAACTCTGTGTGGTATTTTACAGTTGAAGAGACTGAGATTTAGTAAATTAGGTTAAGTAATTTACCTACCGACACACAGTATGCGACAACATGGAGGGTCAGAACAGATTTATCTGGCTTCATAGCCTGGATTTTTCTAGTTACCGTGTCGAACCCCAACCCCTTCCAGATATAAAACAGAGGGAGGAAGTGGCATATATCAAATACCTGTTGTGTGCCAGAAACGACACAGTACCTCATTTAGTACCTGAAATAACTTCGTAACGTATTACTATTTACTCAAGTTTTACAGATGACTAAACTAAGGCAGGAAAGATTAAATCGCTTACCAAGCAATGCTTAGACAGTGAGTAAAAGAGCTAAGACTTGATCCCAGATCTAAGTCTAAAATGTGCTCCAGAAACCGAAAGAAATGCGTTTTATTTTCATTTTATTACCTGTTTTCTTCTCTAGCAAATGTATGTGTTCCTTTGACTTCTTATTTGTGCCTACAGTTGAGAATACATGTACATGAAATGTGACCCATCTTAGACAAGCGACAGAATGATTGATATGTCCCCAATTGGATTCAAGACTGCACAAAAGTTAAATCAGTATTCACCAATAATAGAATCTAAATACTAGCAAAGTCCTGATTTTCTCCTTATAAAACTATCTCTTGAAATTAATTTAACTTCAGCCATGGCCACGGTTATACAGAGAGTGAGAAGTCTGTAGGTATTTAGCCTCTGTCTGACGTGGATTTAGAAATAAAGTCCTGTAGCTTGAAATTATTGCAAGACCCAGTTAATACAGTCGACTGTGGTATGTGCTCACTCACAAGCTGTTTGTAGTTAATAAAAAAAAAAAAAGACTCCCTTTTCTTTCCCCCCAATATTGTTATTTTTAAATGTCAAGAATCAGATGTCTGCTGTTTAGAATCTTGTACCGCTGCCAGTGACTGTATCAGGGTTTGGAGCAGGGACATGGATTTGAAGACATTAAAACTGTTTAATTCTCAGTTGAGATGTGGTTGGCTTTTATACATTTGGAATAGAGCATTTATGGCACATCTCCGGGTAAGTGCTAATAGTTAAGTAAATAAAATAAGAATGGGCTCAAAGGAGTAAAAGGAGTTTTTGTGGTTGTTTTGTTTTGCTTTAGAAAAGCAGGATTCTTGGTTCTGTATATGCTTCTTTATGTGAACGTTAAGTGTTGAGTGACTAGCATATAAAGCCATTCAGAAGAGCAAGATTTTAGATTTCCAACTGTTAACCTGAAAAAAAAAAAAATCCCTTCAATCATGTATTTTGCATTCATCCAGCAGCAGAAACAGGAAAAGGGAAACAAAACGCTCTCCCCGGTAGAAGTAGAGACACACAGAGAGAGAGGGAGAGAGAGAGCAAGACAGAGACGGAGAAAGAAAGCCACTCTCAGAGATGAAATTTTAGGAGAGAGAAATGATCGACCTTTTTAAGGCTGAGTGGGTTTCTTCAGTTTGCGTGCAAGTTTCAAGAAATGGAAGGACTGACCAGGTTTGGGTACAACTCTTTTATTACTTTGTATTTGGTGAGAGTGTGTTTTTGGTTTGAGTGGGGGTTTTGCCGGGGTGAGGGGGGGGGAAGGATAGTTTTTGTTCATTTATTTCTTCTGTAAATAGTAGCTAGAAAGACTGAAAGAGCTAATAAATTAATGCATGTAGAGATGGTAAGAAACAGGTTGAGATACTGGATACCTAACAAATCTGTGTCACAGAGGCTTCGTAAAATCTTTCATTGACACAGTTGATCTAAGGTGCTAGGTTCTATTAGAGGACATTGCGTGGCTAGTGATTGAAATGTGATCGGTTGTTTTCCAGGCAAGGATCCTAAATGCTTACTGTTCCTTTGCAAAATTAAAATTTCTGGATGGTTGGAGTTTTTTGTTTTTGTTTTTGTTTTTTTTCCTTGTCTTTCTTTCTTTCTTTCTTTCTTTCTTTCTTTCTTTCTTTCTTTCTTTCTTTCTTTCTTTCCTTCTTCCTTTCCTTCCTTCCTTTCTTCCCTCCCTCCTTCCTTCCCTCCTTCCTTCTTTCTTTCCTTCTTTCCTTCTTTCTTTTTTATCTGTTGGTTAAATTAGACTCCACAAAAAAAAAAAAAAAAACACTGAAGAATCATTCATAACAAGCATGAACCCAGGATTTTTTTCAGTGCAAGTACAACTAATTTTCGAAATTTTGTTCAAGATTATGTCAGTCTTTGCCTAGTGGGAGTTTTCCTTCCCCGGCTGAGGTTTTCTTTCCTTTTGTTTTGGAACAATTTAAATTATATTAAATCAATTAAAACTACTTTATATTAAGTGTGTGACAGTGCTGAGCAATTCTGCTAGTGACTTTGGTTACTTGGTTACTGTAATGTTTCCTTGCTGCCTTTAAAAAAAAAAAAACAAAACCTGTCAACTACATGAACTGATAATTTTCTTTATTTTTAACTTAAATGGCCTTAATAATCCAGCAAGGAGTGTCAAGATTCTTGAATGTATTTCCTACTTGGCTTGCACAGTCTTCTCCCTATTTTTCACTGATCTTAGTAAAGGTGTCCTCTTTGTTAATAGAAAAATAAGGTTGCTCCTGTCTGATCCTAAGTTTGACCGTAGAATAAAGTGTGCAGCTAGCAGAATCCTGGTAATTCTCTGAGTCTAATTCTCACTATTGCCCATATCCAAATAATAGTGGAGATGTGGGGGAGACAATTGGCAAAGCACTGTGAGAGAAGAGTCAGTGGTAGTCGAAGGAAGCTCAAAAAAAGAAATAGGAAATCCTTCCTGAAAGCTGTTAAAGAAACTTCATGATTCTTGGATTGCAATTTCACTATTCTAAGGTGCTTGGTTAGCATAATCAAAGGTTTCACAAGACATGTTTTCCAATCAGAGTCCAATCTAATAAAGGAAGGCATACCTCTGGTTAGCACAAAATAAGAGAAAAACTAGCCCTGGATCTCTTAGTGGCCAGTGGACTTCTTTTCCTCATGCTCTATCCTCCTTAGAAAACAGGTTGCTTGGAAAAAAATTGAAGGCAAAAACTCAAAGTAATCATTCATATTCTGTACAGAAAGATTCGTCCATAATCTCTTCTCTGCTTGAGATCATAGCTTTATACAACTTTACAGGAACGGTGATTTGTGAGTGGTAGAACACATTGATTGGTCTTTTGTTTGAGATTTTATAGGGACTACTAAAAAATACATGCAATATTACCAAGTTGGCTTTGATTTGGTGATTAGATTAGGTTTTAACCATTTTGCTTTAAGTTCAAAGGCAACAACCTCTCTTAGTACGTTATTGTGCCCACTGAATCATGGAGAAATTCCATCTTTATAGGTCGAAACAATTGAAACCAGAAGCTTCACGTGGTTCAAACTATAATACCTCTTGGTCAGATTTTTTTCTGTCATTTGCCAGGGGGTAGCTTGGTAGAGAAAAATTAAAATTGGCCTTTTCAGGTAAAACCAGGTTACTATTAATGATAGCCATGAAGAGTTATGTGACCTCACTGATTTTTATTACTCATTTGAACCTTTGAATCCGTACCTTTTCCCACTGGATAAAAATAACATGGCTGTATAACTTCCCATCCAGAGCCCATTTATCCGCTTCTCAAGATCATCTTGACCATCCCCTATCATTAGGTTCTGCCCCTGCTAACTGCCACTTGGAACACACATTATGGAACAGGGAACATTTTTTTACTTTATTTTTGTAAATGCATACTTAAATGTTTTTTATAAATTCTTAGACCGAAACTGCAATGGGGGTGGGGGGGGGGGGTTGGGCTCTAATTTTTCTCAATGAATGATTTAGTCTCCTTCAACCCAGTCCTCTCTCTAGCTAAAAGATAAACATATAAGAATGAATTCACTGCTGTTATACAATTAGCAAAGGTAAAGGAGGGGATACAGTGTAAGGAGAAGGCATATCGTCTCACTCCTTCTGTTGCTTCTGACCAATTATTTGTTTCTGGTATTTTTTTTTAACTCTTCCCCCACCCCCCTTGGAGAACACTGATGGCCAAAGAAATTCTGATTCTTCGGTCTTTTCAGTGTAAGAATATATAAAACTATCTTTAAAAACTGACGTGTTTTTTCCCCCTAAAGTTAAGCAACATGCCCTACCTTGTTTCCATTTCCAAGATAAAGAGACTTCTAATTACATTTGCAAAATGAGTTTTCTAGACAGGTAGATCTTTTCTTTCGTGTACATTAAAGTCACTCTTCTCTCAGGCGAAGTTTCTACTCATTGTTCTCACGGAACTAGGAAATTTCCCACAGATTCAGTCTTCTGATATCACAGAACTGTCTATGAAGCAGAATTGCGTGGAGTCCAGAGTTACTGTCTGTAGTATGCATGTGTACAGGTCCACACATAACACATTGCATCTGCATAAACATCCCTGGACTCATACTTCAGAATTTGCATTTGTATGTGTATGCTTTCTCTGATCTCTGATTCATGACGTAAGATCCATTTTAAACACACAATTTCACGATATCCATATAAGAATGACTACAGAGTGGGGGATCAGCTTTCCCAAAGCTCTCACTAGAAAACTCATTATTTTGCCTTTACAATGATTATATTGAACTTCACCTCGGACCATTAGTAGAAACCAGTTAGGGATGTCTTGCTTCACTGGTATGAGGGTAAAAACCTTTCCTACAAAGAGACATCCAACAACAATGAAAGGAAACGATTTCTCCACTTGTTGTTTTCTTTTTCCTTCCACTGTTTAATATAGACCTTCAGAATTGTGTAACTCCTCCCGAATTTTACCCTACGGTCCCTAAAACCTTAAGGTAGGTAAAGAATCGAGCAGGTTTTGTTTTTTGTTTTTCAGAAAAATGATAGTTTTAGCATTTTAGAACCCCTTTTGGAAGGCCATCTGGTAGACCTTCTCCTTTAAAACTTCTTCCTGAAAGGCGGACGTAGCATCTTCCTATCGACGTATTTCTCATCTAACAATCACCGTATGGAAGAATTCTTTGAGAGGATTTAGTCGAAGTCACTCTTTCTAAAAATGACAAAAATAAACCTTAGGGAGACACCTTGACTGATATAAGATCAGTCATCTTGTCGGTAGTGGACTGAGACCAGCAGGCTCACTGCCCAGCGACAGCCCTGTTCTTTTCCCCACGATGTTTCACACGTCTGTGAAAACCTTTAAGGCTCTTTTCAAGGAATAGCTTATCCAGCCTTTCTACATCCTTTTAAGGCAGTGAGGTCAAGGCACAAGGAGGCAAAGGGAAAAAAGAACTGATCTCAAAGTGAGATCTGCATCATGTTTGTGGCTTAAAAGATTTACAAGTGATGAAAACTGTTGGTAACTAAATAATTACCTGCAATTTGTAATTCTGTGGTTACCAAGGGCAGAGAGGTATATTTTTAATTTCTAAAAAATAGAAATAGGTCTATTTCTCCTAATATCCCCATTGGTCCCTCCTGCGTCTCTGTGGTTTCATTATGAGTGACTCATGTACCGAAGGAGGGCAAATGGGGCAGACGTGCCCCATGTTTGGATATGTAATCTGTAAGCACTACACTCAGAGCCCTGGGACTCAGAGCCCAACGTACTTCTCTCTGGTGTCTTACACTATCTTGGTAGCAAGCATCCCACACTTCCCACCTTACCTTCCCTGGTATGAAAATTGTTACCATAGGGGCGCCTGGGTGGCTCCGTCAGCGAAGCGTCCAACTTCGGCTCAGGTCATGATCTCACAGTTCACGAGTTCGAGCCCCACATCCGTCTCTGTGCTGACAGCCCAGAGCCTAGAGCCTCCTTCAGATTCTGTGTCTCCCTCTCTCTCTGCCACCACCCCCCACTCGCACTCTGTGTCCCTCTCTCAAAACTAAATAAACATTTAAAAAATTGTTAACAAAGCCGTGGCCATATGTATAGAATCATATATACATGTAGCCACTTGCCCCATCGTTGAATATTTAGGGCGATGTTTCCTTAACTTTGTGTGCGCAAGAATCACCTTTAAAGTGTCTATAAAATAAAGATTTCTGACATCAACCCAAGAGAGTTTGATTCTATGGTGCTGGGTGATTCCCACACTGAGATCAACCTAAGAGCCACGCTTTAACCCGACTCTAGGGAACCATCAGCCTACATTTATCATCTTATTTACTGAAGGGGGCAGTAGAGTCTAACAGATGAAAACACGGGCTTCGGGCGTTCCATTAATTTTACTATTGCTGCTGACTTCCAACATGATTTTGGTCTCCCTTCATCTGTACTTCCATTTCTGTGTCTGTAAAATGGGCCTAATGATATGAGTCCTATGTTTGTTCAGGTCTTCGGGAAAAAATTAGTTTCTAATGTGGGAAAAAATAGTGTGAAATGTTTTGAGTTTCCAGACCTTCCGATATCAAAATGCTTCACGGCTTCTTCATGTGTTCCCCGTACCTTACCACTGTCTTCTATTTTGCCTCCCCCAACTTTTATTAAACCAGGGTTAGGACGAGCATATCTGATTTCCTGGTAAAGGAAAGCCCTCTCCCAGTGTCCCAGCGGACGTTTAAGGCTTCTTCACCCGTGTTCCAACGAAACACATGAGGCTTTTGCCTGCAGATGAAAAGATCACCAAGGGTCGATCTTTTGATAGCCCAGCCTCAGCGGGTCAGGTTTTCCCCTGGCTTATATTTGCCAACGGAACGCATCTCCTCTGGCTTCCCGAAGCTTTAGGTGCTTCAGAGAAGACCTGCTTTTGCTTTCCTGTCTTCAGTCTGTCAAGACCGCCTAATTCCGGGCAGCTTTGGCCAGCTCAACAGGACGAGTTTCATTCACAGCAATGGCTGTGGAAGCTTGTCTACGAGGGGGCTCTAGCCACTTGCCTCCCATAACGACTCATCCAGGAGTGTTCCCAGCGGAGCAACTTTGAGAAGTGGGAGTTCCTCTGCTAGCAGTGACAACAGGCCCTGGTCCGTCTGTCTTCCTTGCTCATGCCCAAAGTCCCAGATTAATCCTCCCCACCCTCTGAAGCCAGCTACACAAAGGCCACCTACCAGCCAAACTGTTCTACATGCACACTGGTCTGACCTGTGGCCCCTCTGGCAGTCAATAGATACAGAGAGTGGCGCTCCTTTAAAGTTCCATTAAAAATCCCAGCTGCTTATAATCTCTGGGGAAGTCATGTCTTTTCTTCTTCTTCTTCTTTCCTCAACTAGTACAAGTTTAGCGGGCTCTTTGGTAACTCAGGGGGTGTCGGTGAAAGTAACTGTCATTTGTTTGCAAATGAAACCTAAGCTTTCTGAAAATGATTCCCCTGTAAGAATCTTTCCCCCGTAACACTCCTCCAGCCTTCTAGTTGATTTTAGATAGTTTCCTGTTCTCCCACCTCTTGGAAGTGTTCCATGGCACGCTGAGCAGACACTTTTCGTCAAAAAAAAAAGCCTATAAATAGCTGATTTTCCTGCTGCCTTCTCTTGAAGGCTTTCATAAAGGAGGTGAAACAAATCCACCAAAAACAAGAACCCTCTGTGAGGGGTGTGTGGTGAGGCTTGTAAAAAATCAGATCCATAGGCCGAAAATTATCGTGTAGGTCGCCCTGCCATATTTGGCTTATGCAATCACTGCACAGAAAAAGAAACACTTTATTTCACGCCAGATGATCTCATGAACTGAACAATCGATCAAAAATGTCTCCTATGAGCTTTCACGCTTCTTTAAAAATACATATTTTGACTTTTCATGATGCTTTAAAAAAAAAAATCCCAAAGCCAACTGTTATTTATTAGATTCCATGGGTAAATCGAGATAACCAATTCCTGCTCCATGGTAGGAAGTTGGAAACTACATCCTCATTTCTCCTCCAGACTGACCTTGCTTGTCCTCTGTGCCCTGTCCTCATAAATATCACCCCATCTCCCAGAGTGATTTTATGGATCTCCCTAGAAGACCGTTCGCGTGCTAGGCAAGACCTTAATAACGTCCTTCACCGATCTTACTGCAGTAACCCTCGGAAATCAGAGATGTGAGGTTAATTGTACTGCTTCCTACTTTTCACACACACACCCCATCCCCTGCATCCTACTGAGCAGAGAGAGTGGGGCTTAGCTGTGTTTTCTCCTGTTCCTTTCTTTTTCTTCTTCTCTCTCTTCCTTTCTTGTCTTTTCTTCCCCGATTTTTTTTAGGTAGCTATTATGTAACTGGGAATGGGAGACGACCCCAAAATCACGCTTACAAGGAGGAGACTGAGGCCTAGAGAAACTAACTGGCACTCTCATGGCTCTTCAGTTGTAGAGAGCAGTCCAAAAGCAGGGCGGCAAAGCAAGTCTTCCTCAGTTCCTCTTACCCCATGTGTTAGCGCTCCTCAACCACGTAGCACGAGGCATTCATTTGTCTTGGTATTCTAGACGCTGGAGAAACTCTGCTGCCTGCCCCGCCCCTCCTTTTCCCACTCCAGGCACTGGGTCTAATTTGGTTGTGGTTTAGTCTGCTGCTAGAGTTTCTGGAGAGTGCATCTCGTTGTGCCTTTCTTCCTTATCAACTCCCAGTGAGCACACACAGTCGATAGAAGCAGGTGTCAGAAAGAACTTCAACGGCCAGTTAGCCCAGGGCTTTTTATGCTTTTGAACCATGTGCTCCCTTGTTCATAGACAGCAAACTTGATACAACCGTTTAAAACAGAAGCAAGAATAGGAAGATTCCAATCCAAATCCCTTCCCCCTCGATCCACTGTCCTGGTAAAAGTCAAAACAATGTCAGGTAGCTATCCCAACATTGATAAGTTTAATTAGCAGCGACAGCTCTCCCAGGCTGCAGTCTGGTGCCCCGCGCATGAAAACAACAGCTGATCGCAGCGCACCCAGAGCTCCCGATTGAGCCACACTTTCAAATCACTTCTTGGCTTTGATGGACAAATGCATCTATCACCCTCATACCTTCTTCCTCATCTGTGACCCAGAGAGAGGAATTGACATTTTGAAGAACACACAGGGCCCTTGATTCCTTTCCACAGCACCAAACTGAGCATCTTCTCATGTTCAGTACCTGCCAGATGTGCTTCCGTGTGATAATGAATGATGGCAATGAGAAGGTGAAGGAGAAGGCGGAGGAGGAAAGGGACCATAATTTATTGAGAAAGTTCTATCGGCCTATGCTTAATATATATTGCCCTTATTTCTCAAAGTTACTGGGGTAACTTCTCAGACCTGCATTACATACAAAATGGGGGTAATAGTCTCTCTGTCTCAAAAATAAATAAACATTAAAAAAAATTTGTTTTAAATATTAAAAAAAAAAAGGGGGCGCCTGGGTGGCTCAGTCGGTTAAGCGTCCGACTTCAGCTCAGGTCACGATCTCACGGTCCATGAGTTCGAGCCCCGCGTCAGGCTCTGGGCTGATGGCTCGGAGCCTGGAGCCTGCTTCCGATTCTGTGTCTCCCTCTCTCTCTGCCCCTCCCCTGTACATGCTCTGTCTCTCTGTCTCAAAAATAAATAAACATTTAAAAAAAATTTTTTTAATATTCAAAATGGGAGTAATTAATTTGCTCAAGATTATCCCACTAGTAAGGGACATAGCGGAGATTGAAGCCCTGCTCTGATTCCAAAATCTGTTCACTTTCCAGCATATCATCCTGCCTCTAAACTTTGTGACTATGCCCTTTGTTCTTTTCCTGGAGGGTTGTTTCTTCACGAGCGTCTCTTTTAATAACAATTTTAAAAATGATCAACTACTGATGAAAACACAGATTCTGTCTTTATGATTGGGTATAAATATAAGTCTAGTTTGGAAAGTGGCCATGTTAGAAAGCAAGGAACATGTGAGATTTGTTTACAAAGTCAGATATATAAATTGTTAAATTGTAGTAGCACAGTATCATTTCATGTAACTGGAAAATCGTACCTCAATCCATGAAACAGCCATCTCTCAAGGCTGTTTTGATGAATCATTTGTTTCAACAGGAAACAACACTACTGATCCCTTGACACTGCCAACCTGATTGTAGTTAATGGTGTTGTTAGTAACACTGTAAAGCTATGTCCAAATAAATGTGGTATGAAATGCCCATTTAATATCCTCTGCTTGCTTTAATGTAGGGATATTTGCTTCCATAAGAAGTAATTTCACTGAAATGATGAGGAAATGAACTAGGAATCCCCAAACCCAATTCCTCTATAAGTCACTGTGACTTTACATTTTGTCCTTTTGGGAGACCGGAGTGATATTTCTCAGGTGTATTGTGAGCCAGAATTCTGTTTGGTGCACGAGCTCCATATATCCCAGATCGTTAACTAAATCTTTAAGAAGTTCACTAGTTTTACTATTTGTCAAACTACTACTCTAGGTCTCAAGGAAAAGGTAAGTTTCTCTAAAGGTCTACCTTTAGAACGCTTCTTAATTACCTATGAGCATATCACTGAATTAAGGGAGTCATATAATATACAATGCAAAGCACTCATGTACCACCTTAGAGGTGGCTGCGTATATCCAAGAAACATATGCTGTTAGGGTATGTTCGTAGAGTTTAAACTAAATTCTTATAATAGGTAACAATACAGAGGGGTCAGACTTCAGAAATGCATCAGGATAAAAGGTGCCATCCTCAGTTATGAACTTGGAAGTCAATGTAGTCTGTATTCTCCCACTTCTCAGCTCATTTTGGATTTCTCCATCTCACTGCAGGCAATTCAGTGTTCTAGCAAGCCCTCACTTCATGCACTTTCCCCTTTGTTTAAGCCCAGATGAAGTTCATTTAAAGTAATGGATACAGTCTTAATATATTCTGCAGCCTCCACTTTCTCTTGGTTCAGTATTTTCTAAAATACCCCCAGACATAAGAATGAAATGTTAATTATTCACTTAATGGGGACTTGTAAGAAATGAATTCACTAAAATTAAACCATGCCAATTTAATTTCATTTCATGAGATTAATGGATGAATAGAATGTAGTGTTGTATTTGTCAGCTCCAACCAAGAGCTCCACCCAACTATCAAAATATGTAGTCCTTTGTATTATCTAGATCACAGGTGTATAATAAAAATTTTTGTTAAGTGATTTAATAGAACTGCCATTTTCAACAAGCTTTTCCTTCAACCAAGACCTATTTGCCAACTGTGTGACCCAGACTGAAATCTGGAAGAGGGGCCTAGATAAACATGGGAAAGCAAAGACCAGTTTGGGGAAAGGAACAGTACAGATAAGATGGCAGTCCACCCAGCTGGTGAAAATAGGTAAACGGAGGACAGGAGTTAGTCTCTAGTGGAGAAGATGATAGAGAATAATTTTTTTTCCTAAAATACTCATATTTCCCAAAGGTAAAGGAGACGGTTTACCCTGGAGGCGAAACCCCAAACAATTTAACTCTCTGGGCAGCAATTTTAAGGATGAGCAATGGCATGAGAATAAGAAAGAGCAGGGGAAGACACCCCAGAGGGGCACAGGAGGCATGAGACACCAACCAGGCTGAGCCCAACAACCAGGCTGCTGGCCCCAGAGGCAGTGGGGCTGCCCAGGCCTTGGAGAAGAAATCTGGACAGAGAGCAGAGCGCTGGTGGAGAGGGAGGGCATCCTCACAGCCATCCTGCCTCTTGTGCTCAGCTCAGCCACAGGCCAGTACAATGGGATCGCCAAGATTCTGTGGCTGGCAGGGCAACCCTGTGCACCCAGAGAACTGAGATGCAGGCAGGGCTACCCTTGGAGACCTAAAAGTTCACAGGCACAAGAGGAGCCCCGAGAGAGCATATCAAGAGATGTCTCCAGGGAATAACGAACGGGTGTATTACACCAAAACCCATCTGTATCCCCAGGACGTACGCCTGAAGATGCTACTGTTAAGAGCAGGGAGACTTTTTTCCCAACAAAGGCATCAGATCCCAAGTTAGGAGAAGAGCTTCTTAAACACGTGTGACGACGGGGCTCCTGGGTCTCGGGCTCAGGAGATTAAGCATCTGACTCTCGGTTTTGGCTCAGGTCACAGCCTCCTGGTTGGTGTGTTCAAGCCCCACATCAGGCTCTGGGCTGACGGTGTGGCCTGCTTGGGATTCTCTCTCCCTCTCTCTCTCTCTCCCTCTCTCTTTCTCAAAATAAGTAAACTTTTTTTTTTTTTCTAATGTGTACTGAGAGGCTGGATAAACATGTCAGGAACAGGGGGAAGGAAATCCGAGTAGATGGCCCTTAGCATTCCTTTTAAATCAAATGGTCTAGGGGCGCCTGGGTGGCACAGTCGGTTAAGCGTCCGACTTCAGCTCAGGTCACGATCTCGTGGTCCGTGAGTTTGAGCCCCGAGTCAGGCTCTGGGCTGATGGCTCAGAGCCTGGAGCCTGTTTCCGATTCTGTGTCTCCCTCTCTCTCTGCCCCTCCCCCGTTCATGCTCTGTCTCTCTCTGTCTCAAAAATAAATAAACGTTAAAAAAATAAATAAAAAATAAATCAAATGGTCTAGTTCTCTACTGTCCAACATGGTAGCCACTAGCCACAGGTGGCTATTTAAATTTACATTAATTAAAGTTAAATAACACAAAATTCAGTCCCTCAGTCACAATAGCCACATTGCTAGTGCTTAGCAGTCACACGTGGCTGGTGTTTACCCTATGGGACAAACAGATATAAAACATTCCCATCATGGTGGAAAATGCTATTGGACAACATTGCTCTAGTTGGTTTTTTTTGTCTCTTTTAATGTAATGAATTCTACTAGACTTGGGCTTTGCCAAGAGAAGGTAATGTCCTGTTGGGATACCTCCTTGCTTAGAGGTGCCAGAACGGGCCAATCCCGTCCCATTATGGCCAGATGGGCGCAGGGAGGCACAGGGAGTGAGGGCTGTCCTGCGTGAGCGCTGTCCTCCACTTACTCACTATGTGGCGTTAAGTAAGCCACTTCCACTCATCGTCTAGCTCCTCCTCCTTTGTAAAATACTTACCACGTGGAGTTATTTTGAGGAGTAAATTCTATAAAGGAGCTCGTTTTCAGTAAGGAAAACGAACTTTTCGCTAGAAACGTGACATCTAGACCGGGATTTCACCCAGAGTTCACCTACTGTTTATTAGTCACTCGTTATGGGTGGGGCATTGTGCTGGGCACGTCACACAGTTTCCCTTGACCTTCCCCAGGCCCCCGGCGCTATCCCATCAAGGACCTTACTCTGCTCCTACTCTCCACTTTGTACTGACTCACCATTAGCCCACCAGGCAGCACCTAGAATAATATTTCCACGCACACTCTTGGAGCTGTGGGCTGAAGCTCTCTCTCAGACAAAGCAAAACTTTTCTCCTACTCACACGTATTTGTAAACTATGACGTTTTGGCACCTCTAGGAGCTGCATCTGGGTGCAAATAGATCCAGAAGTTGACAATGCATAGGAATATGTGCTACAGCCAGTCACACAGCTGGTACCAGTCAGGCTCCCCGGTTTGTATCATGGCTGCACGTGGGGCACTGCTCACCTTCCTCCACCTTTGATCAAAGGGCAAGAGCTTTCGGGAGAGTCCCTTGGAGTATTCGTATCACCGTGAGTTATCAGGACAGTGTTTAACCCCATTCATCAATGGGGCACCTGGGTGGCTCAGTCGGTTAAGCATCCGACTTCTGACTTCATGATCTCACGGCTTGTGAGTTCGAGCCCCGCGTCGGGCTCTGTGCTGACAGCTCAGAGCCTGGAGCCTCTTCAGATTCTGTGCCTTTCTTTCTCTCTCACTCTCTCTCTTTCTCTCTCTCTCTCTGCCCCTTCCCCGCTCACACTCTGTCTCTGTCTCTCAAAAGTAAATAAACATTAAAAAAAAAAATTTAACCCCATTCATCAAGATGAGTCTGACTCTCACACCTTCCCACTGCATACTAAAGAAATAATGTACCAATTTATGGGTGTCGAGACTTGTGCACACCATTCTAAATTAGAAATATAATTACCTATTTAGATAATAGGCAGGAGTCTCATGGAACAATAACCACAATGTACTTTTTAAAGTAGTTTTCTGTTTTGAGGGACCTGGCATTACCTGAAAAAATATGCTGTCTCGCCTCATTTGTTTCTTTGCCAAACATCAAGAGCCCTATTTTGCCATATTGCTCTCTGAAAACAAGTGTTCTTTGGCCATCTTCGGGGCCTGGAAAGAAAGATTGCTTCAGCCCAGCAGGCCAGAAAAGTGCCATGGGTGGCAGGCCAGTCGGAATGCTTGCTTTCCAGAAAAGGCCTTTCTAGAAAAGCTTCCTAAGGCAGAACTCCTTAATGCAGACCCTGAGAGGAAGAGGGTTTCCAGGCCAGGAGCATCTGTGGGTCATGGGGCTGAGGCAGCCCGGCAGAACGGAGGAATAGTTTGGCTCATGGCTGAAGTAATCCTACCTTGAGAAGACCCCTTGGTGGGGTGGAGGGCTGGGTCGGGGGTTAAGGAGAACTCAAATGAAGAAAGGCAGGACACGCCCATCCACGTACTTTAAGTGTTCTTAGCCTGGGTCTGTGGACATTTAGACTATGCAAGAATGTACCCTAAGGGGTCAGTGAACTCCAGAACTTAAAAAACCAAAGAGGAGAGCTGTTTGTGTTCATCCTGCTTGGGAGAAAAGTCCCAGGTTTTATCATGTCTCCAAAAGAGATAAAGAGTCACTAACAAGTATAAGTTACTATATCATAAAAATTGGGTAAAACTGAGTCAAAACTTAAAATGCATGACTTTTCCTTTTTCCTTATAACAGTTCATTAGAAAAACCTCTTGGGGGCACCTGGGTGCCTTAGTCGGTCGAGTTTCCGACTTCAGCTGGGGTCATGATCTCGCGGTTTGTCGGTTCGAGCCCCGCAACACGTTCTCGGCTGTCAATGGAGCCTGCTACAGATCCTCTGTCCTCCTCTCTTTCTGTCCCTCCCCCACTCAGGCTCGCTCTCTCTCTCTCTCTCTCTCTCTCTCTCTCTCTCAAAAATAAATAAACATTTAGAAAAGGAGAAGAGAGAAACAACTTTTTGATTTGAGGAATGTGCAGTTTTTAAAAAGTTGTTATTGTGGGTGCACATTACCTGAGATAAGTAAGTCTTGTGTTGGAACTTAGAGATCCTATTACGAAGTTTGTAATAGGATTTATCGTAAAGGAGCTTTTCCTGAGTGATCAGGTAACAAAAAATAAGGATTTCCCATATATAAGTTTGAAGCTGAGAGGAGAGAATTCAAAATTTTGTAAAAACAGCACCTACTCTCACAGTCTAGTGGAACTGTAGACAGTTAGATAAATACAATTCAGAGCGAAGTTAGAGGCATAGATACTTGAACAAAGAATATGGGGGCTTAATAGGAAGAAGCATTTCAAGCTGGGGTTTAGAAAGAAAGGATAAAGAAAGACTTCTCCATTTGAAAGGCTTTCTCTCTGGAGCTTTGGAGCCAGAGAGCTGTGCTCCAACCCTGTGTTTACTGATCGTGCAATTTTGAGTGAGTATTTTAAAAGCTCAGGTTCTCTGTAACATGGAGATACTAACAATACCTATCACATAGGGGGGTTGAGAGGATTAAGTGAGTTAATGTAATGTAAAAAGTGTAGAACAATGCTTGGAAAAGGGACATTATGTAATGCCCCAATCAGTGCTGTGATTTGCATTAAGCCTAAATACTTGGTGGGAGCAACGTGAATTGAAACAAGAGAACAGACTTAAAGGCACGGCAGAAATCTTGCTGTTAGAGATCACAATGTCATTTAGCCAGGCTTTTGATGAAATCCTAAGTGGTTTAGTTTCCTGTCCCTGCTCTAACCAGTCACCACAAACCTCGTGGCTTAAAATAACACACCCTTATTATCCTATAGTACTGGAGATCACAAGTCGGAAATGGATCTCACCGAGCCAACGTCAGAATCTGGTCAGCAGGGCTGTGTTCCTTCTGGAGGTTCTAGGGGGGGATTCCATTGTCCTGCCTTTTCCAGCGTCTGGAGGCTTGCCGACATTCCTTCACTCCTGGCTACAAAGTCTGCAATGGCATCACCGCTCTTGGCTTCTGTGGTCAGGTCTCCTCCTCCGACTCTCCTTGCCCCTCACTTTCCCTTTCAAAGACCCTTGTAGTTATGTTGGGCCCACCCACGCAACCGAGGATAATCTCCCCCCATCTCAGGATCGTGAACTTCATCACATCTGCGAAGTCCCTTTTGCCACGTAAGGTAACATCTGCACAAATCCCGTGGAGTAAGACGTGACCATCTTCAGGGAGCCATGATCCTGCCTGCCGCACAGTCTGCCACCTAAGACACGATATATTTCTTAAACCTAACCGTTTTTTAAACTTTGTATGAGAAGTGCATGAAATCCTCCAGTCCGTGCGTTATCAGCTAAATGAGATCACTGTATACATGCAGTATTCCCCAGATAGTTCTTTTATATGGAGATAGAGCGCTCAATTTTTGTGTCTGTTACATTATTTTAAACTATTAGATCATTTAGACTATGAAGCTATGTTAGTCTATTTTAAACTATTTAAACTATTTTTAACTGTTGGGGCTAGCTTCCTCTTTGCCTGTGAATTCCATATTTGCTGCTTCTTTTTCACTTAAAATGCTTATTATTCCCAACAGTAAAACACCAATTCTTTATACACTTGAAATCTTCTTCCAATATCCATAAATGTAAACGCGTACATTTTATACGTTTGCAATGAACGCGTTACACATATTTTTGCCTTTTGTGGCACATGGTACAATTTTTTTTTAATCTTTATTTTTGAGAGACAGAGAGACAGAGTGTGAGCACGAGGGGAAGCGGGGGGGGCTCTGTCAGCACAGAGCCCAACGCAGGGCTCCAACTCACAAACCACAAGTTCGTGACCTGAGCCGAAGTCTGACACTCAATGACTGAGCCACCCAGGCGCCCCCATGATACAATTTTTTATTTCAAACACTGTGAGCACTAAGTATATGTTAGGCCCTCTGTTAAGGACTAGGAATACAAAGTTGAAAAGACATGACTCCTGGCCTCAAGGGGTTCTTACTATAGTGGAGGGGGGTGGGATACTGATGATAAGAATTTTAAAAAGGAGAAAACACTATTAAAATAAATAGAATTGCCTAGATTTGGATATTGAATGACTGAAGTGTCAGGAAAGGAAGAGTAGAAATGATGACCAATCTATGGTTTGAAAAATTGGGTGCATGTCATTACCTCCAATTGAGACAGGATAATGGCGGCGGGGGGTGGGGGCAGCAATGGGAGGAGCGGCGGAATAAGTTTAGATGGAGAAGACAATTTTGTTCTAGACATTTTGAATAGATACTCTGTCTGCAGAATATCCAGTTTAAGATGTCCCATAGGCAAACATTCATTTATTCAAATATTACTTGGGAGGTTCTTACAATAATCCAGACGAGAGATGACTGTGGTTCAGACTAAGGTAGAAGCAATGAAGACAGAGGGACTTCAAGATAATCTTTCTACCTGGCCTTACAGGTGTCAGGTTGGTCAAAAATCCTCAGGTGAGGAAGATGGAGAAGTGGAGGCAGCTGAATGTATGATTCTGGAGTTCAGGAAGATGTCAAGATCAGGGAAAGTTTCATCCAGGTTATCGCATAGAAGGTCGAGCCAAGTTTGAGAGTGAATGAGATCACATGGGAGCACGTGTAAGTTAGAAGATGAAGCAGTACAGACCGGTTTCCTGGGCTACACAGACATTAAATCACAGACGTGAAGCCAAGGGAAGCAATAATAAAGAGCCAGAAAGATAGAAAAGATAAAAAGGAAGTCAAAACAGCATGGAAGCAAAGGGAGAAGGGGATTTCAAGAAAGGGAAAGTTCAGCAAGGTCAGCTACCAAAGAGTGGTCAAGTCAGGCAAGGAATAAAAAGTCTACGGTTGAATCTGGCAATTAGGAACTAGCTATTGGATGTGCCAGTAGTTTCCCCAAAGCGATAGAATAAATATAATTTTGTATACATTTGTATGCATACAAATGCTTATCGTTTTAATAAATGCTTATTATTTTTTTAATTTTTTTTAACATTTATTTGTTTTTGAGACAGACAGAGAGAGAGAGAGCATGAACAGGGGAGGGTCAGAGAAAGAGGGAGACACAGAATCCGAAACAGGCTCCAGGCTCTGAGCTGTCAGCACAGAGCCCGACGCGGGGCTAGAACCCACAGACCGGGAGATCATGAGCTGAGCTGAGGTCGGACGCTTAACCGACTGAGCCACCCAGGCGCCCCAAATGCTTATTATTTTTAACGTCACTCATTCTAATGAAAAGATGCATAGCTATTGACATATGCTAATACACCACGGTCAGAATATCCATGTCTCTGTTATTTAGCGTTTGAATTTTTGTTCAGTTTTTCACCGTTATGAATAATGCCATAAATATCTTTTTCAATAAGATGTGGGAGCTTTTTTTCTGGTTAGCCTTTCCGCATGTTATGCGCTGTTCTTCGATTCAAAACCAGAAGTACAAGCAACTCTTAGTATCTTAAGATCATCTAAGTATTCTAATTTGGAATAATTATTCTGCGGAGACTTTCACTCCGTCATTTTCAGATGGAGATAATCACAAATGTCTGGACTACTGTCTAACCTCGAGTGCACACTTCTAAAATGAGCATCTCCTTAGCAACTACATGCTGAAACCCTCTTTATGCAGCAGCATAACATACAATAATCTGCACCCGAATCCCTTTTCTGTCTCTACAACTGCAACCAATTTAACACCCATTTGTAATAGGTTTCTTCACTTTCAAACGACTAAAGTAATTTCCCACCTATTAGCTATTTTTGTTGACCTCACTTCACTAGAGATCCTCAATCTGAGTTTTATTTTAGCAATCACAATTCTCTCATCTAATTAACAAAAAAATTGGGCCATTGCCTCAGTGGCCTGCATCCAACCTTATTTTGACTGGCAATTTTCTAATAATATCTCGCTGTCCTTTCCACCCCCATCCTTAGAATAGTAGTTTTTGTTTCATGGAGTTCATCCTCTCCCCAGTTCTCTTTGCCCCCATTCTCTTGTTTTTTCTCTCTGTATCTCTTTTGTTTTTTTCCTTTCCTCTTCTTTATTTAGTAACATATCCAAATCTTTTACTGTTCCAAATGCCTCGGGGAGTATCAAATTATTTATTCAGTAGAAATTCCTAGAATTAGACTAGCCCAGCCAATGGGCATGCAAAATGTTAAGGATTTTTATACATATTGCCCATTGGCGAAAGATTATCTGAATTTTCACCCAGTACCTGTGTCCATTCCTGACACCTTTGTAGAAGATTCTTCCCTCTTGCAACACAGATCCACCTCCTTTAGCCTGGATGTTAAGTGCGAGGTGAAGTAAATCAAATGACTCGTTCACCTGGCAATTCTTCAAACACTTAAGGATTTATTATTTGTCCCTAAGTCTTCATGGCTCGCTCTTCAAAAGACCTAGTTCCTTCATCAGTTCTCTGAGAACAGGACTTTTCAGCATCCCAAGTGACAACTCCTATCTAGTTCCAAGAAAAGCAGCATCCCTCTTAACTTGTGATATAGTTGTGTGAGCCACATTTCAGTTGAATTCGGGCTCCACAGCGTCCACTGAAGATATCTGGACACGAACACTCTAGCAGTGTGCTAGCTTGCCTGGCAGCCGTGTCAACCTGTCTTGCACTCAGGTGAAATTTTTCATAGAAAATCATGTTGACGTGTTTCTCCCACCCTGAACTGTGCACTTAAATGACTTGATGTTATGCAAACTACCATATGTATCTTTATTAAATGTCACCTTATAGGGGTGCCTGGGTGGCTCAATCGGCCGAGCCGCCATTCTTGATTTCGGCTCAGGTCGTGATCTCATGGTTCGTGGGATGGAGCCCCACATCGGACTCTGTGCTGAGCGTGGAGCCTGCTGAAGAGACTCTCTCCCTCTCTTTCTGCCCTTCCCTGACTCTCTCTGTCTCTTTTAAAATAAATAAATAAGCATTTTAAAAAAGGTCACCTCATAGATATGAATATGTCTTTCCAAGTTAGAGGTACCCCTCCCTGTTGTGCAAGTTGTGCACTATTCCAGGAAACACCATTTATATTGATAGTTACTTTGGTGTTATTTATTTCTTACTATAATTTTCCAGCAAATGCAGTAGAATCTTGAGGAAGGCATAGCTTGCTTCCAATGTACCTGCCATTGGACTACCAAAACGAATGGTTTTTTTCTGTCAAAATGGAGAATACTAAATCTGAAATACAATATTTTAAATGTTTTCCCAAGATGTGTTATATTGTAAATCTCATAATAGTGTCTAATATATCATCATCGAAGTTGATAATTAAAAAATGTTCAGAATAGGGCCCAAAACAGAGGCTTATGCATTCAACTGCAGACCATCCTACGGTTTTTCATGAAATGATTTCTATACCATATAGGGAAAATCATTCAACCAGTTATAAATCTCATATCCAGTCTATACTTCCTTATTATGTTTAAAAGTTTTTCATTTTGTTAAATGATACCAATCTGTTCTTTGTACCTGTGAGCTCATTTCTTTTTTAAAAATCAGGGGCACCTGGGTGGCTCAGTCGGTTAAATATCCAACTTCAGTTCAGGTCATGATATCACCATTTGTGAGTTCAAGTCCCACATGGGGCTCTGTGCTGACAGCTCAGAGCCTGGAGCCTGCTTCGGATTCTGTGTCTCCCTCTGTCTCTGCCCCTCCCCCCTGCTCACACTCTGTCTCTCTCTCTCTCATTCTCTCTCTCTCTCAAAAATAAACATTAAAAATTTTTTTTTCATCAAGCATTACAGGGGAGGTTTATAAAGTTAATATATATTTATTGGGGAGATTTTTTTTTTAACTACGTAAGAAAATAAAGATCATAGAAATCACCCAGAGATAATCACTGTGAATCTTTTTGTGTTGTTGCTGTTCTTTAAAAAATATGATAATATTGAGCAATCTCTGAATAAACTCACCGAAGAGAAAAAAAGAAAGCATCAAATAAACACCATTAGGGATGTAGAAAAGAACAAGGATACAGGCGATATTAAATCTATCCCATGAATAGAACAGAAACAGATTTCATACCAATATATTGAAAACAAGTGGATAATCTTAGAAAACTAAATTCGTCAAAATGTAATAAAAACAGAAACCATATCCATGGCAGTTTAAGAAGTTAACACATTAACTTAAAATTTACTCAGAAAAAAAAAAAAAAGACCAGACCCAAAGGTTCTAGGAAACTTGCAAGGAAGGGGTAATCCCTGTTATATAAAAATTCTTCTGGAGATCTGAACAAAAAAAGATGCCAAGTTCATCAAATTCATTTTAGGATTTAGTATAATCTTAGACAAAGGCAGTTTGAAAAAGGAAGCTTTTAATGCAATTTGTTTATAATGAACTTGATGTAAAAATTCTTTAACTTTATTTATTTATTTTGAGAGAGAGAGAGAGAGCGTGCGCACAAGCGGGGGAAGGGCGGAGAGAGAGAGAGGAAGAGAGAATCCCAAGCACCTTCCACCTAGGTCAGCACAGAGCCTGACACGGGGCTCAATCTCACAAACTGTGGGATCCTGACCTGAGCTGAAATCAAGAGTCAGACACTTACCCAGGCGCTTCTGATGCAAAAATTCTCAATAAATATTTCAACAAAATTAAATAATTATAAATAATGTAAAATAACATGACCAGATGGGTTTATTTGGTAATGAGAGGAAAGCTTAACATTAGAAAAGATACATACTTCACAGCATTAGGAAATTAAAGGAAAAAACTACATGATTATCTTAATGTATGCATAAATTATATTTTGTAATATTCAACAGCTACTAATGATTTAATTAAAAATTATGACAAATTAGAAATAGAAAAAAATGCTTAAAGTGTGTCTGACAGGAACTTTGTGTAATGTTGGATCATCCCTTTTAAATCCGTGAAGAAGGTGGATTTCTTCTAAAATGTACTGAACTAGGTTTTGGCCAGTTATTTCTATTTCTACTTTTATTTTTATTATGTGTAACTGAAATGTAACATTACATTTGTCTCAGGTGTACCACATAATGATTTCAGATTTATATCTATCGTGAAATGATCACCACACTAAGTCTGATTAGCAGTCATCATCACACGATTACAAAAAAAAAAAAAAAAAAACGTTTTTCTTGGGATGAAAACTTTCACGATCTAGTCTCTTAGCAACTTTCAAATTTGCATTGCAGTAGTATTAACTATAGTTACCCTGCTGTACATTACATTCCCAGGACTTAGGTATTTTACAACTGGAAGTGTGTACAATTGATCTTTAACAATTGCATCCACCCCCAACCCTCCGCCCCTGGCAACCACCCATCTGTTCTCCGTATCCAGGAGCTCGCTTTTGGGTTGTTTTTGTTTTGTTTCGTTTTTTTAGATTTCGAAATCCATCCATGCTGTTACAAATGGCAGGATTTCCTTCTTTCTATGGCCAAGTAATATTCCATTATATGTGTACCACATCTCCTGTATCCATTCATCCACCAGGGGACACCGATGTCGTTTCCATATCTTGGCAATTATAGATAATGCTGCACTGAACATGGGAATGTTGGCGATTGGTTCTTTGCTGACATTTTTCTGTTGACATCATGCCTGTCTATAGCTTGTTCCCTATTATTTTCCCCCTAGAAAGGCTCATTTGAGCAATATAACCCAAATTCCTGCCTGTTCAAAGCCATGTTTTCACTTGAGTCTTTATACTTGAAGGAGAGCTTGATTTAGAAAATTCTTGGCTTCTGCTTTCTGGGCTTGATATCTTATAGATAGATACTGCTCTCCTATGTTCTGAGGTTAAGTGTTTCTGTGGGTTATCTGATCTCAACCTCCTTTTTTCTCCTTCAACCTGAATTTTATCTTTCCGCCCAACTGCCTAAAGGGTTGTTTCCAATAGTTTCTCTGAGATATGTCTTTATGTTGATCATTCTGAATGGCTTGTCACTGATAAAATGGGTACCTTTTCATTAAATCAAGTTGAGCCTTTTTTTTTATTTCAGCAAAACTTTAGTGAATTATATTTTAAGTTAATTATTTTATGCTATTACTTTGATTTTCTTCTTCAGAATTACAGCCATCCATATGTTGGATAGATTTCCTTGCTTCTCTAATCCTTCTCTTTTTATCACCACTTCCCTGCTCTTTTCCGTTTTTATCTTTCCTGTCCCTTCATTTACCTTCCTTTCCTTCAGTTCTGCCTGTTCCTATGTCACATCCTCCAGCTGTCTACAAGCAACCTTTTCTGGTATCCTCATTTCTTCCCTGAGTGTTTATAATTCTTCTTTGTGATCTTCTTTTATAGCTGTAACTGCTTCATTAATTATGTTTTGAATTTGGGGTATGTTTCCAATCTTCTCTGTGGCAACATCTTTTCCCAGTGCATTTTTATTATTTACTCTTTTTTATATTCTTTTTTTTTTTAATGTTTATTTTTGAGAGAGAGCACACGTGCATGCAAGCAGGGGAGAGGCAGAGAGAGAGAGGGAGACAGAGACTCTGAAGCAGGCTCCGCACTGTCAGCGCAAAGCCCGACGTGGGGCTCAAACCCACAAACTGTGAGATCATGACCTGAGCCTAACTCAAGAGTCGGATGCCCAACCAACTGAGCCACCCAGGCGCCCCTTTTTTATATTCTCTACAGTACCTGTATGTGTATTCCTTTTATGTGACTCCTATCTGAATGAGTTATGTTTCCCTAGAGAATCAGAAGGTTCCTTCAGAGGGAATGGTGGGCAGTAGTTTCCCAAGAACCAAGGGCTGCCTTTGCTGTTGCTACATTTTAAACCGTTGCTTTATAATATGATGCATCTATGGAGTCACGCATCCTCCAACTCTCAGACCAAACCTAGTTCTTGTCTCCTTCAATTACTTCACACGGATGACCTCACAGGCTGCCTGTTGTATGGGGACACAAAGGATACAGTCATCTTTAGAAAGAATTGTTCTGGCCCTTAATGAAAGTTGCCCACTTATACTCCACCACCTACGTTAGTTCCAGACCTTTCCACGGCTTTCCTTTCACACGGAGGTCCTCACTTTGGACGACTGTGTATTTGACGGAGCTCCGCTGCATCCAGGTCCCCCTCACGCCTCTAATTTACCTGCCACATTATTGTGACTTCCCTCCTTGGCTTTCCGCTGGACTCCGACTTTGGAGTTGGCGCATTTTCTGCCGGTTTTGCTGAAAATATGATTTGTGGGCTTCTCTTCGTTTTGTTGTGCTGCTGTTTTTGTTCTTTGGAATGGATTCCAGGAGGAGAAGGGAGAAAAAATTCAGTTTCTGTGAAAACCAGTCCTGTTAATATCTAGAAATATTTTCCTGCTCTTTTCTTTCTGCAAAAATGAGTTTGCATAAGAAAGCTCAGAGCATGTGTTTACCTATCGACCAAGTTGCTTTCCTAACATAAAAATAAAAGCAAAGCACGGTCAGCTTTTCTTACTAACTTCTTCATAAACCCGGGCCGTTTCTCTTCGTGCTCAGAGACCTTCTATTTAACAGCCTATTCTAGGATGATGTTGCCTTGTAAGTTCAAGCCTATCAAGCTGTTATCTCTTGGATGATTGAAAAGCCTTCTCTATCTTTGTCTTTTGCTACTGCACTTTCTTGAACAATCTTTAAGATTAGCTACCTGGATTCTGGGGTCCTACCAAAAGTTCTTTGAGTACATAAAGATATCATTTGCCTGGGCACAAAAAGTTAAGCTGAGTGTTTTCAGGTGTGTCCTCTTTTTCTTTTTAAATTTTTTCTAATGTTCATTATTTATTTTTGAGAGAGAGAGAGAGAGACAGAGTGCAAGAGGGGGAGGGACAGAGAGAGAGAGAGAGAGAGAGACGGAGACACAGGACCCAAACCAGGCTCCAGGCTCCGGGCTGTCAGCACAGAGCCTGATGCGAGGCTCGAACACATGAACTGTGAGATCATGACCTGAGCCTAAGTCGGACACTCAACCGACTGAGCCACCCAGGCACCCCTAGGTGTGTCCTCTTTTTAAAAAGGAAAATATCCTTATTGAGAAAATCAACTTATTAATCTATTAATCTCGTAAATCTTATGATATTTTAAACCATCCTGCATGCTAATTTTCTGAGCAAAAGGCATGTGTTTGACTAATAGTGGATCTTCATGCAGTGGTGACATCAAAGCCATGTTGACCAGGGAAAAAGAGAATGATCAGATTTTATAATTAAGAAGAATAGCCCTGACTCCCAACACAGAACACATGCTTTAAATTATTTTGCTAGTAGCAATCATACTGTCATCACCCTCTCACCACAGCCTGCCAAGTTCAGAGCTCTTTCCTTTATTCATTCAAGAAATATTTATTAAATGCCTACCATTGCCAGGCCCTGTGTAGTTGCAAAGGATACAGTGATGATCAGAAACAGACATGATCCCTACTCTCATGCTCCTTATTGTCAGTGGGGAAATAAATATTACTAAAATCGACTGCACAAATAAATTTAAATTTACTACTATGGCAAGGGCTCCTGACGAACTGTGGTGGGAGCTGTCCCTTGTCTGCAGTCAGGGCTGCCCTTTCCTTTAGTGGGAGGAATTGGCAGAATTGAGCTTCCCACAGGACTAGGGCCCCTATGGATTCTAAGGGATTGGGCAACTGGTATTTCTTAACACTACATAAACATCTTGCACCTAAGATAAGACTGCTGGGTCCCTAACGCCCAGAATGCTTATTCCCTGCCTTTCCTCCTTGCAATGCATTCGTCATACTTGTCTTCTTAGGAGAGTGGCCAATGGGGAGGTAGATCTCTCCATAGTTCCTTTAACTAAGAGACTCAATGGAAGCCAAGTCTCTTCAAAGATGCCAAGAATGTAGTGGCCCATGCACCTTCTGAGCCCACCGCTCACAAGTACAAACCTATCCCAAGGGACCACTTTGCTCAGTACCTGTGAAGGAGATTATGATACTCTAATAACGTACCGACAGAACTTCAGAGAAGCACGCCCTAGGAAGTGATGACTGAGATTAGGTCTGAAGGAAGAACTAGTCAATTAGACTATGAATCAAGGGAATCATGCAAAGGCAGGAAGAAACAAAAGGGTCAGAGATAAATCTAGTGTGGCTGGGTCACCAGGATAGTGCAAGAGGAGGTCGGGAAGATATGCAGCACTATATCATTCAAGGCCCTGGGATTGTGTTTAAATTTTGAATCTTTATATCCTCACTGTTGTGTGGAGGAGGGTAGAAGTAGGGAAAGCTGACATTCGCTTTGCCTTCTGAAAACATCCCTTTAGATGGAGTGAAACGATAAGAAACGTGGAAGAAGCCACGAAAGGTAAAATATACATCCCAAGTGAAAGATCCTGGCGGCTGGGACTAGGGTGGAGATGGTGAGATTGAGGCAAAAGTTGGATAATTTCCAGAGATTCCAAATCCATAGGACTTGGTGATGCAGAGGGAGAAGGAAGTGTCCAGAACGGGACCTATGTTTCTGACTTGCATGGAAGATGGTGTTTCCATTCCCTCAAGTGGGGGCTCTGGTAGAGCTTCAGTCAGGAGTGGGCAGCGGAGCCGGGAGGAGAAAATGAGCTTGATTTGGATGCTCCTGTGGATGACGTGCTGCAAAGTGTCTAAGTGAATGTGTCAAGGACCTGAAGCTCCTATGGGAAAGCGGGAATGAAAATATAAATTTATGCGTCATCTGCAGACAAGACGTTTTCCTGGAATCCAAACTTCTCTTCCCCATGCTTCTTCTTCTACATGTACCATCTTGTAGATCATTTTCTTTGATAGAGAAAACGGGAGAGCTCGAGAGCTCGATGTTTTGTCCTCTTCCTCCCTCCTCCCCACTGCTCCTCCTCCTCTTCCTCCTCCTTCATCATCATCTGTTATACCGTTATACCATCTGGACCAAGCCTTGGGATTATCTTTGTTCTTCTATTTGTTCCAGTTTATATCTTTTTAAAAGGCCTCTTCTTAAAATTGTTTCTGGATTTTTTTTCCTTTGATTTTTTTTTTTTTTTTTTGGTTTTTAGTTTTTGGTTTTGTCTGTTTTGTTTTTTTGTTTTGTTTCATTTTTTGAGTAGGCTCCATGTCCAATGTGGAGCCCAATGTGGGGCTTGAACTCACGACCCTGAGCTGAAATCAAGAGCCAGACTCTTAGCCAACTGAGCCACCCAGGCGCCCCCATCTTGGTGCAATTCTTACAGATGCTCATCACTTACCTGTATTCATCCTTGATGGAAAACTCATCTCTCGTGTATGAAACAAGTTCCTTTAATGGGAACACTTCAAAACCCTCCTTGTACAATCTTTCTTGCTTTTTATTCTCATCTAGGTCATTTGATATCATCTCAACAGAATTAAGAGTTGTGATCCTGTTTTCCCTCTTGAATCATCTGCCCTTATTCATCAAAAGCAAGTCTGTCCCTATTCTCCTTCTATTTTTTCCTTTTCCTCTTTCTTCTCTTTTTCCTCCTCTTCCTTTATTGTCATCCTCCCCCTCTCCTTCCTCTTCCCCTCACTCTCTCTGATTTGGGGACGTTTTTTCTTTATTGAAAATTAGCCATGACTAAACATCAACACAAATGGTCCCTTTGGTCAGGTCTATAGCTCACGAGTCCCCAAGGGTTTCCTACATTTGGCATTATCCTCAGTCTCCCCCCGCCCCATTTCTCCCCATCTACTTTCTGCAGAATTTACTTTATATGACTAATTCTTATCATTACAAACACTATATGGCAGTGTTTCCATGGCAAATTAATAATTTTATTAATCTGTTTATTGACGTATAATTTACCAACCATAAAGATTCCCTTATTAAAAATATAGAATTTAATGGTTTTAGTATATCCACAGCGTTGTGCAAACATCATCACAACCTAAGATATGGACATTTTCACCACCTCAATAAGAAACTCTATTTATTAGCATTCTCTTCCCCGTACTGCTACCCTGTGCCCAGGGTGACCACGAATCCACTTTCTATCTCCATAGATTCTGCTTATTCTGAGCATTTTATATAAATAGTATCATACAAGATGTAATCTTTTGTGACTAGCTTTTTCAATCAGCCTACTATTTTCAAGATTCATCCATGTTATAGCATATATCAACACTTAATTTATTTTTAATGCCAAATAATATTCCATTGTGTAGATATACCACATATTTTTAACCATTCTCCAGCTGATGGAAATTAGGGTTGTTTCCATTTCTTGGCTCTTGTGCATAATGGTGCTATCAACATTTGTGTACAAACTTTTGTGTGGACACATGTTTTCGTTTCTCCTGGATATTGAAGTATGAGTCATATGGTAACTCTGCTTCACATTTTGAGGCAAATCAATCCCTTAATTATTGCTTTTCCTTTATCATTGCTCACTAGAGGCAGCTATGTTCTCATTAATTCAGGAGAGGAGAGTTTGAGGGTCTGGTTTTGCAAGGTGACAAAGACAAGAACGGTTTCAAAGTCTTCAAGCTAAAATTACTTTGCTCAGTCATGTTGCCCTTGTCTGTTGATAATCTTGGACTTGTCTGGCTGTTATGATGGCACATTTTACTTGTTAAAGCTGGATTTTAATAAATGCTCAAATTCTATGAAGTAAAACACCTGGGAGAGGACACTGATTGCAGTGTCCTTCCTTTGCCCATCTGGGAAGGAGACGTACTCTTGTGTTCGCCCAAGGGTTTCTGAAACCGGTTTAATTGGTTTGAAGAAAATTAAGGAATTATTAAAGAATATGACTTATTTTAGGTGAATTGGATATTCAGAAGACAGGTATCTATTCTTATTTTACTGTTGGAACCCTAACGTCTCTGTCTGCATTAGCTATTAGAATGTTGTATCCAATTTATATGTGTCTGCATACTTATCGTCAAAACTGTAAAATGCATCTGTCTTTCCATCGCTAGTCAGACAAGCCGGTATTCCTTTTTTAGAAAATTGCGGAGATCACTCCCCCATGTGTATTTCTCCTTGACAGAATACACATTAGCCACTGTGTGTGCTGCAAAGTGAGCCAGTAGCCTAAGAATCTACCGAGATAATGAAAGATAGCAATGTAATTTTGCTGGGATGGTGAGTGTGCAAGACTCTACAACTGCTATGCAAAACTGCATGGGCTTTAAAAATCTACACTGTTTACTTAAGTGTTATTCTGTAGTTATAAGATTTGATTTCATTAGTATCTTCATATGAATGAAAATGTAAAGTTGCAAGTCTAGAGTTGTGAGCCATGGCCAACCACTCCGCACCTCCCAAGTTCTGTGTTTACTGCCTTACTCACCCACTTTGCGTCGGCAAATCATAGAGAGGAGCTAACTGCTCTCAGCTGCACTATACCAAATCAAAGCTGAGATGAATAATGAACTTAATTTTCCATAAAGACATTCTGTTTGGCATTTCAGCTAATAAGGTAAGCTAATGGCAATTCTGGGCTCTGGAAAAGAAAATGAATAGTCTCTTTGTGTTTGATTTCTGTGCTAATCCATAATTTTTCTTTTAACATGCTGGAGTGAATTTCATGTTTCACGATGTGTGTGAATTTGGGATGAACAGTTTTATAAAGCGTACCCCCGATGCACCCTTTTTGGTTTATTAGGTTGCTTATGGTACCAGAGGGGCTAAGGGAGAAATCCAGCTTTTTTAGTAAGAATGACATCTCTATAATAATATTTTTATCATCTATAGTGCAAAATGAATTTACTAAAAAAGCAGAATACTTAGATGCAGCAAAGACAGACAAAATTATTTTAGCACTGCTTATTGAATATATTTGGCATGATATATTGTAAATTGATGTTGAATGTGCTCTAGAGAAAGCAGAATGCATACATCATGTTGGTTTCTGCGTCTTTTATTTCTAAGTACATGTTATTCTAGAGAAGGTAGTAATTTTCAATTGCTAAAATTATTCCACAGCTTCGGGGTAGGTGGGTTTTATTTTGTAAGGTTGTATTTTTAAAAGAGCAGCATAATGGTAATGTGGATTTTCGTCATGATTACTTTCTTGATTTACCATGGCTGCAATGACTTCGGTCCATGTGGAAAATGTGATTGTTTATCCACTAAAGTTCATGGGACTAAAAACCATCAGACCTCTCTGAGCCTTTCATTGCTACCTTGGCTACTGTATATCAAAAATAAGAAGGATGAAACAATCACCTGGTTGGCTTAGCTTTTTGGGATACAGATTTTCGGTGCTTAACAGTGAGATTTTCATTTTAGTCAGTGCCTAGCACAAACTAACGAAAACTTAGCAAGATGGGGAAGAAATGATCACCGTTTCTTTTTTAGAAGACCAACAGAAATGAAGAATGCAATTAAGATTTATGTTTTCTGGGCTCACTGCCATGTCACCTGAAAAATCAGAGACTCTATTCTCTCAAAGTAGGTGACCTCAAAAGAGGTTTCCGAAGTCCTATGCAAAACAGCCAAAGGAGGTGGGAAATTTTGGAGAAATGAAAAGGAAATGTTTCTCCCATTCCTACTGTTCCAATCTGCCCATTCTGTTTTTGCGCGTGGGAAACGGGCTGTGGGCACCAGATATTTTTGTTTTGTGGAAATCTTTAAACATCACAATCAGACTTTTATAGAAAATGAAGAACCTTTATCCTTCCTCCCTTTAAAATGTTCACGATACCCGTTTTCCCTTGAAGTTTAAACAGGATGCTAGTTTGCGCACCACTGACTGCTACCAATGACTCGGTCCCCTGACAGATCACCCATGTTCCACCTACAAATTTAGGCATTTCTTTTGAAAAGCCTCTAATTTAGTAAACCTATGAGAAGTCAGAGTGTGGCATTTTTGTCTATCACGGTTCATTTTTCAGAACACCAAGACAGACATATGTTACTCTTCATACTTCAAAGTTTTAAAATATGTTCAATTTCACGGCTATTCTCTATTTGCAGAACTCTGTTGGAAGCCCCAATATGGTGGATTGTTTTGGATTTGTAAGGTGTTCGTTTTCTTTTCTTCTTTTTTCCCTTTCCCTCTCACGCCCCATCCCTCCAGACCATTCTTGGCTGCCCCACGCCCACGCACTGTTTTGCTTCCTTAATTCTGATTCCCCTTCTCCTCAGTTTCACTGGTCCAGAACCTCTGCATTGCACTGTGTCTATTTTTTTTTTTCTTTTTGTTAATGTCTATTTATTTTTTGAGAGAGGGAGAGAGAGCGTGAGCTGGGAGGGCAAAGAGAGAGGGAGACAGAATCCGAAGCAGGCTCCAGGCTCTGAGCTGTCTTCATAGAGCCTGACGTGGGGCTTGAACTCATGACCTGAGCCAAAGTCGGACGCTTAACTGACTGAGCCACCCAGGCGCCCCACACTGTGTCTATTTTAAAGTTGGAAGAAACAAACCAGAAAGCAAACTTTTGTAACCACCAAGTTGTTGTTTTCTAGTCCCTGTCATTTGTAAACTAAGAAAACCTTCATACCAGCACACTTGGTTATCTGCTATTGCTGTCTAAAACCATCCTGATGGTGAAAATGTGCAAGGCTGTTCGACTAGCATCCTTTCCAGGATTCCTTTTTCCACAGTGGTCAGCCCACTCGTGCTTCAAGATGAGATGCAAAGTTGTTAGTCCTTTCAGACATTCTTAGCGATGCCAACTGCAAGGCATGTGTTATTTACAGGCTCACATGTTAACTCTCTGTGCTTGTTAATTTATTAAGGAGAAAATCTAGCGCAAACAGCACCACCACCTTCCCTACACTCACGCACACACGCGCGTGCGCATACACTTAGCAAAGACGGCAGAGCAGCTATCTACCAGGGACGCTAGTAACTGAAGCAGTGGCATTGTCACAGATGGCCCCCATCATAAGAAGTTCTTGGCACTGTGGCAAGGAAGCCTGAGCAGGAGGCAGCAAACAGATTTGTTCCCAAATACACGTGAAACCCATTCTTGGGGACGATCAGCATTAAGTGGAGAAGGAGCAAAGACGAGAGAGGACTAAAATATCACCAGACTTGGTTATTACTTGTTAACCTTACCGCATTTATGCTCACAGGCTGGGGGACCCCAGGATATCTGTGTTATAAAAAATAAAGGCATTACTCCAGACCTATCATCTCTAAAACTGGGCTCAGTATCTTTCCTACAAGCCTCCTTATTCTGTGTTTCCTACCCCTGTAAATAGCACCACTATCTACCCATTATTTTCAACCCAGAAACACGGGGGAAAACTTTGATTTTTTTTCCCCTCTACCTCACCCCCACATCTCGGAGGCAGGCTCACAAAAGTCGGTTGAATGAATGAATGAATGAATGGGTGGTTGGATTCATCCCCAAGTCCCGTGAATTTAATTTCTATTCACTTCTCTCCATTCTCTCTGCCACTATCCTAGTTAAATCATTATTGTTTCTCACCTAGATGATTACAAATACCTCCTAAGTGGTCTTCCCACCTCTGGTTTTCCATCAATCTAGTCATTTGTATACTATAGCTCACATAATCTTTCTAAAATGCAAAAAGAATCACTGAATCTTCTGCTTATCAATCTTCAGTGGGTCCTCCTTACCCTTGGGACAAAAAGTCCACCTCCTTACCGTGACTTACAGGGTGTGACGTAATCAGGGAACTTTTTCCTTCACAGCCTCTCTTCTTCACATTCCCTGTGTTTTTGCACTTCAGTCCCCCCTGAACTACTTTTAACTTTCTCATAGGTGCTGTGTTGTCCTGCTCAGGGCCTTTGCACGAGCTGCTTCCTCTTTGGTCTCTTCTATCCATCCAGCTCAAACTCCTTTCTTCTCTACTCAGCCCCTTTTCAACTTTCTCGTCTGGTCTGAGACAGCACTTCCTCCAGGAAGCCCTTTCTGACTGGCCAGATTTGAGCCCACTCCCCTCTCCCCATCATTCTCACAGCGTTATTTCCGTACCATGCTTCTGCTATTTTATACCAGATTGCCTATTCCGCTAGCCTATCGGTTCCGTGAAGGTAGATAGCCAGTCTCTTAGTCACATCTGTGGCCGCGAACAAGTGAAAGTAAATTCCATGTGAACACATGAATAAATACTTGGACTCCTTAACAAGCTTTATTACCCTTTGTTCTGATGAGGATGCAGAAACCGAATGCAGTGTTTCTTTGTTACCCATTCCTACAAAGTCCTGTGCTACAGCAGTTCACATAAATTCTTCCATCTTCTCGTTCTTATTCCCATTTTATAAATGAGGCCACTGAGGCTTAAGGCATGGGCCGCTCATTGTGATGCTAGGGGTCAGCCCTTTCTACTCTCCACATGGCCCACTACATCCATAGAATGAGAAAACATTTTAATCTCAAAAATAAATAATAGAATAAAGGGCACCTGGGTGGCTCAGTCGGTTAAGCGTCCAACTTTGACTCAGGTCATGATCTCACGGTTCGTGAGTTCGAGCCCCGCAGCGGGCTCTGTGCTGACAGCTCGGAGTCTGGAACCTGCTTCGGATTCTGTATCTCCCTCTCTGCCCCTCCCCCCCTGCCCATCGCTCTCAAAACGAAATAAAAACATTTAAAAATTTTTTTTAAATGAATAATAGATTGATCACTGGCTTTTTGACCTCCAGTCATCTGCTCTGAATGTAGATTTTCCTTATTGTTAATCTGAAAGTACCTTTCTTTGTGCCATATTCTTTATTCCCAAGGTTTTTTTCTGCAGGCCCTCTGTTTACAGCGTTTTCTGCCTTTCTTGCTCTCTCCATAGTGAGAGTCACTGGACCTCTCATTTCTGTTTCATTTCCATTTGTCCTTTTTTGGGGGGGGGCTACTTTAATACTTTTATTAAAGGTCATAAAAGTATCCAAGAAGATCAATAAATGTGATACAATGATATATATCCTAATATGAAGAACTTTCTTTCAGTACCTTGCTTTGCTTCACAATAGTCTATTGTCCTTTTCAGCACGGATTCCCCCCCCCACCCCAGTCCTGCTCCCTGATTACTCTCTCCAGAGCACTTTTGCCTGAGCTCAGTTATTCCTTAATGTTTGTCAGCCGCAGCCTGATGTCAGACTACCTACGAGGCTTCCACTGGCCTTTCATGGGAAAAGCAAATTACTGCTTGTTACCCACCCAGCTGCTTAATTAGCAGTATTCTCTGTGGAAGAAATATCTAGAAGTACAGCTAGAGAGGGAACATATACCGCGGCGTCTGGGAAATGATCCATGTTGTGCTGACCATGACAGCCTGTGGCCCCGAGATCCAACACCCAATGGGAGAGACGATAAAGCAGTGTGTGCACAGCAAATGCTTTCACATTGGACAGACCTCGGTATGAATCCTCTTTCTACCGTGTTTCTATCCGGTAACCTTGAGCAAGTCCATGAACTTTCCTGTGCCTCAGTTCCTTCATCTGTAAGACAGAGGTCATAATGGTGTCTACCTCAGCAGAGTAAAATCTCACCATGATGACAGTGTTGGTGGTTGACAGAGATAGATGGAAAAATAGCCCAGATATGCCCATGTCTTAGTCCCAGGAAATTGTGGCTGTTACCTTATGTGGCAAATGTGACTTTACAGATGTGATTAGTCAAGGATGTTCGGAAGTGGAGATTATCCTGGGCTACCTGGGTGGGCCCTAAGTGGAGTCACGAGCGTCCTTGTAAGAGAGAGGCAGACAGAGATCTGAATGCAGAAGGCGGCCATGTGGCCGTGGAAGCAGAAGAGAGATTTAAAGATGCTCTGATGCTGGTTTTGAAGACAGAGGGCAGTGCCTTGAGCTGAGCAATACAAGGAACGCAGCCCTAGAAGATGGAAAGGCAAGGAAAGGGATTCTCCCCTAGAGCTGCCGGAGGGAGCTCAGCCCCGCCCAGAACCTGGTCTCCACTCAGCTCTGGCTCCAGAGCTGTTAGAGAATAAATGCGAGTGAGTCGAGTGAGTCGTTTTAAGCCACTGAGCTTGGGATCATTTGAAACAGCAGCCTCAGGAAACTAACACAATGGTGATATTTTGGGAAATGCAAGATGACTCCGAGTGAGCTGATAACATAAGAAAAGTGACATTACAAAGGCTGATGATGGGGTGGAGAGGCCCTCTAGTTTGAAAGGTGTGGTGGGAGGTATCACGGCGCCTGCTGTGTGTTAGAGGGAGGCCAGAAGTAAAAGGGCAAAGGGTGAAGCCATGTGCAGGGATTTTAGACGCAAACAGAAGCACGGAGAAGGGAGGGCTGGACGGTGACTGAGGGTGTGATGTGACAGGGAGGGTAGGGGAGCAGATGGGGTTCGGGAAAGAGTGATCAGTTACGAAGAAAGGCTGGCTTGGGGAATTTCCCTGGGCAGCGAGGATGCTGAGGCAGTGTGGATTTTAGAAGCGAGGACCTGTGTCCCCTAAACAAAAGGAGCCATTTTCTATTATTCTCAGTGCCATATTACTGATAGAAAAAGACACTCCCAGGAAAGGGATTCTGAAAAAAGATTTGTGGTGCTTTAAGCCAAGGCAAGACTATTAGCAGGAGACTGAGTGCCTTCGACTTCGTCTATTTCTAGCACTACCCAGAGAGGTGTAGGCTGAAGCGAAGTTAGTTTCATTTGAAATCTCCACGTGTTGTACATAATTTGGTATTTCCTACAGAACACATTGTGCCTTTTCACACAGCCATGCCTCCACGCATGCTAGCTCTCCTCTCCTGTCCTACCCTCCGCTGCCTGGACCCAGCTGGCAAAGTCTTGCCCATCCTTCCAGCCTCGAGTCAAGTATGAACTCCTTGAACCAGCTTCCAGGCTAACTGCACTGGCTAGTTCCTATTCGCTAGCAGTTTCGGCACTTCGTTGTCACCACACTTAAATGATTGCTGCTCCCTCCCCTCCACTAAGTTCACCTTTCCCTCCTCCTTCGACAGAGAGGTCCCTGGGGGCAAATACCAGTCTGTGGAGAACACTTCTTCTGCACCCCCAGGGCTTGGCATGCAGGAAGCATTCAATAAATGCGAATGGTTGCTAAGAAAGTAGATCTTAAATGTTCTCAGCACAAAAAAGGTTGGGGGGGGGTGGTATGTTTAATCAACAGAATGAGGTATTAGCTAAAACTATGCTGGTAATCATTTTGCAGCATATATCAAACCAATACGTTGTATACCTTAAACTTACACGATGTTATAGATCAATTATATCTCAAGAAAGGTAGAAACAGGAAAAAAGAAGATTTGAGGGGGCTTCAAGAACAAAAAATAAATGTGAACAGATGGATGGATGAATTGATTCACTAATTGTACCTTATGCGCAGACTTATCACGGGGTAAAGAAAAAAAAAAAAAAGGTTATGCATCCCAGAGCCAGTGTCTAAAGAAAACAAGGCCTTCCATCCAATTCTCTTCAAAGTAAGAAATCATAAAAGTAAATAGCACCAGAACTCCTTCGTGCATGATACACGTGTTAATTGCATTATCATCTGTTGTATAGTTCAAATGACAATTCAATATCTGGTCTAGAATTTAAGAACAGATTTTCTTCACCTTCCAGATCTGATCTGCCATCTCCTTTATGACATTTTTTTAAATCAAGGCAGACTATAAAAGGAAAATAAAGTACCATGTTAAATGCACACAAATTTAGGGGGGCCTGGGTGGCTCAGTCGGTTAAGCGTCCGACTTCAGCTCAGGTCACGATCTCGCGGTCCGTCAGTTCGAGCCCCGCGTCAGGCTCTGGGCTGATGGCTCTGAGCCTGGAGCCTGCTTCCGATTCTGTGTGTCTCTCTCTCTGCCCCTCCCCCGTTCATGCTCTGTCTCTCTCTGTCCCAAAAATAGATAAACGTTAAAAAAAAATTTTTTTTAAATGCACACTAATTTATTTTGAAGCAAGGTTTTTTATTAAACCACAGGTTGATTTTTACCTAGTGTCTTTCACATTTGAGAGCAAATTGTCTAAAATTCACAATTGTTTTCTTAAAAAAGATAAATTTGTCATGTGCCATGGATGCTATTACTTACAGATGCTACTATTATCTTTTTATTACAAAAATAAAAGTGAGAGCAGCAGTGAAACGTGTCACGATCACATGTGGAATAAAATGATCTTATGAGAATTAAATACATCACTAATAAATTGTCAAGTGATTAAATATGCACGGCATCTCCCTACAACAAGCATGCAACTCAGAAGGCCCAATTAGTATGCCCAAGTCTCAGAGACAAATCATAAACTACTTTATCTTCGTCCTACATCCATCTGAATATTTAGTAAAGTTAGAATTGCATAGTTAGCCTGGCTCTAAGAGTTTACTCTTTACTCTGAACAACAAAGTTGCGGCTCGCTACCAAACAGGGTAACTCTGGGGGAAGGTGAAATCCTACACTTCCTGTATACATCCATGTGGACTTCCCGTGGGTGGAAGGCACAGTGTCAGACATCAGAGGCAACACAAATACGTGTCCCGACCATGCCCACTTTGCAACTGCTGGGCAGTTCTAGTCGTATTTGCTTACAAACCACACAATGGGCTATCTCGTAACAATCGAAAGACCCTGATCAGCAGGACCAACCGAAACTGATGAATTGCTAAAAAAAAAAAAAAAGAGAAAAAGAACAACTAGCATTTTAGGATTTCCTTATGTAAAGTCGACTAGTTGTATTTTTGCTGGCTTTCGCTACACTAGAATCAAGCCCTCTGCTTCTGGAAGGAGAGTGATTTTGTTGTGCTAGGGCACCAGGAAAACTCAGTTGTTTTACCCATTCACTGAAGCTTTCTTGCTGCAGATGGGTGGCCATTATTTCTGCCTTTTGCCTCTTTACCTCCTCAGTTTTAATTCCATGGCTCTGTCCCAGTCTACATTGTTTTTCAATTGCTAAGAAATTAGATATCACGATCTCGCGGTCCGTGAGTTCGAGCCCCGTGTCAGGCTCTGGGCTGATGGCTCAGAGCCTGGAGCCTGTTTCCGATTCTGTGTCTCCCTCTCTCTCTGCCCCTCCCCCGTTCATGCTCTGTCTCTCTCTGTCCCAAAAAAATAAAATAAAAAACGTTGAAAAAAAAATTAAAAAAAAAGAAATTAGATATCATCAGCTAGTAATGTGCCGGTTAAAAACTTTTTTTTTTTTGTCTCTTTTCCAAACTGTCATGGAATGGAGAAAGAGGAAAAAGTTGTTAGTACTTGCTGCATCCCTCACTGCACATAACTTTGATAATCCAGGGTACTTTGCTCTCTTAAAATGAAATTATAAATGATATTTAATGGTTTTTAAAAGTTTGATATCTAATGCTTTTTAAAAGTTTAACAAAACTGTTAAAGTTTTATTAATAAAGAGGAAACATTTGGGGGCGCCTGGGTGGCTCAGTCAGTTAAGGGTCCAACTCTTGATTGCAACTGGGGTCATGATCTTTTCGTGAGTTTTAGCCCCACATCAGACTCTGTGCTGATGGCATGGAGCCTGCCTGGGATTCTCTCTCTCTCCCCTTCTCTGTGCCTCTCTTTCTCTCTCTCTCTCATTTTCTCTCTCTCTCTCTCAAAATAAATAAATAAACTTAAAAAGAAAACAAAAAAAAAACCCCAAAGAAACATTTCTATAAAGTATAAGATTAATAATGTCCATTGCAGGGGAGGGAAAAAAAAAATAATGTCCATTGCTTGCCAAAATTAATATATTCATGTCAGAGTCAAAAGTCACATACAAATAGAGTTGAGAAGAGTCATAAGAGGGAATATACTTAAATTTCACCATATGTCTAAGTGCTTCATTTTTATAGAAAAGAAATAAACACTCTAAGTTATTGAAGAGGGAGAGCTAATTCATTATACTGGAGGTTTAAACATAAAAGGGAAGGAAGAAAGAAAATACCATATGCTTGGATTCCAAAACCCTGTTACATCATAACACCCAAAATTGGAGAGAAGACGGAAAACATATCTTGCAAGCCTCGTCCACATGTTTGGCACCCCCTCACAAAACCCCTGTGCCATTTTATTAACACACTTTTTCACATGTAGCAGTTGGATCTAATGAGAGGCTGAACCTTGCCTTTGTGGTAGAAATTGATTTATTTTTCCCCTTCATTCTGAGTTCTCCGGGAGCCCACCCCAGGCCTTCGAGAGCCTGCTTCATTGTTCGTCATTAGTATTTATCACTTTTACAGAATGCCACGGGGTGCTCAGAACTCTAGCGTGCTATTCAAAAGAAAACACAAAATCCCTGCTCTTGGGGGTGGGGGCGGGGTGGGGGGGGAAACCATTAAAGCATTCGCGGAATCTAAGAAAAGGAAAATACAATCGTGATGAAACAATGTGTCCAGTAGAAGAGCCATGCAGGCTACCTTTGAGAGGTACATTCCAAGGGGAGAGGGAAGAATGTGTGGTTGAGGACTCTCTCCTTCTTAATCTGACCGCCCTCTGCGATGACTTCTGGTCAGTGCGCCAGCTCAGAGGAGGAGCAGGTGGCAAGCCCGAAATGGAGCAAGCCAGGTATTCAAGTCACATAACAGGAGGGGCGAAAAAGTGCAATGCCTCCTCGGTGGGCCGGCACCACTCACCTGCCATCTGTGTGACAGCATTCAGAGTCGGGAGGGTGCTTGAGAAGGGAAGAAAGAGAATCTAATCCCACTGCCTTTTACGAGTACTCAGAGAAAACATCTATAAAAACTGAGGATAAAAATGTTGCATAGTGATGTGCTCTCGCACAGACCTGATTTCCTCTTTCATATCACCCAATAAATGCAATTTCCTCCTAAAGTGTATTTTTTTTTTAATAAAGAAAATCAGTAGGATTCTACGATAGGTATATTTTTCTGGGAGGGAAAGTGATGCATTTGGTTTCATTTCCTCCTGGTGTCGTAATCCTTTGCCATCAGCAATGCTACCAAGATTGGAACACTGATTTTAATATTTCGTACTTTAATTGACTGTAGTTCTCCCGTATATCTACTCAGTTTGAAATTTTGGATGACAGTATGTTTTCAGCTCAACCTATTTTAATTCTTATTCTAGATTCTGTGGAATCATATGACAGCAGGGTTAAGGCTGATATTAACCACTTCTTATTTTTGGCAGGTTGGTATAAACATTATTAAATAGGTCTATAAAGTCAGGTAAAATATGCTCATGCCTGCCACGTAGCATACACCCAATAAATAGCTTATGAAGGAAAGGTGGGGGAAAGTACATAATTAGAAGGGTGAACGAAGAGAAAATTCTCCATATGCAATTACAAGAAACTCCTTCTGTCCAGGTTTAGGTTTCCATTAAATTCACTACAGTCACCAAAAAGTAAAACTCAAGTGAGATGCCCTTATACATCCGGCGATGGCGATTGGTTCCGAAAGTGCTAGAGTTTGTAGGTTAGAAAGAATAATTTATGTGAAGTCCTCCTGACATAAAACTTGCCTTTCTTATATAACATAAATGGTAAATGTGGCATTAGAGTTCTGCTTCTTTCTCCAAAGGGTATTTTTTAAAAAGCACCCACAAATGTCATCCCATCTATTTTTAAGCAGAGCGCTGCCGGGGAACCAGCTGAATCGTGTAAACCCAATGGGAAAATTCTACGTTTAAATAAGCTATTCTACCTCATTGAAAATAAGTGGTGCAGACTGACACAGAACATATGGGTTTTTGCATACAGTTACGTGTAAGTGTTCTTGACTTTGAATATAAAATCCCAGCCCAAGCTGGAAAACAGGAAAGCAAAATATATTCTTTAGTAATGGCTCTTTAACGATTCCAACTTCTGATTCTCCCACCCAACTTGTGTCAATTTCCAGTGACAACCTATTCCTTGGGTTTTCTTTGCAAGTGTCAGAGCAGTATTTGTAGATTGAGACAATGTAACTACAATAGAAATTCTACAAGAGAGACGTATGCTAGCTGTAAATTTGGGGGGGTTTCATAGATTTCATTTTTTAATGGATTTGGGGTTTTTCCACAAATTTCTTAATAAACACTATATATGTTAATTCTGAAAAAAAACATACAAACAGTACAAAATGATATAGAGTTAGAAGGAAAAGCCCCCCGTTTCCCAGTCTCCCCATGCCTACTTCCTAAAGACAACCATGACGATTATCATTTTAACATTTTCCTTCTGACATTTTACGCATGTATCCAAACACAAAAATATACGTGTATATGTATATATACACAACATATATGCGCATTTATTTTCTTTCTTTTTAACAAACCGTATGATACTGTAAGTTAATATTCAGCGCTTGACTCTTTTAACTTTATAATTATGTTGGTCTTCTTTTCACGGCAGTATATAGAGATCAACTCGTTCTCTTTTTCTTTCTTTTCAGACTTTTATTTAAATTCCAGTTAGTTAACCTACAGTGCAATATTGGTTTCGGGAGTAGAACCCAGTGATCCATCACTTACATACAACACCCAGTGCTCATCCCAACAAGTGCCCTCCTAACGCCCATCACTTATTTAGCCCATCCCCCACCCACCTCCCTCCATGAACTCTCAGTTTATTCTTTTTCTTTATGTTTATTTATTTATTTTTGAGAGAGAGAGAGAACTAGAGCACATGCATGAGTGGGGGAGGGGCACAGAGAGAAGGAGACACAGAATCCCAAGCGGGGTTCGGGCTGTCAGCACAGAACCTGACCCGGGGCTCGAACTCTCAAAATGTGAGATCACGACCTGAGCTAAAATCGAGAGTCAAGCACTTAACCAACTGAGCCACCCAGGTACTCCATCCTTATCTTTAAGCGTCTCTCATGATTTGTTTCCCCCTCTCTCTCTTTTTCCTCCACTGCCCATATATTCATCTATTTTTGTTTCTTAAGTTCTACATACGAGTGAAATCATATGGTATTTGTCTTTCTCTGGCTGACTTATTTCACTTAGCATAATACACTCTAGCTCCAGCCATGTCATTGCAAATGGCAAGATTTCATTCTTTTTGATTGCCAAGTAATACTCCATTGCATATACGTACATATATATATGTATGTATAGTTATAGATATAGATATCTATCTATATCTTTGTATATATCTATCTATGTGTATATATATATGTGTGTGTATACATACATATATATACATGTATACATATCTATCTATATGTATAGATAGATACATGTATATCTATCTATACATATAGATAGATATATCTATACATATAGATAATCTATACATATAGATAGATATATCTATATATATCACATCTTCTTTATCCATTCATTAGTCAATGGACATTTGGGTTCTCTCCATAGTTTGGCTGTGGTTAATAATGCTGCTAGAAACATTGGAGTGCATGTACCCCTTCAAATATGTACTTTTATACCCTTTAGATACCTCATTCTTTTTAATAACTGTAAAATTCTTCATTATATGGGAGTATTCATTCCTTTAGCAAATGTTTAATGCTCATCTACCATGTGTCAGGCACACTTTCAGACACTAAGCATACAAAATTGAGTAAGACAAAATCCCTGCTTCATGAAAAAAACATTCTACTATATTTTAACATTTGAGGAACTAGAATATTAACAATACATATTGAGCACCATTAGTCACTATCACGTTTGTGGCTTTTACAAACAGTGCTGTAATAAGTCACCCAGTAAATAAATCTTGATGCTAATTTATCAGTTGAGTAAATTGCAGATGTTATTTTTATTCATTCAGTCTCTCAGTCAATTCTTTCTTCGTATTATCAACTTCTCCAGGAATGGACTGTGACTTTTTCATTGTTAATTAAATTAATGCAGGAATAGAATTTTTATACTTAGGGACTCTACCTTTGTAAATCTACCTCCTCAAGTAACTTAATAAAGATGTTAAAATTTATCTGAAGTGAATCCTTCTGAAGCAGCCTATGATAATGCTCTGAAGGGGAATTAGGTCAAATGAGCCAGTTTCTCTCCACTTTTATTGATCATATGTGCTAGAAACTTCTGATTTAAATATTTCACGATAACCAAATACCTTCCGGACACAATTTTTATGTCTCCTTTTGGTTTCTGTGCAGCATAAGAACAAAGGAAAGATGTCTTTGTAAATCAAACAAAACAAATAAATAGATTTCTCCATTCGTAGAAAATTATGCTTTCTACAAAATTGGGCAAAAAAAAATCAATTTCTATTTCTATGATTCTCATTCAAAAACCTATCCCTGAGTTTCTATTGTCTTTATGCCCCATATATTTATTACAGTTGAAATCAGGTCAAAATTTACATCTAGGAGTGCCTCAGACAAGAAGAGAAGGAACGCCAATTGCCAGATAGTGGGTGCACCAGGGAGAAAGTAGCCTCACCCCCTCTACCTCAGTGGTTGGAGGGGAGGGTCCCCCATTTCCTGCCTCCTACTCCACGATATCCTACCCACCCGCAGAAAGTATTCTCTATGTTTCAGACTTCCAGTGACATCAAAGACATTTGACCAGTTTGGGTAGAAACTAGGAAGCCACTTAAATTTTTTTTTTTCTAAGAACTATGTCCTCCTAGGAAAAAAAGTTCTCTGTGGACTTCTGACACAAAACGGTTTGTTTTGTTTTGTTTTGTTTCATTTTCTGGCTGTTATCCAAATCTGTCTCAGGGAAAACAAAAATAATTCCTTTTCGTCAAATGGGATATCATAAATGGAGCTTAATTTAATGCTCTTCTATTAATTCAAAATTTTTACTCTGCACAAACAATTGAAAACTTGAGTGGGAGGCTAAGTGCCCACTCATCCAGCTGTAGTGAGGAGTGTATGAATTGTGTATGAATTGAGCAATCCATATGCATTGTTACTAGGGGAAGCATGAATAGTTGAAGAAACTGAAACAGGTCAGTTTGACTTATAACCGGAAAGGTAGAGGAAGAAAAAAAAAAAAAGACCCCAAACAACCTTTCTCAAAGTAAATTTATCTGTGGTATTAATGTCCATAGGTAATTCACAACTCCTGTTACAGGAAAAACGGCACCCTTGAATTTGAAATATGCGTATGTGTTCATGTGCGTGTGAGAGAGGAAATACTGAAGACAGAGTTCCCGTCAATATTTGGCAATAGAGGGAATAAGGGGGTGTGCGTGCTGTTTCGCAAAGATTCTTTTACATCCAAAGATGATCATTTACTCTCTTGACTAAGACATTCTTACCTGATTACAGTTTTTTCTGAGAAAGGTTGGCATGATCTGGGTTTATGATATGAAATGCAAGCCATGCGACACATACCTATCTTTAGAGATCGATGCCACCTTCATTGCTCTATTACGGTCTTTCATTTGCACAGATTCCTGGAGTCAAACAAGTAATGACATAGGCTTGACACAAAGAGGGAGCTCCCAGAGACGGTTTTGTTATGGTTCTTCCCTTCTACACATAAAGGCCACCCTCCATTTGTCCTCTGCATATCCAGATAGGGAGATCAAGATAGTGTTACCAATCGTGAAAAGCCCTCATACAGATTAACCATCTTTCATTTTGTTGAGTCCAACGGATGGATAAATAATTGCAATATAATGGAGCTGAAACACAGGTCCGAGAGAGAAGAGAGCTGAATTCTAGCTCAATTCTGCCACTTAGTAGCCATATAAACTGTAGTTTACATTCTAGGTGTCAGTTTCTTTGTGTGTTAATGATGATATTTATCAAAACATGATTTGAAGGTGCCCGTCTAAAGAAAAGGAATAGAATTGGAAAAACCGAGTGTTACGTTCAGGTTTCCTTATTGGCAGACATCCTGTCATCTTTACGATGCTGATATGGACAACAACTCTCTAAGAGAACGATACAGGATAGAGCATGTCCTGAAACCCTTCTATCTTGAAACCTTCTTCCATGAGGCACATCTGTGGATGAGTGATCCATGGAGTGTGTTTTCGAATATACTGGGTAAGATGGCAATTTTAGGATTCTGCTTCTCTGGTCCTGCCACGATCTGGTGATGGGGCTGTGTGGGCCTAGTGGCATTCCACTGACCCTGCTGTGGAATGTGGTTGTGGTTCCCTGGAGACCTTCACAGAAAAAAATCCAACTTCAGCTCCCTGGAGGCCACCAAGGCCTCTCCTCTGGAGGCTGGTCATATGTCCACCCCCTGCCAAATCTACTACAGATACTATGCCCACCCCCATCAGCTTCTTCATGGACAGGACCCCTCCTGACATGTTACGTTGAGGTCCCTCTTACTTGCCCACGTTGGATGCCATGTTTCTTCCCCACCATTGGTGGAATAAAATCCAAGACTAAAGACCCCCACACTTACCTCTTAACCAATGAATAAATCAGGTATAACTCAGGTAATATAACAAAAGATTTCAGAGCACTTTTATTTTATCTTGTTTTCCTATATCTTATTTGGATTTTTTCTTATATCTTATCTCCTATATCTGCTTGGAACTGGGTACGGAGACAGGAATAAGACATAGTTTCTGCCAGATGAATATCATCCGTCCTCTCAAGTTGCTTGCAGATTGGTGGGTGAAACAGCTTTGTCAATAAATGGTCCTAAAATATTGTGATAGTTCTACATTAGTAGTATGTGCAGGTTGTTAAGAGTAAATTTTTTTTTTTTTTAGGTTAGCTATATAACTGTTTGACTAAGACAGGTCATGGCGGAATTCCTGGCCTTTTAGAATGTAGAGGGTTTAAATAAAAGATCTGAAGCTGTGATTTATTTCATGCGGAGTGACGTTTCAGGTGACTAGATTTTCCTGTTCGCTTGCCAGCAAGAATCAAACGTTTTGTAAACGGCTTCCCTGCTCTTAAAAGCCTGTCGATTAAATTCATGTGTCCAGTGCTCTGCGGGGCACTGGATGCGAAGCTGGCAGAGCGGAGTTTCACTCTCCTTGGATGGCCTTTGTGGACCTTCTGAACAGCTCATCAGGGAGCTGGTGTTTACACTTAGGTCTCTGACCCAAAGTGACTCCTTAGAAGAATGCACGGAGCATACACGGCTCATAACCGAAGAGAATCTATATAACAATGAGCACTGCGGTGACCCTTTTTGCCTCTGGGGTCCTGCGCCCACCACCCCAGAGGCTACCACTTGAGGCCCCAACTGTGACGGTTAGTTGGGGCCAGGCCAGAGTGCTCAACTATTTCATCAAACACTAACCTAGATGTCACTATGAAGGAATTTTGTAGATACGGGCTAACATGTACCATCAGTTGACTGTAAGGAAAGATTAACGCTGATGATGTGGGTGGGCTTCCTCCAATCAGTTAGTTCAAAGTCCTGAGAACAAAGCTGAGGCTTCCCTGAGCACAAGAAATTCTGCCTCAAGGCTCAGCTCCTGCCTGACTTTGCAGCCCCCCCCAGCCCGCCCTAAGGATTTCACACCTGTTGCCCCCCTACAACCACGTGAGCGAATTCCTCAAAACAAACCTCTGTTTTTTTCTGTTCTGCTCTGAGAACCTTGTGGTTGACCCACCGTCCCTTACATGCCAGCCTCTGGGCCGACCCCGGAGATTTTCCCAAGTGCACTCTCTTCCCCATCCGAAGCCCCTTCCCACCCCTAGGCTGAAAAGGCCTTGGAACTATTACATATTCTATTACAATTCATCGCTGTTATGAATTAAATAGGCTGTTAAAAGGTGTTATGTTCATTGGACTGAAATCACATGTCTGGGAAGTAGCAGTCAAATTTGAATCCAGGTTTGCCTGACCCCAAACTCTATACTATATTCATTGCACCATGTTCCTCCCCTGTAAGAGAATAACTACCTGGGTAAGAATTACCTGGTAGGAAAATATTCCATTTTTTTCTGTGCCACTTTTGTATGTGGAAGGCTTTAAACGTTACCTAAATGAGAGATGTGTCATACTGACATCAAATATCTTATAAATTAGATTAAAAAGACAGGATTGTTCTAAGGTGAATGGAAGCCTTTTTTAAATGTATTTATTTATTTATTTATTTTAGCTTTTAAAAATGTTTTGAACCCCACCGCTCCTGGCCCTCGGAGGCTGATACATCAACAACATGCAACGCATTTCAACCATCAGGCTGCCTTGATCTGGCTTTGCAGAGGTGGTCCTGACCTATCTGATGGACTCTTTCCATCTACTTAGGCACCCCTGACCCTAGCCAGTGCACTCTCTGACTCTCGGCTACACAGGGACCCAGTCAAAACAAGGACGCTCCCATCATCCTCATTCTGAAGTTAGAGAGCTTTTAAGAAAGATTCTTCTACAAATTTTCAGTCAGTGAAAGTAAAGCTAACTAAGAGTCAGAGAGCTCAACTCTAGACGTATTACTTTAGGGTCTCAAAGCTGTCCATTCAACAAACGCATATTAAACATTTACTTCATAGGAGGCACTTTGGGAGAAACAAAGATGAATCACATTGCCCTATGATTAATAATGAACGTGGCAGTTGTTCTGTGCCGGACGTTCTAAAAACAGTGCTTTTCACGCCAATGAAAGCAACCAATTAGTGGCTAGTGAAATCAATTCAGTGGGTCACAAACAACATTAGTTTTAATTAAATAGAATACAATAGAAGAGAATAGGAAAGAAGATAGAGTACATGGCACGCAGAGAGGTTAAGTCTTTCTTTCTTTTAGTTGTATATGTGCATATACTGGTTTCTAAAGGCAGATGTATTTCTTACCATGAAAGGTAGTCAAAAACCATTTAAAAGCTACCGAGAGAGAGAGAGAGAGAGAGAGAGAGAGAGAGAGAGAGAGAGAGAGAGAGAGAGAGAAGAAAACATAAGCTTTGCTCTCAAGAAGCTTGCATCTTGCGGGGAAGACAAAGGTAATTAATGAACAGCAGAACCTTCGTCTAAAGCAGCCGATGACTAAGGGGTACAATGAATGTTGCTGATTTAGTGTTCCTATGAGATTTAGGCCAGGCAAAACTCACCGTGACAGCTCATTACTTCTTCCTCCTTGAAAAATTCCTCACTTGGCTTCCAGGACAACATACCTCGCTGATCTTTGTCATATTCCCTTGCCTATTCCTCCTTAGCTCCCCATCTCCTGTGGTTGGGTCCATGCCAGATGGGCACAGCTCTTGGACCACTTTTCTCTACTACCAACACTAACTTCTTAGGTCACTCAGTCATTATCTGAGCTTTAAACATCATGTGAGCGCCCACGTTTGTTTTTGCGGCCCAGATGGCCTGAACTCCCAGACTTGCATATCCAGGGCCCTATTCAACCTCTCTACTTGGAGGTCTCATGGGCATCTCACACAGAATATGTCCCACAGTAAGCTCCTAATCTTTGTCACCCAAGTGCGCACCTCCCTTAGGTTTTTCTCATCACAGCTAATGGGAATTCAATTCTTCCAGCTGGTTAGGCCAAAAATCCTGGCATTGTTTTTGACTCTCCTGTTTCTCTCAATTTCCACGTCCAAATCATCATTGAGAAGCCTCTGGGCTCTATCTTCTCCTCACCTCCTCGGCTACCACTATTTCTCACCTTCAGCTCTCATCTGGTTTAGTGCGTGAGCCTCCAGATTCTCCCTTGGAGTCTACCTTATCCCCTCTAGCAACCTCAACTCAGCAAGTCAAATGATCCCTTTATTTATTTATTTTTTTTAAGTAGGTTCCACACCCAGTGTGGAGCTTGAACTCATGATCCAGAGATCAAGAGTCCCATGCTCTACCAACTGAGTCAGCCGGGTGCCCCACCAAGTGATCCTTTTAAACCAGGACTTCTGGTATCTCTCATCAGAACCTCCAATCTCTTCCCATCTCAAGGAGTAAATGCCACAGTGCTTACAATGGCCTGTGAAGCCCAGTGATCTGGACCCCATGCCCACCCATCACCCCTCTTGTTCTCACCTGCTATCTCCTCTCACTCCACTTCCCCACCAGCCTCCTTAAGGCAGCATGGCAGGCAGACCTCCCCAGCGGGACCTTCTCACTCTTCTTTCTGCTCCAAGTACTCACCCTACAGATCTGCAAGCTGACTTCCTCCCCATTCAACCCTTACTCAAGGTCACCTTCTCAGGGAGGCCTCCAGGAGCCATGCTCTGCAGCATGGCAAATGGCACGACTATCCCTCCTCCACATGCACACTCTGCTCCCCTCTCCTGCTTTCCTTTCCTCTATGCCAAAGCTCACTATCTAACGTACATTTTATTCACTGTATTCATGCCTGTCTTCCTCCCTCCCCATTCTACATTGCTGTACACCCAGTACCTAAAGCAGTGCCTGCGTCACAATAATAGGCTCAATGAATATGCACTGGATAAATGAACAATGGTTTTAAAGTATTTGAAAAAGTCACAAAAGAAATGACACCTTTAACTCCAGCTTAACCACCAGGTCGAAGAAGGTAATACCATAATAAAGTTTGGTCTAAGAAACCTCACCTCAAACTCTACAATGAATACTCCCATTGGGACATTTCCTTTCGATGGAGCCTGAGCTAGTTTAGAATACTGGTTCAGATAGCTACTGAATGTGTGATACTCATCTATGTGCATGCTCGTATGGCAAGTTCTGTTAGTTCCGTATCATGTTGCCTAGAGGAAGTGGGTTGAAGTATAGCCTTAAAAGTACAAATCTCCAAAAGGCAATTTCCCCATATGAGATTATTAAATGGAATGTTGTATTATACATGTGCCTAAAGACACCCCAAATATTATTCCAGTCTTTCTAGATGTCAACAACTACATTCACATAATTTGAAAGAGGATATTTCATTGAATTAGAATGAATGGTGTTCATGAAGGAAAGATTGTATTTTGGTCCATTTGAATACAGTATACTTTTTTTTTAAGTTTATTTATTTATTTTGAGAGAGAGAGAGAGAGAGAGAGAATGAACAGGGGAAGGGCGGAGAGACAGGCAGAGGAGAATCCCAAGCAGGCTCCACGCTATCAGCGCAGAGCCAGAGGCAGGGCTTGAACCCATGAACGGTGAGATCATGACCTGAGCTGAGATCAAGAGTCAGACGCTTAACCCACTGAACCACCCAGGTGCCCCTGAATACAGTATACTTTTAGGTGTCATGAATGTAACTTGGAATACAAAGACCAAACAGCACCAAGGTGCACTAGTAATCAGATGATAGTGATTTTTTAAAAGAAGGATATTTTGAACTTTTTCTCTTCTCTAATCTATTGGTTTTTTTCTACTATACACCAAACAGCTAAGTTAATGGTTCACAAGGGTAATAATCTATGAGCTCATTTGAGAAAACTTAGTATCCCAGACTTAATGGTAAACTAAAGGAAAATATTTGCTGAAATCTACTGCAAAAATTTGTAATTTTGAATTAAGTATTAATACTGGAGATGATTGACTTGATATTTTGTGGACTGCAAACTAGCTGTTCCAAGATTATCAGACTTGAAGTTCTAAGGAAAAAAGATCCATAGTCATAAACATTGACAAGCAGTGGGGGCTCAGAACTGCTGAGACACATAGAAGATTTTACCCAACACTGAAGTTCAGTTGTGATGAACTACATTTGGGCTTCTATCTACCTCAAGAGGAAGATCACCAACCTTCTACCCACATCTCTGCTTTTGAGCACCAGGCACAGAATTCTAATTTGCCTCAGGGAATTCAAGTTTTGGAATTATAGCTACAACCATAGGGGATGTAGTGGACAGACGTCATTACTCATGACCACACCACTAACGGGAAAATATGATGGCTCATCTAGCCATTGCAAACCACCAGATATGCCTCCAATATGCCTGAAAGACATGTGAGAAATGAGCAGTTGCATTAAAAAATAAGAAAGGGCTCCAGGGGCGCCTGGGTGGCTCAGTCGGTTAGGCGTCCGACTTCGGCTCAGGTCATGATCTCACGGTCCGTGAGTTCGAGCCCCGCGTCAGGCTCTGTGCTGACAGCTCAGAGCCTGGAGCCTATTTCCGATTCTGTGTCTCCCTCTCTCTCTGACCCTCCCCTGTTCATGCTCTGTCTCTCTCTGTCTCAAAAATAAATAAACGTTAAAAATAAATAAATAAATAAATAAATAAATAAATAAATAAATAAATAAGAAAGGGCTCCAAACTAGCTCATCTCCTATAAGTCAATGGAAATAAATGTGAGATACTTACTAGAGATGTAAACCTCTGTTGTTTTTAATCTTGCTCTCTTTTAGGATGCTTGTTTTCTTGCTTTTATTTCACGAAAACTAGTAGCCAACTATAACTGCTGGATGACAGGTGTTGTGTGGACATGATTTTTTCAAGTCTTTTGGTTCTTTCAAGCATCTACCCCTCTCTACTTGTTACGGTTTTCAAAATGTTACAGCGTTATAGCCCCCAGTAGCTTAATGCTTGAGTTTTATGTTTAACGGAAAATTGCTGTTTTGAAACTTACGGACAGCAAAATGATATGATGAAAAGAACATAGAAATTTGAAACAAACCTGCCCTCCAATTCTAGTGTGACTTACCAGCTGTAAAATTAAGTGTAAGTTATTTAATAGCACCGAGTCTCAATTTTCTCATCTTTGCAATGGGATTAATACCAACAGATGGTTTTGTATTGCATGAGGTAATATTTGCGTGTTGGGATTATACAATGGCCACTAGCAGGCCCTAAGGCTAGCTACTTCACTGTGGATGTACTGAATGAGACAGGAAATATCTTTGACCCAGCATTCCAAGCAACGGTTGAGATGCTTGCTCACCGAATAGGCTTAGATCACGCTCTCAGCCTCAAGCCAATCGAGGAATGTGATATGCTAATTGGCTTAGCCAATCCTCAAGTGCAGTTCCTTCTGGGGAGGAAGGGTTCTCCAGAGCAGAATCATGGGGTTGTAACTACAAGAGCCAGAAGTAGAACCAGGGCAGCAAAACCCACAGATGTCCACCACCATCAAAATACAGGGGGGACGATGAAGGAAATTAATTTTCCTCCCCTGGCCCGAAATTACATCAGAATGTGGTATCTTAGCTACTACTTCTTGATGTGGAATCGCAGATAGCAGCCCCTCTGATGTCAGCTATCACCTCAGTAACATTTTCCACCGGTCGCCAGGATCCCTCCTCTCTCCTTTGAGGGGTCACGGACCTCGCCCCTCACATTTCTCCCACAATGCCTTTTCTCAATGGCATCCATGCACTTCATACACATGTGCGTTCAACTCCTAAGGAACAGTTTTACCACCGGGGAAGAAGATTTTTAAGAACAAAGCACAAACCCAGTAGGTCATTCAAACGTACTGAAATACTCTACTCAGCCTGACTTGCTCTAAAGCTATTTTTCCCTTTCCTTCACTTATCCCCCAGATTTGCCCAATCCACTTAAAATTTGTAAATCCCGTTGGGACCAGAGACTGTGTTTTATAAAATGCTTTTGGTGTATTTACCCGGCACCTACTATTGTGCTAAGTACCCTGTAGATTCCTATAAACGTTGGTGGGTGAGGATAATTCCATAGGGGCACAGTGAGCGAATCACCATGGCCTAGTACTGTTTACAAAGTTCTATTTGAGGGTGTTTAATAATTTTTATTTGGAGGGTGATGTAGCAAAGGGTCTAATAAGCCTTATTTAAAAAGAGGTAGGTATTTACTCTTGTGCTTAAAAGGTAATTTTTAAGCAATCTGAAGCAAATGAAGGTTTACACCCGCTTTGGGTTTCATGGGGAGTTAGAAAGGGCGGTTGCCAGAGAAATTTGATTGGAAAACACCAGTCAGGCCTTGGGATCTGCACATCGCATAATTGTAATTTTCCTATTCTTGCTCTTTTTTTCTGCTTTTTGCTATGAGAAGAGCAAGCTTAAAAGGCTACAGGGACATTTATGCCAAGTCGCATTTGTCAAGTTGAAAGCTGTGTGGAGCAGAAAAGCAGTTCTCCCAGCTGTAAAGAAGATGCAAAGGACCCGAGTGAGTAGGGAATCTGAGAGCTCACTAAAAGTGCTTAGAAGGCCGATACATTCACGCCATTTCTGTAACAAGTTGTAGGCAGGCACTTGAAATCCAGGGTGAAGCCTCCTTCTCACTGGGGTGCATCCAGACCCCCAAAGCCATCCTTGAAAGGTGTCGTTGTCCTTCAAGTTTTCTACTCCCCGCAAAGCTGTCCATTTGTGTTTAAGCGCTGATAACAGCAGTTGGTCAGGGCACCATGAAACAGCCAGCCGGCAAATGCTGTTTTACTTCCTACTTAGGTGTCTATTACTTTAAGCCCTCCTCATTGGTGCTAGCAAGTTAATGACAAGATAATATTTATGCTTATTTCAGTGGTTACATTTTATGTTTATTTTAAAAATACAGTTGAGTGGGAGCATAAGCTCCATTTTTTTTTTTTCGTTTATTTGTTCAGTGACTCAATCAGCATACATTCATCAGAGGCAGGGTGATATTAAAGCTGTGATGTCAGACAAATCCAGACTCCTACTCATTATTATGACCTTGAGCGAGTCATTTCCGCTTTTGGAATCTAAGTTTTGTGGCAGTAAAGTGGACATAGTAATGCCTGTTTCACAGGACTGCTGGAAGCATTTAAGTAAGGTATCTCTTCCAGCCCTCTGCGATTATTCCACAAATGTTAGATTACTCCATATATATCAAATCCCTAGCTCTCCTTTCATAAATACAGTTTTTCCTCCCCATATTTATCCTTCTTCATGAGCTCAGGTAAGACCAAGTAGGTTGACCCCCTCAGCCATAGCCCAGCGCCCTCATTTACCTGGTTCCTCTAATAGAAATACTCAATTGCTGAAGGGATCGACAGATGCAAGGGTAGCCTTGCGAATACCAACCGATTATCGATGTCCACCATTTTAACCACTGCTCCAACTTGCCATATTGTCCTTATTTCTATCCCACCAATAAAATGCCTAACTTATTTCTCCTAGCTTCCTTGGTTCCTGACGAAATAGAACTTTGATTTCAGTCCCACCTCAGCCTTAGATTCTTGGGTTTTCCTCCCAAATGTCTGCCATCCCGACCTGCTCACAGAATTGCACTGGCCTACCCTGGTATATTTCAGGACATATGTTCCATTCCTGCTGTCCCAGCTTTCTAAGGGTCTGCATTCCTTTTGTGGCTCTCAGATTTCCCAAAATCTCACACATTTTCATTCCTCCAAACCTCACCATCCAACCTTCCATCTTGAGATAATCCGCTCTCCAGGAGTCACCCACACATGGCTTCATCTTCCAGCCATCATCTCTCAGACCATCACTGGCACAAAATGTCTGACTCTATCTACATGTAGTTACACTGTACGGACTGCAGCCCAGCAAAAGTGGGGGACTGAAACCACAGGTCCTTTGGAAGAGCCTTTTAAAAGTAAGCCTTCTCTTGTCTGAAATAGTATTTCTCATAAATTATACTTAAAGGCTTGTAGTCTTTCATTTGTTTTATTAACTTTTTTTCCTCTGGACAGAACTTAAAACTATATGGAGGGTTTTTTTTTTCTTATCTGAAATATGTATTCTTTAGATTACCATAAAATAACAATTGTTATTCAAAAGACAGCTAAGATCTGAATATGGAGAGCAGCGGTGGGGGGGCAGGGTGGGGGGGGTGCGGGGGGAGGGGAGGGTGGTAAATCCCTGGACTGTGACAGTAGACCCCATCTTGGGTACAGTATCAACCTATACTAACTACTAACCTCTCTGGACTTCAATTTCTTTTTTTGACAAGCTAAGATTAGAATACTTCTTCTTATCCTTCAAGGTAGTTGTAAGGATCACGAGACATGTGAGCTTCTGTTTGTTTGCAAAAGCATGGCGCAGATGAATGCTAATTATTATTATCAATTTGGCCACTATTAAATATGAACATTAAGTTCTATAGTTCTAGAACTATAACAATAGTTCTAATAATAGAACTATTATAAGTTCTATAATCCCAGAATACAGCCATGTCTTGTTTTTATTTTTGCACATACTCTTTAAAAGGCATTTGATTCTAAGATAAATTTTTCATGCTTTGGCATCTTTGATACTGGAATGAATCATATCGTCTAGGGAGAGTCAGAGTTTAGTTGGTGGCATTTCTTTCTTTCTTAGTGGCACAAAAAAACACCGAGGGTTTTGCAATGATAGCTTAGATTCAGGACAATGTGGCATTTGGATATTAGAGGAAAGCTGAAGGAAGTAAATGGAAACTTCATTAACCAAGTGGGGATACGAGCCCCCAAAATCAGCAAAATGTTTGAGACATTCAGAACGGAAGGTATTATCTTGGATCATATAACTTTTCAAGGTTCCTCATGGGAAAGACTTTTTAAGGACCCCTAGTTCATCACAGCTTTTCCTCACAGATCTCCCAGAACGAGTGTGATTCTCTTTTAACTGAGTTTGGGGAAACCTAAAGGAGAGGGGAAATGGCAGCACCAGAAGACAGTCTACTTTTAAAGATCCTAAAAGAGAGATAAATACATTTTTGTGTATGGAATTCTTATATTTTTACATAGGATAACATGTATATTATAAAGTATATAGTATATAGTATGTAGTATATATATATTATATTATATTATATTATATTATATTATATTATATTATATTCTTATACTAGAACATCTACATTTAAAAAAAATTGTTTTTTAAGGTTTATTTATTTTTGAGACAGAGGGAGACAGAGTGTGAACGGGGGAGGGGCAGAGAGAGAGGGAGACACAGACTCTGAAGTAAGCTCCAGGCTCTGAGCTATCAGCACAGAGCCTGACATGGGGCTCGAACCCATGGACAGTGAGGTCATGACCTAAGCCAAAGTTGGATGCCCAACTGACTGAGACACCCAGGTGCCCTGTAGAACATCTATCTACTTTAATGAGCCGAAGATCCTCAGCTAAAATACCGCTGCTTTTTAATCCCCAATATATTTATGGCTGGCCGTACTTTAAAAGTAGCCATAAAGAGACAGCTTTCTAACCTTTGTCTCAGATTTTTATGATGTTTTGAAGTCCACAAACTATATTCACACACATTATTTCTATTCATTACACCTCTATTATCACCCCCATTTTAGAGATGGAAAATCTGAATCAAAGAAGTGAAGTGACTTATCCAAGGTCACACACAGTGAGTGAAAACAAAGCTGTTGTTGGAATTCATTCATTCATTTAGTGTCACGTTTACCCAGAAACCTCTGGTCTTTCTGGCAATGTACTAAGCCCTAGAAATAGCGAGGTAAACAGTAATAAGTGTGCCCCCCCCTTTTCCCTTTCAACCCCACCACCACCACCTCTGTGACTCAGCACTGCACAGAGCAGAACCTTCATGCAGCCCAGAGGCCCCCTCACCCCCACCTCTTGGCCTTGACAGCCCTCATACATCTGGAAGGCACAGGTGTGGGGTCAAAGTTTTAAAACAAAACAAAACTTTGAATACAAATACAGTTCCTCGGGAGGTGTTTCCTTTGTTTGTTTGTTTGGTTGGCCGTTTTTTTTTTTTTTCCTCTCTAAAATTTCTGCTTTGTAAGCCAAAAAGAGGCATTTAGGATTCAATCACTGGGAAGCCAGGCAAACTTCCAGTGGCCTAAAGGCTGCAGGCTTCCCTCTCAATCCTGCAGAATAGAGATGAGACCCCAGGACAGAGAGCTGGGAGTATTTCCTGATGGGAACTCTCACTTAAAATTGATGGGAGTAGACAGTATATTAGGACTTTATGTTTTCGCTTAATATATTTCAATTATTCCTGCCCCTCCCTTGAGAAAGAAAATTGGAAGCAGGCATCAGAGTCTTCTTGGAAAGCCAATGTCATCCCTTGGGGGTGGGGGGTGGGGAGGGAGTGTGTGTGTGCTAACAATAGTCCAGAGCTCCCCAAAAATACCTTTGCTGAACACTCCCTATGCTCTTGGGCACATTACTTCATTTAATCCAGGCATAACTCTATGGGTAGGAAACAGACAAGAAAATTGAGGCCTGTACCTAGTTACCGACACAGCAGGAACTCAAACTTGGGTAGTCTACATGTAGAGCTCACACCTCTGACCCTCCAGCAGTACTGCTTACCTCATTTCAGTTGCCTTACCTAGTAGTTGGAGAGATGGCACAGAAACACATAAAACAAATAGTGTATATAAGTGCCATTGTGTGATTATGCACATTAAGTGTGCAGAAGGAAGATGTGAATCAGGTTTGGGGCCATATAGCCTTCAACACAACCATACAACTCAGCCCTTGTAACTTGACATTAGCCACGGCCAATGTATAATGAATGGGTATGGTTGTGTGCCAATAAAACTTTATTTGTAAATACACATGGCAAGCTGGATTTAGTCTGTGAGCTATAGTTTGCTGACTCCTTATGTATGCTATATATATGCTATATATATATATGCTATATATATATATATATATATATATATGCTATATGCATAGATTTCATTAAATCTATGCTATATCGCATATGATATGTGCTATAGATTTCATTAAAAAGATCAATTTAATCTGGAACAGTTGGAAGGAGCTTTAGAATTTCTGAGTTCAGCCTGGAAGGAAGTTTTGAGACAGTCTTATAAGACCCTACATGATCTGGCCCCACACCCCTAGCCTTTCCTTGTATCACTTTCCTCTTGCTGGGTACTCTCCAGTCACACTGTCATTTTTGTTCCTAGGCTTTAAGTACACACCAATCTTATTCTTACTCTAGGGACTCCATGCTGGCTGAACCTTTTGTCTGGAAGCCCTTCCCAGCTCTCCTCTAAGCTGGCTCCTTTGGTCAGCAGATCTCCTCTGGAATATTACTGCTTTCCTAGTGGCTTCTCCAAGGAACGAGTTAAAGTAGTCCCCCTCCAGCCACTTTGTTACATTACCCCATCTTATTTTCCTAATGGCATTTATGATTCCTGAGATTATCTTGTTCATTTATGTGTGTGCTTAACTATTATCTGTTTCTTCCTGCACTGCTTCTAGAATGTATGCTCCGTAGTGTGAGATCAATATTTATTTTGTTCACTGTTGCATATTCCAGGCACACCCAGACCATGGCTGGAAAAGAAACAGGCAAAACATACTTGTAGATATAAAGGAAGAAGGGAGAGAGACAAACAGAGAGGCAGGGGATGAGATTGAGAAAATGCAAGCATGCCCCATTAGAGCATGTTTAATTTTCTCCTGTTCCATAACTGAACAGCTACAATTACAATGACCCATCATTCAGTGCCCATACACTATTTCATTTAAGAAAACATCCTACACTATTTCATTTAAGAAAACATCCTCATCCTGTAATTAGAAGATGATAGCACTTGGTTATGGTCATTCCTTGGTCAGAAGTAAGTCTTCTATACTTGTGAGCTATGACATGTTGTCTAAATTATAGACTGGCTATTCTTGAAATAGAAAAATGCACACTAATCCTCGTTTTGTTTTCTCAAAAATAAAGCTCTCTATTGGAGTTTAATGCTTAAGCATAAGCATTAAAAAGCAAATAATTTCTTTACTCTCACTCATAACAACTACAATATGGATTTTATTACTGTTTCCTTAACATCCGTTGGGTCCAACCACTCCCAGGGTTGGTGCAGACAAGCGGGCCATCCGGCTGGCCCGTCGTCCTCAAGTGCCCAGGCTGCCTTTCTGTCTCCTCCAGCTTCCTCTCCTTACCAAGACTTCTATTCCTTTAAACTGCCAAGACCATTCATACTGAAGGCTTTCTCAGACAGCTGTAAATTTGAATTTCCCTACATTTTTTCTTTCTGTGCAACTGAGGCAGAAAGACACATCAACCTTTGACTAGATCACAGCGGTGGCTGTGCCAATGACTCTCCTTCCTCTCTTTCCAATCAAAAGGGAGCAACATGGAGACAGACTTATCAGCCCAGACATGGCGCCAGCGAAATCCACAAACTTGTTAGGTTCACCCTTATCTCCTTAGTTACTTCTTCACCACTTACTGCCCCAGCCCATATCCCTTTGTCTTATCAATTCTTCACAGATTTATTATTTCTTTGTCTACAGGGTATAAAAGTTTCCTGCTCCAGTTGCTTCTTTGGATCTTCATTCTCTTGTGAAGGCTCCCAAGTACATGTAAAAAAAATAATAAAATGAGTATGCTTTTCTCTTGTTAAAAAAAGGGGGAGGGAGTAACATTTCCCACTTGGGCCCCTTACAGAGGGGTATGCCACTGTCTCCTCTTCTGCTTTAGAGGTTGAAAGAGTCAGAATAAAAATTCTGGCTCAATCATAACAACTTCAGTGACATTATTTTCCTTCTCCAAGATCTTGATTTTCTGTTTCTTTACACTTTTTCTACAACTCATTTCTGCATTATTTTATAGGTAATCTTATTGTCAGCTACCCTTAGGTCTATGAATAATGTGTCAATTTTTAAATTCCATTCCATACAACTTCTTAGCTGCTATCATTTGCAAACTGTTTCATTGAGAGGTATTCAGATTACATACTTTCCAGTTGGTTCCCTTGGCAACAGATGCAACCTGTTTCTCATATAAGTCCAAGTTTCTACCATAAACTAACTTTGGAAAAAACATCTAAATAGCAATTTGCCATGTTTTGTTTCGTAAGTGATATGACCGGATATAAATTTGTCCTTGGTCTCTGACATATTCCAGAGACCAGTGCTTATGTAGGAGCTATGCATCAGTGCTGAGAAATGGCAAACGCTGTGTGCATCATCTCTGACCCTAAGCTGTACCAATTTAATTTATAAAATGTAATTACTAAGCCAATAGTGAGGTTCTGAACATGATCATATCTTTACAATGAGTCACCTGCCAATTGAAGGAAAACAAGACTGTTCCAAACGTTTATAATTTCACTGAGAAATCTTCCTTGTTGCTATGGTGATTTTGATGCTATTCAGCTAAAGCAAAAACTTCACATTGTTACTACCATGATTAATAAATGGCAAATGAATCAGATGCAATGGATTACGAAGGTGTCATGGGACTACAGTTATTTGGTTCTGTAGATGCCACACATCATGGCCCAGAAAGAGAGACAGCATTAAATAGTGGTCAAGAGCAAGTCCTCACGAGCTGCCAGGTTGGAATTCTGCCCCTTTGTAGCTGAGACTTTGGTCCAGTTACATAACTTCAGTTTCCTCATTTGTAAACTGGGGATAATAATAATAGTACCCTTCAGCTGTGTGGATCAAATGAGAGAGCATTTACAAAGCACTTAGAACAGTGCCTGCACATAGGAAGTGCCACTTAAAAATCTGTTAAAATAAACAAACTGCATAATGAAGCTTAGCCTAACTTCACTGGTAGTTTTCCGAATTAGAACTCACAGACCACTGTTTCAGGTCCATAAGAAGCAGCATCTCTTCAGTCTGATGTTTCTAGACATAAGCTTTCAAATTATGCAAATAAAGTCATAATTTAAGGAGCAGAGTATAGTGCTCTTTTTAATGGAACATGTATTTTCACTTCCTAGAACTTAGGCAACATTTAGAAACCTGTGTCTAATATGTGTATGTGTCATCGTGGACAATTTTACGAACCCTTCAGATGTAAAATTCATATATTACTAATCACAAAATTTAGGTTAAGAAAATTCTGATCTTGGGAGTCAAACCAAAATGCTTTAAATGCCAGTGCTGTGTGTTCTTTGGCAAATTCCTTAAGCTCTCTGACTTCCTGTTTCTCATCTGAGAAATACAGAAGAAACCTTGCACAGAGTTGTTATGCTGTTAAAATAAGACCCTCTAAGCAAATTGCATAGCATAGTTAAATGTTAATAATGAAACACTGTATTATTGATGAATAATCCGTAAATAGCATCAAAATCTTAAATGCCTGTTTACCTTCTCATTGAGACTCGGCCAGTCCTTCCTGGCTACTCCTTCCCTGTCACCATTACTGATAACTCCTACTTGCAGTCTCTCTTTGGTGCATATTCCATTTATGGCACCATACCTTAAACTTGCTGGTGTGTTGATTTGGAACTATGCCCAAATGCGTTTATGCTCTGTCTTCTCATCGCTGTTATAAATGCGTTAAGGGCAAAAACCAGCCTCCTTCTTCTCTGGTGTCTTTTCATTAAGCCCTGTGTACCGTTCCACACACTGAAGGCTGATTATTGCTTCTTAATGGATAAGAAGAGTGATCATTGTGCATTTCTTTTACTAAGTGGAGGAGTAATGAGATCCTAGTTTGAGTTCGTGTGGAAATGGAAAATCTAAGTGGAACTGAAGACAAAGTCATAAAGAAGCCTTCTATAACATAGTGTAGTGCTCTGCTGAATTCAAAGGCAATGACTGTAGAAAGAAAAAGGAGCAGTGTGCTGAGAACATACTCTTGTGTGGTACCCCCAAACGGGACTTAGAGTAGGATGCAGCAAAGCAAGAGGAAAAGAACAATTCAGATAAGTAGCTCTACCAGGTAAGTACAGAAACTCTTCAGGGTTGGGGGTGCTCGCGCGTGCGTGCATGTGTGTGTGTGTGTGTGTGTGTGTGTGTGTGTGTGTGTGTAGTCAGAGGCCAAGGATAATTTAAATTAAGAAAATGTCACTGGCTTTCAAGAGGAGATCATTGGAAACCTTTAAAGACTGCTTTCAGTAGATCTATGGAGGCTGAACCCAAATTAAGAGGCGTTCTGAAAGAATAGGTTTTTGGAAAGTTCAATGCAACTGGTTTAGGAAGCAGAGAGACTAGATACAAGACAGTGGAGATGGACAGTGTGAGGACAGTGGAGATAAAAGTGAAAGATTCTTAAATTTTAAGTGACAAATGAAAACAAATAATTGAAAATCTCAAATAAAACTATTTACCTTTTCAACAGCATTCTTATTGGAATTATTTCTTGGAACTCTTATTCTTATTAGCATGAGAAAAATGAGAAGTAAATCAGAGGCCATGGTTTTAGTTTTTCCTAATACACAGGATATTTTAAAGATTGAGACGTGGAATTGCATGTATTCAAATATTTTCAAACCAACTATAGTAAGACACCATTAGTGAAAAGTAAATGTCTGAAGTTTTAGATAATTTATCTCTATCACCCACATTTGGGGTCATACCAAAAAATCAATAAAGGAAAGAAAAGTGTAGGATTTTATTAAAAATGAATTCTCTGTTTTATATCTGAATAGGTTCCACAGGATGAATGGACAGGGTACACCCCTAGAGGTAAAGACGACGAAATTCCGTGCCGAAGAATGCGGAGCGGCAGCTACATCAAGGCCATGGGAGATGAAGACAGTGGTGACTCTGACACAAGTCCCAAGCCTTCTCCCAAAGTTGCTGCGCGAAGAGAAAGCTATCTCAAGGCTACTCAGCCATCCCTTACAGAACTCACCACACTCAAGTAAGTGTTTCCAACACTACACTTCTGGTAGTCCGGCTCCTTGTATTCTCACCTAAAATCAGATCGTGGGACCCCCAGAGTAACTGGGGCAAAAGACACCCTACAAATGGAGCAGTGTGATGCACTGAATGGCCTAGTGATTTTGACATGGGTTCTGACTTGTGTATCCCAGTGCCTTCAAAGACATGGGCACCCATGTATATGCTGCATAGATCATAAACTGAACCACAAGCCCCAAGATGAATTGTTTGAAACAATCCAGAATGGCTTCTGAAATGAATTAAGATTTCTGGTCAATGAGAAGATCTATGTATCTCAACTCTTGGGTGTTTTCTTAACCACTAAATCTGCAGGACAACTCTTTCTTATGAGACCTTTGAATTTTTCAGATAACTGAGTAATACAATAGAGCAGATGATATTGGAGAAGCTTATAGAAAGTGGCTATGCTTAAAATTTGGATGATATGTGAAGGTTCTTAATATAGGTTTTTAAATTTGGATGCTAAATGCATATAATTTGTAAGACCTTAAAAATGGATTTGGGGGGACACCTGTCTGGCTCAGTCGGTGAAGCATGTGGCTCTTGATCTTGGGATTACAAGTTCAAGCTCACATTGGGTGTAGAGATTACTTAAAATCAAATGTTAAAAAATGGTTTTTGGTTTTGAAAAATATGATTATAAGTAGTCCTTACCTCTGTGCTATTTGTAAATAGAGAATAGCACTGCAAAAGAAACTACTGAAATTATTTTAAGCAAAGCCTGATTTAATTTTTAATATTATTTATGGAGAGTAAATCGGAGCCTTGGAATGTATCAATGCTTGGATCATCATTTGAAAAATATTTTGTGGATGATTTGTATTTTTAAGTGCCTTTTCCCCCGTGTATTGAGGAAATACGTACTACTATTCATGCATTTATATTATGCTACAAAATAAAATATTAAAACACAAAATAAATAAAATAGAAAAAGACCAAAGCCATCAGGCTAAGGAAAACAAACTAGACTATTAAGCTAAAACACTGAAAAACAGCTGACTATTCTACGATGGAAACTTACTTAAACAGCAAAGTAATGCTATAGCTTAAAACAGTGGACAGAGTCCCCTCACAAATTCTTTTCAAGGGGTCATGTGGAACCTCTCCAGATCACCTCAATAAAAAATTAATACCAGTGTGCCTAGGTGGCTCATTGGTTAAGTGGCCAACTCTTGATCTTGGCTCAGGTCATGATCTCACGATTCATGAGTTTGAGCCCCACGTCGGGCTCTCTGCTGACAGCACAGGGCCTGCTTGGGATTCCGTCTCTCCCTGTCTCCACCCCTGCCCCATTCATATTCTCTCTCTCTCTCTCTCTCTCTCTCTCTCTCTCTCTCTCTCTCCTTATCTCTCTCTCTCTCTCTCAAAATAAATAAACTGAAAAACACTTTTACTTAACACCAATGACATTAGTAAACCAACCCAAGAAAGAAAGCTCTTTTTTCTTTCCTTCAGCGTCCAGTTGCCCTTCCTCTTTGCCTTTATTATTGCAAGTATCAGTTTCCTCGGGCTGCCATAACAAAGTGGCTTGAAACAACAAAAACTTGTAATGTCACAGTTCTGGATGCCAGAAGTCGGAAATCCAGGTCTCGGTGAGACCTTGCGAGGCTCCTTGAGACCATGCTCCTTGAGAAACCTGTTGAGAACAATCCTTCCTTGCCTCCTCTCAGCTTCTGATTGTGGGCCGACAATCCTTGGCATTCTTTGGCTTCCAGCTGGAGCACTTGAATCTCTGCCTATCTCATGTACTTCTTCACACAGCCGTCTTCTCATCGCACCACTCACATTGGATTAGAACCCTCCCTAATGACCTCATCTTCACTTGATTAAATCTGCAAGACCCCTATTTCCAAGTAAGGTCATGTTCACAGGTACTGGGAGTTAGGACTTTGATATATATATATATATATATATATATATATATATATAGAGAGAGAGAGAGAGAGAGAGAGAGAGAGAGAGAGAGAGAAAGTAATTCAACCCATAACACTGCCACACAAGGTAAAAGTTGATCATGGAAATGAAAAACAGAAACAGGTTTTTGTTGTACTTTGGCACACCTCGTGGAGGCTCAGAAAATTAAATGTACCCAGTCAGAAAAAAAAAAACAAAACACTGGATGTGTAATAAAGGCAGTCTGCCAAGGTGGTTTAAAATGAGGGTGGCCAAGGATAACTTCTGGCGAATATCTTCTATGGACTTTAAAATATCTCTCCACTAGAGCCAAGGTGCTAATTAACATCTTCCAGAAGAAGCAAAAGAGGGAATGTTTTGCACAAGAAAGTCACTTAGACCTTCAAGAGCTCAGTTGCCTCAAATGTATACCAAGCGGTGGGACTCTGCAACCTACAGAGTCCCTTCCAGAACCTTAGTACTCCCTTAGTTTATCTATCAGGATGCACGTGTCACATTGGCTGAATGACACTTTAGGTCGCAGGTAATGAGATACAGTGATTGCCGCTGTAATAACCAGGTATGAGGAGAACTGAACGGAGCGGAGCGTAAGAAAGGCTAGGAGAGTGATCTGAGGAGGCTGAGGACTGGGGGGTAGGTGCAGAAATCACCTCTCACACATGGGCCCTGGTCTACTCTTCTCCCAGCTTCAAGGGCTGTGGGCGATCCACTCTGAAGTCATTGGAATTCTTCCTTGTTCATCTTGCTTCCTACATAATACCATCTTCCTCTCAAGCCCAGGGCCCTATTTTTACAACCCTCATATACTTCCTTGACTTCTCGGAAGTTTTAAGAGCAGCAGTGTTGAAGAGTTTTAAGAACAAGACAAACACGGAGAGTGGCTAAGCTGTTGGTGGAGGTCAGCTACTTGGGACAGTGAAATCAGTCACCGAGCTGAGTTAGTTGGTGACTGTTCTCTTCCTCCAAACCTATGGAAATGCAACATGGTAACCAATTTACTAGGGGACCCCTGAAGAATTGAGAAACTTTTTTCTACTCAAGATGAAAACTCAGAAACTCAAGATGGAATTTCACCAAACCATCTCTATTCTTTAGCAAGCAAGACAACATCTGACCATCATTCAAACGTGCCTTTCCTCCCTTTCCTACTATTCCATTGCCCAGGCTTACTTCTCGTGGTTCCATTTGTCTCCATTCATTGCTCCCTCACCTGGTTTAGGGATTCCATTCCTCATTAAAGTCTACGTATTAGGCTTCCGTCATACATAACTGCAGATGATTCCCAGTGAGTGCTAGTTTAATGGTATCGGAGGTACACAAGAAGACAAAGGAAATGCACTATGGAGGCAAAAATTCCAACATGCCATGACTTATAATCAATGCCGTCTTCCATTCCTTAATGATGTTTTGACTCAAGACCATTATTTCTCTAGAAGTTCGAAGCATTCGGTCCCTCATGAGAAAAAAAAAAAGATCCCCATATCCTGGAATTCTAGTTCCCCAAAAAAGAAGACTATATTTTTGTTCTTACTTCTTTGACATTTAAGTCACTTTTTTTCCTCCTTCCTCCTCAGCAATTCACAGCTTTAGGGATGAATCATAGCCATGAACCAAGATAACTAAAATTAGCCAAGTGAGATTGGGGCAACATTTTGTTGGAGGTTTTCAACTCCTATCTTCTGTCAGAAATGTTGGAGAGAAAGCACTTCCCTACTTTCTTACATTGTTTCTCTCTTTTGTATTTTTTAAAGGCATCTTGAGGGTTTATTTACGAGGGTTGTTTTCATCACCCACTCAGTGTTATTGTGTCCTAAGGTCAGTGGAACACTCTAGAGTCATAAGCAGGCTTCAGACAGTGAACTCCGTCTTGGGGCTGCAAAATTCCTGTAGCTACTCACTGAGGATCATTATTTCTTTCACTCTCTTGTCTCCTTCCACAGCCAGTAATAAATCCCTTCACCCCACCGCTAGCTTTTCCTTCTTTTGTTATTACCCAACAATGAACTTGAAATGGATTGTTATCCAAGAATATTACTATTTTCAAATAATAATTTCTGGATGCTGAACAGTAAATTCTCAGGCAAGTCAAGGAGAGGTTTGGGGGCCAGAATTGCCTCAAAGCGTGTCACCACAGCTTGGCTCTAATGAATTTAACTCTTTTAGTTGGATTTGTTATAACTTGCTATTTATTTTAGCATTGAGACTACAACCTTGGTTAAAAAATCATGGCCAAATCCCATCTTGGACTTTCCCCCCGCCCCTGATATTTTGTAGAAAGAACTTTCTTAAAAGCTGCTATTTAAAAGATTCTCTATTTAAATTCAACTGTCCATTAATCCTAGGCAAATAACACGTTAAAATGTCTTCATACTTCTTCATCTCTTCATCCAAGAACTGAGAAAACTTTGCTCCTGGAGGAAATAATCTCTAACATTACACACTTTCAAAGGCCTCTGAAATCGACAAGGAGGGCCCCAGACTTCTGTGCACGTTTGACTTTGTGGGTAACCAGGTAGAGCTCCTAGCACTTTTGAATAAAATGTCTAACAAAAGGCTTCAAGCAGGTTCATGTTCAGTCCTCAGCGTCTTGAAGGCAGTAGTTTTGCGTGTTCAGAATGGCTAATCCTCTTAATCTGCATTCTTTTCCTGATCCTGAACTTCTTTTTTATGTATATTGGTGAAATACTAAATAGCTGTGTGGCTTTGGCAACTGGTTTAATGTCTCCGAGCCTGGCACACATACACCCAAATTAAATGAGAGGCTTGGGCTCTTAGCATGGATGGTACCGCTTAGATAACTCTCATCACCACTCCCCACCCTTCCTGAACACCCAGGCCCGTGGCAGATAGCATTACCCGATCCCAGCATTAATGGATCCCAGTACCCTTCCTGCTGAACACAGATTGGGCTTCAGAACCCTTCTCAACACAGTTCTCTAGCACTCACTTCTCATTGACTACTGATGCCAAGAAGTGCTGTCTCTCACCCACAGTCTCTGAGAGATCTCTCCCCACTATTGTATATAATTGTAAGGATGAGGCAGGGAAGAACTGGGAGTTCACGGTTTAAAGACAAAAGGATCAGCATTGGTAAACAAAATAATTTGAGAAGAGTTAGATGAGGCGTTCTCCTACAACTGTAATTCTGGAAGTTTAAAATGTATCAGTGTTGTATCAGGAACCCAAAACTAGCTTTTTGCTAGAGTCTCTGTTTTTGATTATCTTTGAATAAACTTCTTGCTCCCTTTTGTCTCTCTGGACACAGTGTTCCTCGCATTCCACAAGCCCCTCCTGCCCACCTGCGGTTCCCCAGGTGCCTTCTCTCCCCAGAAAAGGGGGACCTGGGGCATATGAACATGAGAGCATTTTTTTCCTAAGGATGTGAGCCGTGTTTAAGAACCTAACCATATATATCATCCCATCTCTGTCCTAAGTGGTATGAAATGTCTCTGTTTTCCTTTGTTCTCTGTTTTTCCCACATGCTTTGACGTTTCTCTCCTGCCTGACCACCAGTATAACTCCACATATAACAACAGACAATCTTTCCGATAGAAGAGAGAACAGAACGCAACTGACCCTACAATACTGTGAATATAATTCAGTGATATAAACTCAAGATAGTTTCCCAATCCTTTCCTGACCACGGTACTTTCCTCTATTACATTCCATCCTCCCAACTCCTTTACCCACCCACCTTCCACAATAATAAGACAAGGGAAAAGGTTAAAGCTAAAACTCATTCACCTGCCCCTAGAGAAATTATCTTAATACCCTTCAACCCCTTGCTAGAAATAAGGCTCATAGGGGCGCCTGGGGGCGCAGTCGGTGAAGCGTCCGACTTCAGCCAGGTCACGATCTCGCGGTCCGTGAGTTCGAGCCCCGCGTCGGGCTCTGGGCTGATGGCTCGGAGCCTGGAGCCTGTTTCCGATTCTGTGTCTCCCTCTCTCTCTGCCCCTCCCCCGTTCATGCTCTGTCTCTCTCTGTCCCAAAAATAAGTAAACGTTGAAAAAAAAATTTTTTTTTAAAGAAATAAGGCTCATAGAAAAACAAAACAAACAGTAACTGCTACAAGAAATTGCCCATTATAGTCAGCCCAGATCACCAGGCCCAGGTTAAGAAAAATCAGTCCCTCTTTGAGGTATGAAGCTTTCCTCCAAATGAGATGGGTGTGTGTTGAGCCCTGTATCTGTACCACATCCTGGTCTCTTGGGATATAATTGCTCTTTAGAAAAGCCTGTTTTGGGGCGCCTGCGTGGCTCAGTCGGTTAAGCAACTGTCTTCGGCTCAGGTCATGATCTCACGGTTGGTGGGTTCGAGCCCCGCATCAGGCTCTGTGCTGACAGCTCGGAGTCCGGAGCCTGCTTCGGATTCTGTCTCCCTCTCTCTCTACCCCTCCCCCACTTGTGCCCTGTCTCTCTCTCTCTCTCTCTCTCTCTCTCTCAAAAATAAATAAAATGTAAAAATTAAAAATTAAAAAAAAAAGAAAAGCCTGTTTTGGAAGGACACTTGCATAGATTAGACTGTCCCTAACAATGACCATGACCCCAAAGAGGAAAGAACTGCTTGCATATCTTTGAGGGAGGTGAAGGAATGAAAGGAAATTCAGATACATTTTAGAGAGAGAACATGTTGACTCAGGCTTGCCTTGGGGTAAAGGAAAGAAGGGCCAAATGACCATTGGGTCAGAGATAAGGAGGCGTTGGCTCATGCCTGAGGTTCAAGGGAGAAGCGATAGGCTTTTAGGAGCCTGGGTCCACGTCCGTCAGGACTAGTGTAATAACAAACCCTGTACCTATGTCTTTTCTGTGGCTATACAGTATGTCACCTGAGCTGTCTTCTCATGACCAGGCAAGGCACCAAAGACTGGAGAAACATGAGCAGGGGAAGACCCCAGAAAAGGGTTCTGGAAATGCAGATTCCCCAGTCCCCTCCTGCAGTACCGATCAGCAATGCTACCCACTGGGATGCCAGGAAGACTTCTGTTTACCGAGATATTTAAAATCCTTTATCCTGCCTGTCTGCTGGCTACCATGCCTTCAATTTAATATCTACATTCCCCGTTAAAGCGCAGACAACCAGGTAACAGAGAACACCCTAATTATCATCAGAAATGGTATTCATGTAATCACTCACTCATTTATTCAGGACCTTTAATATTGAAGTCCCTGTGGGAGACATTTATACCTTGGTTTCAACACATTTATTAAATTCTTTACTAATTTCTGGTTTTCCATAGTCAAGTGGAAAAAAAAAATATATATATATATACACACACACATATATGTATATATATATATATAGACACACACATGCATTTGTTTATAAATATATATTTATATATAGATGTTTTTATAAATATATTTATATAAATACAGATTTTTTAGAGACATAAAGATACCCTAAAAGATACTCTAGAGTATATAGTTGTGCCCTAGAATCTAAGAATGGTGGAAGAAGGCACTACAGAGAAGAAATAAACTAAAAATTCAGAGGCCAAAGGTATTCAAGTTTATCATTTTGTCCAGAATTTTTTCTGGCCATAAAAATCTACTTGACATGGGGAGAGCGTCTTCTTTCTTTCTTTTTTTTTTTCATTGCAGATTACTATTGTGTCAGCATAGTCCGTGTTATTAGTTTGGCTCTTATTTTATATCGTTAAAGAAATCCTCCTGGTTCGTCTCTGAGAGCAGCACACTTATGAAGGAATGAGAAAAGCTACTTTAAAGGAAGCCTAGGCAGACATATTAGGAGGTGCCTCTAATCCTTTTTGGAAGCAGGTTGGGTGTGAGTCCTAAATAAATCTTTGCAGAGAATGCATATGGGACAGGAAAACCACTGACATTCCTGTATATAAATAAGAGGAAACGACATCAAAACGACAGCCCAAGGAACTTAGGTTAGCTGCAAGGGGAAACTTCTAATGGCAAAGTTATTAATCATGGAATAAACCAAGTGGGGAATTTGAAGACAAATTTTTCCAGGCACCTTTTAAAACAACCTGAACTGTCCTTCTCTGAGAGCTTTGGTAATTCTGCCGACTTGGGTGGAATGGACAGAATGTCTGTGTGAGATTTTCCCAGCCTGTGGAGTCTAAGTTAAGTCTAAGCCGAAGACCAGCACCACGTTCTTATCATGTATATTCATCTTGGATTTTTACATGAAGCATATGCAAGAAGATGAGATTTCTAGGCACCCAAATAATTCACTTCTCCTTGAGTACGTCACTGCTCTTCCTGACTCTTCCATTTCTGTCACCCGAATTACCATTTTCCCAAATTCTGTCTTGAAACATTGCAGCTCAAACTCTCACCTCTTAGGCTTTAAGGCTTCCCTCCTCATTTGAATGACCACAATGACCCATCTCTCTTACAGGCACCAGCCTCTCCCGGCAATAACTCCTTCTATAGACTTTCTACCAGGTCACCGAAACATCATCTCTGAATTCCATTGTGTCCATGTACTTAGTCCTCAATAGCATTCAACGTCACACGACAAGACTCCATTCTCATTGGAGATCTTCTTTTCTACTGTTCCCTTACACATATTCTATGCTTTGATCAAACTGAGCTACTAATTGATCTTAGGATCTCGTTGGCTGGTTTCAGACCCATGCTAGTCAGGATAGGTTAGATTATGCTGGGAGTAAAAAACAACTCGTAAATCACAGAGGCTTCCAACCACAAAAATTTATTTCTTGCTCATGCTACATGTCCATCTTGGGTCCATGGGGAGCTCTGGTCACCATGATCACTGAGGCACCAGGTTGTGGATACTCCATATCAACAAAGATCTCCAAAATCACCAAGACAGGACAAGAGCACACAATCTTAATGCTTCCCCCCCCTCAAGTGACACTAATCACCTCCATTCCCATTTCATCCACAAAAGCTAGTGGTATGGCAATGTCTATCTTCAAAGAGACCGGAGAAGGCAATCTTAACATGTGCCCAGGACCTGAACACACAAAACAGTATGATAAGCAGCACTAATGATTACTGAAGGACTGAAGTCTTTCCTTCTGAGACCAAATATTTGGCTCTCTCTCTCTCTCTCTCTCTCTCTCTCTCTCTCCTGGAGGCAAAATGTATTTGTGCCCCATTACCACCATCAAAGGCAGAAAACCCCAATTCTGGTCCTATATTAAACTTTAAAGTTTATGATCTGTAGAACAGAGAATGATACACTGCAATATCTACAACTCGTTCAGATATGGCTCCTCCACACTTGGAGACCTGCAGCCTCTAATTGAAAATGACCTGCCCCCTACATGCCACTTGTAATGCTGGAATAAGAACAAAACATCCCCAGTAAGACTCCCATTCAAAAAGAAGAAGACGGGAGACAACAGTAGTCACTGGTCCTTAGCGATTCTACAATCCCACTGGGGAGGATGTTCAGGCTCCTTACTCTGGGGAAGGCAAGGTTTCTTGATTAGGCTACAATTCTGCTTCCTGGAAGCAACTTCCTTGTACTTTGCTCTCCACGTTTCCCAGCTCCCTGCTCTGGGAGAGTCTTCCATTTCTATTATTCCCCCTGATCATATTCAAAGTACACGGCTGGGAACATGTGCTCCTTAGAGCCCAAGAGACATTTTAGAACTCCCCTTGTCACTACATCTTTTTTTTTTTAAATTTTTTTTCAATGTTTTTTATTTATTTTTGGGACAGAGAGAGACAGAGCATGAACGGGGGAGGGGCAGAGAGAGAGGGAGACACAGAATCGGAAACAGGCTCCAGGCTCTGAGCCATCAGCCCAGAGCCTGATGCGGGGCTCGAACTCACGGACCGCAAGATCGTGACCTGGCTGAAGTCGGACGCTTAACCAACTGCGCCACCCAGGCGCCCCTCACTACATCTTTTAAGTGCAGTACAGCTCTCTCAAGACTGTAGTCAGCTTCTTATCTATGGATTTGGGTGAGTTCCGTGTAACAATCATCACACTCGCAGAACCCTTCTAGATACAACGATCATTTTTGCTCTTTGTTTGCCTTCCCACCCCCATGCCTCTAAGATACTCTCAGCCTAAAAATGTATTAGTGCTTTCCTCTGAATCATTTTGTCTAATCAAAGTATTAACCTAATTGCATATTCATTCCCATCACTCTGACTCCACTCAAAGATTTGAACCATAAGGTGAGGTAGCCACATCCTTGATTTGAACCTTGTCACAAGTGGTAGTTTTTATCACTCAAAGCCCTCCTCGGGTTTACCTTCTACAAGTCGGGTTGAAATCAGTTGCTTCTTCCAATCCTTCAAGTCCTCGCATCTCTAGCCTCTCCTTATCCCCTTCCGTTGCTGCTTACAATCTAATCAATTCTTTTCTGAGCTTATTTCAAACTGCATCATGACTGCCGACAGCAAACAACACATGCTATTGACATTCTGTTTTGTACCTACCTCCCCTAGAGTTACGAGTTCATTTATTACATCATCTACCTTCCAGGTTGTTGCAGACAAGTTTACCAAATGATTCACCACTGCATAACCTGGATCGGTATGTTTCCCAGCCTCCAATAAGAGTTTCTTTCTTGCTCCCAATATATGTCCATTGTGACTTGTCAGGAGGCTGTGCTCATTTCAGTCACTCAGATGTCCAGAAAGCCAGAGAGTACATCTCCGTAGGCGCTTCGATGGTCACCAAATCAGAAAAAGAGAAAGTACGTAATGAAGCACTCTTTCGTGGAATTGATACACATCATTTTTGCTCATGTTTCATTGCTAAAGCCAGCCAGATGACCACACCTGTTTCAGAGAGACAGAGAAGTGCAGTCCTACTGTGTGCCCCGAAAATGAAAAGCTGGGTGTATTTGATGGACAGCAGCAGTGGTACCTCAAGGTCTTTGTTTACACTGTTCCCCACCCTACCCCCCAATAAAGCCGTCTCGGCTTCATTTATTCATTCAGTTAATGCAGCATGTTGCTGAAGAGTGCAGGCTCTGAGGTGAGATTACCTGGCTTCAAAGTCATAGCTCTGTCACTTCTAGATGTGCCACTGTGGGAAAATCGCCTAAGCTCTCTGTGACTCAATTTCCTCATTAGTTATACAGGGATGATAATATTTCCTACCTCAAAAGTAGTTGTGAAGAATCAATAATGTAACATATGCAGAAGACTTCAAACAGTGCCCAGCACACGCTAAGCGCTCCATACGTGTTAGCTATTACCACCCTTATTATTGTTTGTGGCCACCTATTATGTGCTAAGCATTGGGATACATTAGGAGCCAGGATTCCTAGTATAATAGAACTTACAGTCTAATGGGAGAGGAGAGCAGGCAAAAACTCTTCACTCTTTTTGATCTTACTCTCAAATTGAACCTCTCCTTGTTAACCATTAGTTCTTCCTCCTAAGAATTCCTGAAGCACTGCGTTCAAACATTTCTCAAGGTAGTTGTAGCCTTCTTACATATACTTCTGTTTTCTCTGTCCTCGCATCAAATGCTATCTGAAGTAATGTTGCAAAAAGCACTGGGCATAGGGTCAGCCCCGAGAGGTACTGAATGAATGCCAACTTACCGTTAAACAATCCCTCCGTGCCTCAGATGCCTTGATCGGTGGCTTCCCAGAGTGGCTTTGGCCCGTAGTTGTTGAGTTGAATTGTCATCTAATACCCACCTGTCGCCCTTTGGCTATGCCTGGGCTTGCTCAGACTCCACCCTTCCTGTGCGTCTGAATCTGTGGTTCTCTCCCTGTTCCTTCTCAACCCTCCTTGGCATCACCAGCCCACCTGGAGACTGGGAGCTCAGTCTGGCAGGTATACATTAGCATGTTAAAAATATCTATGCAGACATCCCGAGTATTGTCATCCACTCTGATCATTAGCATATTCCTGGCAGTGCGTCTGGGGAATCCCTGTTTGTTCTAGTTCAGTGAAGAGGAGGGGAGAGACTCTTAAGACCAACAGTAATGAGTCCTTTGAGAATTAGAGCAGGATTCTCTGCAATAATCACATTACCTGGTTAGCATTCTTTCAAATGGATCTGTTACCCAAATAAACCAAGGAAGAAGAAATATAATTTGATCATCTATCCCGATAACGAGTAACATTTTAATTTTCTTTCAAGCCTACTTTTCAGGTAAAAACCTTAAATAACACTTTATCAAGTGTTTTCAGTATATCTCATTTAATCCTCCCAATGGTCTCAGGAAAAATTTAGAATTGATTTTCACCAACATTTTACCAAGAAATCAAGGGTTCCCCATGGTTGTGAGCCTCAGAATATAGAGCCCAGCTTGGTCTTGGGTCTTAGGCTCCAGCCATCTGCTTTCCACTCCATCTTTCTTCCTTCCACTGTCTCGTGGAGCTCTGGGAACTTTTCCCCAAGTAAGACTGTCTTCACCATCTGGACATTGTTCCTGGCTTCCAGCTCCGAAACTTCTTTTAGTTCTTTGGACCCACTTCTCTTCCCGAGAAGAAGCAGAGCTGAGAGTTCTAGGCATAGATCCAGGTTACCACCTGCATGTGAAATTGCCACCACCTTGGTAGCATCATCCCTGGGCCATATTTCAAGAGAGACGGACACTGTACTGTGGGTTTGGCCACCTGAGGAGACTGGCCTAATCCTAGAGCTCATGTCTGGAGAGGCTGAAATTAAAAAGCCAAGATAGAACCACTTTCTTGTGTTGTCTCCCTTGTTTCCTTCTACTCATTAAAGAAAGGTAATGTCAAGATGTTAGAGTAAGAGAAGCTGAGAATGAAAATAGCCACGTTCTTCAAGCCAGACACCGTGCCCCTCTTCATTGAAAGGAACCACTCGGCAATGTGGGCTGGTCCAGTTTGCCAGTGAGAGCCAATGATGTGCACCTCCCCTCAACTCCATCTCATTCGTGTCACTATGGTAACTTGACATTGGCCACAATGGGACTGTTTACACCACAGGAATCAAGAAAGCCTACAAATCAGAGATTTTTTTCTTTCCAAGGAGCCCATTTTAAGCCTTGGCCCGTACACTAGTGCACATTATCTTCAAGTAGCCATCCTTCAGAGACAGGACAAAAGGAAACTCTTAGAAGCAAAACCAGCAGGAAACTCAGAGATTACTCCAACCCAGTTATCTTGCAAATGAGGATGTTGAGGCCCAGAGAAGAGCAGTGACTTGCTCAAACTATGGGGCAAATTTTAGGATCCGAGTCTGCTCACTCACAACTAAGAATCTTTCCAGATAATGGGGCGCCTGGGTGGCGCAGTCGGTTGAGCGTCCGACTTTCAGCCAGGTCACGATCTCGCGGTCCGTGAGTTCGAGCCCCGCGTCGGGCTCTGGGCTGATGGCTCGGAGCCTGGAGCCTGTTTCCGACTCTGTGTCTCCCTCTCTCTCTGCCCCTCCCCCATTCATGCTCTGTCTCTCTCTGTCCCAAAAATAAATAAACGTTGAAAAAAAAAATTAAAAAAAAAAAAAAAGAATCTTTCCAGATAAATAAAAGTTTTCAAGCTGCCGCATTCCCTGAGGAAGACAAGAGATATATAAGTGCTGTCCCCAGTGCAAATATATGATTAAGTGTCACCAAAACAAAGACAACGATTTTGTGTAATTATTTATAAGTTTCAAAATAACATTATGTATGTTTACCTCAGACTACAAGTGCTGTAATTGCTCAGAAAATAGAAAGTTATTATGATAGAAACAGCAAGGGATGGCTTCATGCAAGAGAAAGGATTCAGCCTGGAATTTGAATAATTACTCAGAGGCAAGAGACTGGGGATCAGGAATGTGTCTGAACAGAAAGGAGCCAAGCTGACTGACGTAGAGAAGGAGTATTTAAAAATGGGAAACTATCTTCGGAGAGAGAGGGAAGACTTTTACAAGCAATATCCGTGAATTAGAGAATTAGCTTTGCTTTAATCCAGTTAGTGATAGGGAATCGTTGATGACAGAGTAGGAAAATAATGTCAGTGTTGTTTTAGAATGATGGCCTGCCTGGTGTGGAACGAAAACGCGAATTACAGAAGAACTTTTCTCCCATTTAGATGAGAGAATGTTCTACGTTATTTACATGGGGATCTACATTGGAAGGTTTTCTAACACCTCAGTAGTCATTCTTTCTCTGAAGAGCCTTTAGGGGTGATTTTTTTCCCCTTTCTTCTGCTTTTCTCTATTTTTTTTTTCTTCGTTTAGTTTCTTTGGGCTTTCCTCCCTCATTGCTGTGTAGCTAATTTTAACAACAACACCAAAAATCACCTCAAAGAATAACGACCAACGCCTAGAAGTGCTTCCTAAATGCCAGTGTGTATAGTCATTCTAATGGTACCTCAGGACAGGAATTATGGTTATCCTGAATTATCTGATGAGGAAACTGGGACACAGGAGGTTGATTGACTTGCCAAAGGTCACAGAGCCAGGAGAGCCCCAGCCAGGATTTGAATCCAGAGCCCGCCTCATTCACCGCCACACTACACCGCCTCCGAATGTGAGAGCCGAGTTGGAGGCAGACAGTTTGAAATCAAGCGAACGAGCCCAAGAAAAGTCACACTGATCCAGCGTGAAGCACTTGAAGTGTAGACGAGGACGATACCAGAAAAGAGCAGTACGCAGTTGTTATACAGATGAAGATCCCAAAAATCAAAAGTCAACCGAGAATGGGTCAGTCCCTTATTGTTGTGTTCTCTTGTGTGCTGTGGTGATAGCCTACACCACAACGGATTTCACACCTACCCACGTCTCTTTTCTGTTTGGGAATAATGGGAAGATGTCCATTTTGATTAATATAAAAGTAATACTCAAGAATTTCAGCAGCACCAATGAGTAGTTTAATAATATGTAAAAGTCTTCCTCCCTCTCCATCCCTTGTTACCCCTTAGAGGTAAGAATTATAACCAATTTCTGTGTACCCTTTCAAAATACTCTATGCAGACATTATATACACATATGTATACTGTATACATATTATATACACATATGTATACTGTATATGCACATATATGTACATATACTGTATATGCACAGTTCCTCAATTTGGCTCTTTTCACTTAAAATCCTTTTTTCTAAGTTTATTTATTGGGAGGGAGAAAGAGGGGGAGAGAGTGCATGCACGAGCATGGGAGGGGCAGAGAGAGAAGGAGAGAGAGAATCCCAAGCAGGCTCTGCTCTGTCAGTGCTGAGCCTGATGCGGGGCCGGATCCCATGAACTGTGAGATCATGACCTGAGCTGAAATCCAGAGTTGGACATTTAGCCAACCAGGCACCCCTTAAAATTATTTCTGAAACATTATTTTATATAAGTGCACATAGATTAACTTTTTTGAGAAATTCTTCTTAGCAACTGCAAAGTATTCCATCGTATGGGTATACAATAACTTAGGTAACCGCTTCCCTCTTTGCATGGAGAATATCCATTATGCAAGGGCAAAGAAGGCAAAAAGGTTAGTGAGGAGAAAAAGAGATATTTACAACCTATCAAAATGATCATTGGATTCTAACTCTTGGGCAAGAGGGCCTGGAGTAAGAATTTGGAAGTACTTTCCATAAACATGAAGGAAAGCAAAGCACTTGATCATTTGAAGAGAATGGAGATGAAACATAAGGCATGATATGAAGGGAAATGTTCCCGGCCTTCAAAATCAAATAGTATAATCACAAAGCCCGCCGTTTCAATTCCTTGCAGGCAGGACTGCGTTCTAATGCCAATCAGGAGGTGAATAGAAACAATCCACAATTGCAAAAACAATCCAGGGGGCCGTTGTAGAAATAAGTGAATTTTTGTTTGTTTTTTGTTTTTGCGACTTACAGTCATGGTGATATTTGATCCATAGCTAGAAATTTCCAGCTTATTTTCCTTTTTGAATATTTTGAAATCCGCTGAGCTATTTAGAAAACAGACTAAAATCTTCCTATTCTTCTTTCCCTGGTTGTCTTGAAAACAAAAACGAAAACAAAAACAAGCAAAAAAGCAATCATCCTAGGGAAAGGAAGGTCCTAGTATTAACAGGAAGGAAAAGTGACCCTTCAGGGGGAAAAAAATCTTAGGTTTTCTCATTCTGTTTCGTTTTTGCAAAATAAGGTAAGTGCATTAAATGCTTGTGCTGCTTGACCCCCCCTGGACCCTCCCTGAGTTTATTCAAGTAGTTACTATGGCAACCGCCCACGCTTTAAGCAGTTGAGCTAAGTATTGTGGAAAACAGCTTGCTGAGCCTCTGTCTGGCTCCCATGATCATTTCACGTACCCTGGTGGTCACTTCACTTCATTAAAGCTAAATGACAATTTAAATATATTAATAATGCTTTCTTGTTCTCCTTTAAAGAAAAGCCAACACCACTTTTTAAAAGACATGATAAAATAATGAACATATAACAGTTGCCATTTGAGTCGGCTGGCTGGCCGCGATAACCGTCAGAGATGGAATAATGTCAGGAACCAGAAAAATGCAGTGAAGAAACTCCAGCGGGGATAGCGCGCTTGGCCACCACTCCCCTCCCCACCGGCCCCCACTGCCACCTTCTTGCCTTTCCCAACATCCCAGTGCCTATGCCTCAAGGACCCACCGTGATATGATAGATCACAGAGCTGCTGATATAGGGGCAGCCCAAAATAATGAGAAAAGGTAGCTCTGAGAACAGATCTGGACTTCACCACTTTACAACCTTAGATCAATTACTTAACTTCTCTGAGCGTGGCTTTTGTTGTTCCTGCTTTGTGAGGTTTTTTGAGTGGTTTTTTTTTTCTCATTTTTAAAATAGTTCTGATTATCGAGAATTAAATCAATGTTGTGAGAATTCAGTGAGCTAACAAATATTAATTAAGCACCTGATCTGAAATGCCTTATTCAGGAGGCATGTATTTAGTGTGTCCTATGCACAGGATACAAATTTGACATAAAAATAAATAAACAAACAGACCCAGAGAAAAAAGAGACAACCATAAAGACAGCTGCATTTACAGAGAATAATTTACTCAACCCCCCACGATGTGACAAGCCAATCAGGCAGACCCCAGCCAGGCTCTGTGAGATTCTTCCTCCTTCCCAAGTCAGTCCTGGGCTATGTTTTTCTTCTACTTTGTATCTGCCCCTGACCTTTGATCCCTGTAGGCTCTTCCCTGGTCCCAGGCTCCAAATAGACGAGACCCTAGCTGACTTGAAGGGCTCCTTGGCCGAAGGAGCAAGCAATCTGCTTCTACCAAAACTTCCCCATGTGAACCTCTGTGGCTGAGAATGTATATGTTTCCCTGGAAATCCCATCCCTGTCCTTTACCCGCTTCTCACCGTTTCATCTCCCCTGTTGGAAGATTTCACTGGCAGGCAGCTGAGACTGATCTGTAGTCTGGTGAAGTTAAGCGTTTTACTTACTATTCTAAATGACTAACTTTGCCTATGTTTCCAGGAAATCAACGATTGAGGGGCAGGGATTAGAGTGGATCAGATCCTTTGTCTTAGTACCTCATGGTACACGGATTCCTTGACTCACTTGACCAATCTGGGTGAAACCCACCCCTCTGATAGTGTACAGGGTGACCTACCTGATCCACCACTAATAGTGTTAAGAATGTCCCGTTTCCGTGCACATTAGCCCTTAAGAGTAGAAAGCTTTCTTTATTCTCTTATTGTTCGTATTGTCATCCTTGATCTATACCACCAGGCAGATTCATTGTCTGCCTCTGAGTACACGAGTTCAAGAAGCCATGGGGACGTACCATAGGATGGAGAAACTACTGGGAAACGCATTTTTTTTAATTATTATAGTGACTTCTGGGGATTATTTTTACCAACAAAGCACCTGTGGCTAGAATTTGCTTGGACAGCAGAAAGGAGAACCCACGAGCTCCCATCTCCAGAGGGACTGCAGCTCTTAGTGTAGTGGCCGAGAGCTTGTGACTGACAGGTCCATATCACTTTCACGGAACAAGCTCATTTGGCTTCCTCCCAGGATCTCCTGGATGGGCTGTCACTCAGTGCACATTTTCCCTCTTCCAGGCTCCTCCAGAGAACACACAAAGCCTTCCAAAGGACTGTGGTAACTATTAAGAACATTTTTCTTGTGCAGTCGCTATGAGAGTATTTCATTTTTATGTCATTTTCACAGTTGTGAAAGTTTGTGACTTATGTCTCATGTGAACATGGGACAGCCCCCGCTCTACGCAAGAGAATCTACTCCACCAATTACAGGTCATGAACGGAACTGGGGCTTAGCTCAGTCTTCCTACTCTTCAGCCAGAATATTTTCTAAAATGCTAAATGCCAATAAGAAACAAGCAAGGGACAGAATTTTTAAGAAGAGAAAAACACTGTTTGCTCCAAACCTTCATTATGGAAAAGTACCCAAGACGACCTTGCATAGTTCTAAGTGCTGTGCCTGTCTTAATCACAAATTAATTTACCTGTCTCTGTCAGTACACTAGAACCCAGGATAGATGCAAAGGAATGACATCAGTAGTCAACCTCAGTGATGATATTTGCCCAAGGTTGCCCAGGAAACCTAGCTGCCAATTGGCAGGCCCAGTGGAGGTGTTCATTCTTACCTCCTTAATCGTGTTAGCCCTTTTATCATCAGATTATGTCTTTCTATCCTTGACCAAGTCCTGTAGCCCTGTATTCCACGTGTTCAGCCTCTTAGCTTTTCCAGATGCCTAAAGAAATCATATAATGGAAGACTAATAAATTTTATTGTGGGTTTTGGCTGGCGTGTACAAAGGGAACATTTGTGTTATATCTGGGTAATTGGCATTCAACAGGCCATGCAACTATAAGAAAAGAGGTAAAAATAATAGAGAAAATATCTTTTAATGATATCTAACTTTGCCCTCAATAAGAAAACCCCAACTGTTGAACTGTTAAACTGTTCCAAGGGATTTGGGGACTTCCTCCGAGCTTCCCACAACCTCCAGCTTCCCTATCACTTAAGAACAATCAGTAAATAGCTCCATGATCCTCCTGATCCAGGCCGGTTGCATATGTTCACAAAGTGTTAAGGGGGACAATTCAGAAATAAGTGGGTAACTCACAGGGAAAGGAGTTGGCTGACTGGATCGTTCTACAGTCTCTAGGGTATCCTGTCTTCTGCAAGATGCATTATCCCATCGCACAGGAATGAATGTACAGGCCTCACAGTGGGACACAAGGAGACAGCAACTTTACAGAAGTCAGCCGTGGTGGGAGAGAGAGGAAACTAGTGACGCACTTTCTCTCCACCATATGTTATCAAATTAGCCAGATCCTGTGTGCTCAGAATTGGCAGAGCTTCCTCTGCTGCTGGATACGTGGGACAGTAGCTCACAGCCATGCAGCTACCTTCATAATTAGGTGGAGTCCCTGCCAAGTTTTGCAATCTGCCCTCTAGGAGGCAGCTGGCCAAAGCATGCCTCGGTGGCCATGTGTGCGCTCACATGGATGATTCCACCCCATTGTTCTATGTCGGCCATTCCTGCCCCACACAAAATCCCCAGGTGTGAGAAGCTCTCTTCACACACGGTGGAACCTTCTACATTCAACATAATGTGAGTGCCAAATGGGGAACATTCTGGGTTGGTTATTCACGGGCTCCTCTTCAGGCATCACTTCCCATTGCCAGAGTCCTGTTCAGACAGGTATTAGGAGCACAATTTTTAACATGGAGGGTTGTGAAGTCAGAAAACAAAAGTATCCGGTGCCTGGGTGGCTCAGTCGTTACGCATCTGACTTTGGCTTAGGTCATGATCTCATAGTTCATGAGTTCGAGTCCTACTTTGGAAAAGCTCGAGCCCCACTTGAGGTATTAAAAAAAAAAAAATGAGCCCTGGGTGAGCCCTGCTTCTCTCTCTCTCTCTCTTTCTCTCTCTCTCCCTCTGCCCCTTGCTCACTTGCACACTTTGTCTCTCAAAAATAAGAAAGAGAAAAAGAAAAAATGTATCAGTGCCTATCATGCACGTTGTCAACCACATGGAGTCTCTTATTTGTATATTATGTCCTGTATTATTGCTGGCCCCTGACCTGCCTTTCATGGTTAGAGAAGGATTCAGGGAGGAGCCAGAGAGGGGGGTATGAGGGAGTAAGAGCTGGGAAGGAAAAAAAAAATAAGCATGGGGAGGTACCTTTCAGATAGAGTGACCCTGAAAGGCCACAGTGAGAAGGGATATTTGGGTAAAGACTTGAAGGAAGTGAGGGAGTAAGGTCTGCAGCTGACCAAGGGAGAAGGAGTCAGGCAGGGGGCAGCATGTGCAACGTCCCTGGGGTGCCCCTGGTGTGTTTGAGACACAGCATGAAGGCCTGTGAGGCCAGATCAGAGCGGGTGACGGGGTCCCGGAGGGAATGGAGCCAGACTGACAACAGGCCTGGAGAACACTTTGGACTTTACCGAGGGAGATGGGGAGATATCGGGAAGCTTTAAGGAGAGGAGTGCCTCTTCAGAGAATTTCTCTGGCTGCTTTCTTGAGAAGAAACTAATAAGGAGCAAGCATGGAAGCAGGGGAAAGCTATGGGAATGTTCTGGAAGAGCGGTAACAAGGGCTTGGATGGGGACCGCATGCGGAGGCAGTGGTCAGATGCTGAATCTCTTCTGAAAGTACAGCCGGTGGGAATCAGGTGGGGATCGGAAGAAAGAGCTGAGGCAAGACTTCTGGACTCGGGGTAGAGGTGGCATAGGGGACTGTGAGAGGAGCAGATTTGGGAGGGAGGGATGAGAGGAAACTTCTTTCTGCATGTTTAAATGGATAAAACCAATCAGAAATCCAAAGAGACATTTACTGGCCATCCTTGTTAAAGGCCTTGCACCTTTGCCCTGACTCAGGTCAGGGGAGATGGTGAGGATGATAAGTGACTGCCATCAGGAGGGACGAATGTTTAGATTAGTTTTTTTCTTATCGAGTAAATTTAAAAGATGTCTTTTATCAAGGCCAAGGATTGATCATTTAGGTCATAAGCCTAACGGCGCGCTATATGGAACCTGCTCGTGCTGGAAGAGTCCATCAGAGAGAGAAAGGCAAATAGTTCATCTGCTAGTTCCTTCCAGTTCTGGTCTCATTGGTCACAACTTGCTCCACGGGGTATTAACTGGACCACATTTCTGAGTTGCAATATTTGGCCCCTCCAGTCACCTGGTAAGGAAGCCTGAGTGTCCCAGTGGCTTACTGGGAGCTGGCACCAAGGCCGGGGGGGGGGGGGGGGGGGGGGGGCGGGGTGTGGGAATAGTCAGGAAATGACACATTGCTTTGCCATTAAAAATGATCAGTTGCCTATTTTCCATTTTAATTATGTTGGATTTTAATTGCTCACTCTGAGCAATAGGCTTGCAAATGCTGAGATTGTTACACTTTCTAGGAAAATATATTGTAATTTGTAGAAAACACATGGCCATTGATGTGGAATGTTTTATATTACCTGATGACTATCATTGACACGGTCACTATTCTATGGGTTTGTGTACGAATAAGGTTTCTGTCCATATCCACACCACCTCCCACTTCACGCACAAACGTGCACGTACGTGCGTGTATCACCTTGTTTCAGTAAATGGTATCACGCAACACAGACTAAATCTGACAGCTCTCAATTCAAGGCAGCTTTATGAGTCCATAGCCTACTGTTCTTATGAGGCGCTTTGCATTTTCTGACCCCACTGTAGTAGCAAATGTGTATGAAATTATGAGAAAAAAAAAAGCCGTCTGTTTTTTCACGGCTTTCCCATCTATGCTGATTTCTGGCGAGTACCGCTCTGCGCCACTGAGCCAATTTTGATTAGTAATTATCATCACGCCTTGTAAAGTTGCTAGAAGATAAGGTGCTTGTCAAGTACATTATTACAATGTCCGTACCGACTTTTCCAAGGGATATCATTTTTCATATCCTGATGAGCTGCCGCCTATCCCCCACCTGTTCTCCAGAAACATCATCATAGTTGACAGGTCTTTATGGCCTCGGCCCAAAAGCCATGCCCATGGCATACCATTGAGGTGAACCTGCACTAATTGATTCTGTCATTCCTAAGAGGCAGACAGCACAGCTGCAGAAGCCCGGTTGGTTCCCTTGTTTTAATGAGGCAAAAGTAGCCTCCATGTTTGTCTGTGCCTGTCTGCAAAGTGACAGTGATTTATCTCACGCTGAAAGCAAGTTCAGAGGCCTCCTTGAGAAGCACATAAATCTACCAACCCCCTGTGACAGATACTGAAGCCCTGCCAGGTACCCTCACAATGAGTCCTTCGGAGGGAAAACTCGCTCACCTCCCCAATGCCAACAACTTAGTGTCCGATTCGCAATGTCTCCTTTCTCCCCAGATCCCCTCTCCAAATGCTGTCAGGGACGCGTTGTCTTTAAAAGAAGTGCAAACGAGTACACTTCCTTCATTTAAATCTAGCGTCTGCTTCCTGCTTTCCCCGAATAAGCTACATAATAATCACAATCTAATCAACTTCCTCATTTTAGAGACTAGAGAAACAAAGACCCAGGGAGACTTTGAAACCGTCCAACGAAGCGGCCCCGTTCACCCAGGCACCTGCTTGCTTTACAACTAAACAAAGAGAAGGAAGTTCATTCTAAAATCTCTTTGGAGGCTTAGAGTTTTAAATGGTTCTGCTGATTCTACCATATAATTTGGGGGCCAATAGGCATTTCCCCAGACTATAAACCAGCCATATTTAGCTGACATTTGAAAGCCATGAGGAACTTATCAACATTTGCCCACATTAGGGCTAAAAGAATCGTCTTTGACTCTGAAATAACTTGGGTAATAGACTAACTGCTTACAATAGTTCCCAAGATTCATCTTCTGACCATTAAAAATATTATTGCGGGTTACCTTAGTATAGTACCTAAATTCTGATCTTTCCTTCTTATTGTTTTTTGTTCATTCAAACATTTTCCCCCTCACTGTGACACTATGTCACCTCTTTTGTATTTGTCATCAACTCTTTGATCCTCATCGCTCTCGAGACCACTTGTGTCTTCCCAAATGCTGTAGGCAAGGGACACTTTTGAGTTCTCCTTTTTGACCTATCTGTAATATTTTATACTGTTGACCATGATCTTGAAACTCTTCTGTTGGCCTAAGTGACACGCCTCTCTCTTTTCTCTCCTAGACATCACACCATCCCCTCTCAGCGTCTCCTAGAGGCTCCCTTCCTTCACTATCCCTTCAGTTACCGATATACCCTATGCTTCTCTGTTGATCATTGTCTCTTCTCATTCAGTGCCCTCTTTAGACCATCTTGGTTACATTTGCAGATTTGTCCATTGCCTTTGGGTTTAATTCTCAAGCCTACCTCTTGGTGCTACAACATTTGGAAGCTTCCAGCTGCCTCTGAATGGCTCACTGGCAATTCAGTATTGAAAGTTTTCACTCTCACAGACCCCTTCCTGTCTCCTCTCCTCTGCTTCCTACCTCAGTGCACGACATGCCCATCCGAAGCCTGCCTGAGTTACACAGTCAGGCTCCTCTGTGCTACCTCCCTGTCTGCCAGTTTCTATTCCATTAGGTTATAAAACTCTGTTAATTATGTCTCCTAAATATTTCTCTGATAAATTCTCTTCTTCATCAGATCCTGCTTAAAAGCTTTTGCTATAGGATTTATCTCACTGTGTTGTGACTCTTTGTCTACATGTCACCCTCCCCCACTAGTGCGAGGACTAGATTGGTAGCCAGGACTCTCCTACCCATCTGTTTCTTCAGTGACTAGCACATAGGTGTTAGCCCACAGTAGGTACTAAATTAATGCTTGTGTGAATGGATGAAACAATAAATGTATCCTGGATAATAATAAAAGACTTTTGAGGGGCGCCTAGGTGGCTCCGTCAGTTAAGTGACCAACTCCTGATTTTGGCTCAGGTCACGATCTCACGGTGCGTGGGATCGAGCCCCGCGGCAGGCTCAGAGCTGACAATGTGGGGCCTGCTTGGGATTCTCTCTCTCTCTCTCTCTCTCCCTGTCTCTCTCTCCCCATCCCCCTCCAAAATAAATAAACATTCATTAAAAATAATAAAAGCTTTTTGAAAATGGAAACAATTAGCTATACTATCACCACATCACAGGGGCGGTTTTGTTGTTCTTTGTTAACACGTCTTTTTAATGTTTTGTCTGTAGGCACACATTTTTTCAGTAGTTATAATAATTACAGAAATAATGTAGTGTTCTGTTTTTCACTTAAGCATTGATTCAGAACCATGTCTCCAGGTGCTTAAGTGGGCTTTATAATTATCTTTTGAAATGGCTACATAATGTGGCAAAAGTAGTTCTAGAATGATAGTGGCAGGATTGCCAAACCAACCCATAGGATTACAGCTGATAAACAAAGCTGAGTGCCAGAGGGACCTGTCACAGTATGATGACGTAGAAAAACTACCTCTCTCAAAGCCCAAATTTTTCCCATTTGCCGAATAAACCTAATCATAGCTGTTTGCAATCCTCAATAGGTGTTGTACCAGTAGAAATCATTTTTAGTATCTTATAGGTTTGAAATATGTTTGCAGAAGAGAAATAAGGCACTTTTCCTTTGTCTCTGCCTCTGAAGGCAGAGCCGGTAGTGATAACCTCCTTTCCCAAAGTAGCAAGGATTGAGAAGATTAAGTGGGGAAGGCCAGGCTGAAACATTCAACTTCCTTTTTTGCTTTGGAGTCATCTATTTGCATTTGTAAAAGTTTTCTCCCTGCCCTTCCCTCCACAATATTATCATCTTTTCCTGGAAGGATCCAATTTTAGTGAGGAATTATCCCTAGTCCAATTCTCACGCTTCAGATAAAGAGAGAGAGTTCTGGAAACTCTCCCCTCCCTGCCCCTTCCAGAGTGGCTTATTTCTGACGAAATTTTGGAGTCAAAAAAAGCACAAACTTTTGAGTGGTTTCTTTCCATGAATTCCTCAGGAAAAATGAAGACAGATAAGAATAGAAAAACCTCCCAGAAGATAGAGGAGTTCCCACTGTCCTCATAACAATACTATATTCTCATGACTCATCTGTTAATAATACTAAGCACAGTGAAATCACAAGGAAATCTGCTATGTTAATATAAGCTTATTTTCCTCTTGTTTATTTAATGTGACAATATATCTCTGCCAAAAAAAGAAAAAAGACAAAGCCGTTCTGTGATGTTCCTATTTTGATTATCATTAACATTTTCCTAAACTTTGTTTCTGCAACATAAATCATCTCACAATTCTCATTACCTCTGCTTGTTGCATAAACAACCACGGCTAATTCTCTAATTTTTGTCTCAAAATCCGTGATATTATAATAGCCATTTTCATTTATGACGGTGTGAAAATGCAAATGATACACTCCATGAAATCTCTTTTAAGTTGCTTTCCCCTTTGAAGTACGTGTATTTGCCACTCTTTTTTTTTAATGAAAATTGTATATGTTTAAGACAAATGGCATGATGATTTTATATACAATGTGCAGAGGGAAATGACTTGTATAGTCAAGCTAATTAATATATCACCTCCTCGCCTAGTTACCATTATTTTGTGGGGAGAACACCTGAAATCTACTCTTAGTATATTTCCAGTATTCGAGACACTGTTATTAACCATACTCATCATGCTTTAGATTAGCTCTCTAGACTTATTCATCCTAAATAACTGCAAATTTGCACTCCTTGACCAACGTCTCTCCGTTTTCCTCACCCCCACCCTCGCTACTCTCTGCTTCTTCTATGAGTTGACTTTAGAGTTCACATGTAAGACAGATCACGGAGGGTTTGTGTTTCTGTGCCTATTTTGCCACTATACATTACCCTTAACCTAGAAGCCAGAGTTCATCATCAATATCAAGCTTTTGGTAAATCACCCAAAAACTTCTTGAGCTCAAATGCCTTGTTTTATGAACATTACGCAGTGCCTGAAAGTAATTTACAAATGAAAACTGTCTTAATTTGCTCACATTGTCCATTAACTTAGCTTATTTTTGAGGGACACTTAAAAGGCTTGGTCTTTGTTCAACGAGGGCCTCAAGTTCTCACCTGTGACAGCAGATTCCTCAAATGCTAAGACTTTCTCCTTAGACTCAAGCACAGTTCGAGTCTGAGGATATCCTGTTGGTACGCAGCACAGTTAGTCCAAACCTTTCCTTAAAGTTCTCCAGTTTGGTGGCACACAAACCACTGGTAGCCTTCTCCGCTGAGGACACTCTTCACGAGAAAGAGATTTACTCATGGGGCTCAGTTGGTTAAGCGTCTGACTCTTGGTTTCGGAACTCACGGTTTGTGAGTTCAAGCCCTGTGTCAGCACAGAGCCTGCTTGGGATTCTCTCTCTCCCTCTCTCTCTCTCTCTGCCCCTCCTCTGCTTGTTCTCTTTCTCTCTCAAAACAAATAAGTAAACTTAAAAAAAATTTTTTTTAAAAAGAAAGAGATTTACTCACTGAACACATCTACCTCCTTGTAACTTATACTGATGCATTCTCATTAGACACTTTAGCATATTTTAACACACACACACACACACACACACACACACACACACACACACCATTCTAAAATCTTTTAGCAAATGAGTAACCTTTACGCTCTATTTTCCTATAAGGTCAAGTTTTGTGTAACATATCAAACTGCAGTAACACCGGGTCTCAGTCGTCCCCAAAAAAACCCTGTCAGACAGATATAAATAAATTTTCCTATATTTGGGAATCAGTACTAAGATACATTCTCACTATTTCTTATGGGTTTGTTTCTATTATCTGTAGCTATTTTTATTCTCTACTATTAAATATGTGACTACCCTAGTCACCATCGTAAAAGTCAAATGGAAGCATTTAGCCCAAAATAATGCACTGGAACCACCTCAGCTATAATCTCTGTGGGAAGTGGTATAGTGACCCCAAAGATGTCTGTGTCCTAATCCCTAAATCCTATGATTGTGACCTTACATGGCAAAGGGGACTTTGCAAATGGGATTAAGTTACCGATCTTGAGACAGAAATGTAATCACAAGGGATCTTATAAAAAGGGATCCAGGAGTATCAGAGTCAAAGAAGACGCTGGGGCACTTAGGTGGCTCAGTCAGATGAACGTCCGACTCTGGATTTAGGCTCAGGTCATGATCCCAGGATTGTGGGATGGAGTCCCATGTTGGGCTCCAGACTGAGCATGGAGCCTGCTTAAGATTCTCTCTCTCTCTGTCTCTCTCTCTCCCTCCCTCCCTCCCTCCCTCCCTCCCTCTCTCTTCCTGCCCCTCTCCCCTGCTCATGCTCTCTCACTCTCTAAAATTAAGAAACAATAATAAACACACAAACAAAAAAAACAAAGATGTCCATAGAAGCAGAGGTCAGAGAGAGAAAGAGAGATTGTATGCTACTTTGCTGGCTTTGAAGATGAAGAAAGGGGCCACAGACCAAGGAATACAGACTTCCTCTAGGCGGCGAAAAGGCAAGAGACCAGAGTTTCCTCTAACACACCCATGGGCAACAGACAACTCAGCCCTGCCGACACTTTGTGGCCCACAACACCCACCTTGGACTTCCCACCTCTAGAAGTGGAAGATAATAAACCTGTGGGATATTTTCCAGGTCATTTACATCTAATGCAACTATTGCTATAACTAGACGTAGGTATATAACGTTACTCAGATTTTCCGTTTTTCTCTGATTTTTAGTCTTCTGTGCCAATTTTCCTGTCTTCCTTTGAATTATTTGAATGCCGCTAGTATTTCAATTTGTCTGTTGGTTCTGTTAGTCCGTTTGTGTGGACGTTTTAATGGCTATTTTTAGGATTACAAAATACATACCTTTCTGTATGCTACTTAATTAACATTAATATTTCCCCCAACAACATGACACTTTACTCTCTCCCTTTTTGTTATAATCATCACGTATATTACATTTTCATACACTAAAAAATCCCAATTTCATACACTAAAAGCCATTAAATGAGTCTACATTTGCTTTCAACAACTTACATATTTTAAAGATCCTAGGAAGTAAAAAAAAAAAAAAAAAAGTCTCTTTAGCCAGATATTTACCATTTTAGTTGTTCTTCTTGAATTCTCCACATTCCAATTTCCCCTCGTTATCCTTTCCTCTGAAAACCTCCCTTTAGCATTTGTTTTTCTTAAAGCCAGTCTACTGGGCATGAATTCTAAATCTGTGGGTCTTTTAAGCCAGTATGTTTGTGGTAATTTGTTAGAGCAGCCATAGGAGATTAACACAACCTCTCATTGAGTATGACTTACATCAGTGAGGAGGCATTTACAGACATCAATAAAACCAATATACAATTGCTGCCCAGCTCATTAAGAATATGAGAGGGGGAGCGGTCGTTGTTTTCTCAGTCCGTGACGTGAGGTAGATATTTTCAAAAGGGAGTGAGAGATTGGGATTCATTTTATAAATCTGGAGAAGGCCTTCAGACACAAGTGTGGGCTTCCCGTACACGGAGCTGCAAAAAGACAGGTGGGTGGCAGGAAGTCAGGAGAGCCCATGGTTGGCCATGAGTCCAGGAAGGCTGGCAGGGCCCTTGTCACGAGCAGTTTACAGGCTTGCCGAGAACCTGGAGTTGTAGAACACTCTGGAGTTCACCGTCTGAACTGAGTTTTGCACAAGATAAGATTTCCAGAGTGGCCCTTCCCCTCAGCTCTGGCACAGTGCTCTGGCTCCGGGTCTGGCCCCAGCTCTGCACATTTTCCTTGTCAGCTGCAGCCCTGTGTGGGCGCCCTGAAGCACAGCGTGGGGGCGCTCGAGCTGGGCAGGAGTGGGGCCTGTCATTAGAGTCCTAATCACAGAACACACTGACACTGTGGGTGGCTTGCCGTTGATCGGAAGAAAATATCTTCATCATTTGGACACCTGAACAGATGAGTAAAAATAGAATCCCCAGGATTTAAAAAAAAAAAAGAAAAGAAAATTAGGGAAGAGAAGCAGAATTCTGCGGACTCCAGGTGGCTGCTGGGGGCTGGGGGTTGAGGGGGCGGGTAATGGAGGAGGAAGCAGCCCAGGTAGACATCTTGTTCTCTTGCCTTAAATGCTGAATGAGCCATTTCCAGGAATCACAGGGCGCGGTTGCCCAGAGATACACTGCAGTTCGGAGGACTGGTACTTCTCCCTTAATCTGCCTCCTTGCACACATGTGTGCAAACACACACACACACACTTTGTTTCTTCCCGTTCTAGTCTTTGGAGATGATTCCTATTGTGGATGAAAGACCACATACTCAAAATTTTGAGATGAGGTTTTTGTCGGACACTCAAGATCCATATGCAGAAAGAAAGAAGCCCGCCAGGCAGGAGTCAAGGCGGGAACAACCTCACCTCGGTGCTTGAGTCATCCATTTTACATAAGAGAACACGTAGTATTCCCCCCTCCTTCCAGACATTGCATTGGGGTCCACAGGAAGGGAAGAGACTTATGTCAATACAAGCATGTATGTATGAATACAGGTAAGCAACTTCAAAAAGGTATTACCTTTCTTATAAAAGCTTTATTGAGATGAAACATACATATACAATTCACCAGTTTTAAATATACAAGACAGTGGTTTTTAGTACATTCACAGTTGCATAACCGCCATGACCATCAATTTTAGAACACTTTTATTATCCTTAAAACCCTATGCCTATTAGCGGCCTCTTTTCCTAATTCCTTCTCCAGCCCTATACAACCCCCGATCTACCTTCTGTATCTATGGATTTGCCTCTTCTGGACACTTTTGTATAGGTGGTCCTTTGTGACTGACCGCTTTCGCTTAGCATGTTTTCAAGGTTAATCCATGTTGGAGCATATTATTAGTATGCCATTTCTTTTTATGGCTCAATAATATCCCATTCTGTCAACATACCACATTTTATTTATGCATTCATCAGTTAATAGACATTTGAATTGTTTCTGTGTTTTGCTATTATGAATAATGCTATAATCAACATTTGTGTATAAGTTTTTATATGGGCATATGTTTTCACTTCTCCTGGCTATCCACCTAGGAGGAGAGAATAGCTGGGTCATATGGTAACTTTATATTTAACCTTTTGAAAAACTGCCAAATTGGGCACCTGGGGCTCCTGGAGCACCTGTGGGTCCTGGGTGGCTCAGTTGGGAAGCATCAGACTCTTGATTTAAGCTCAGGTCATGATCTCATGGTGGTGACACTGAGCCCCACATTGGGCTCTGTGCTGGGCATAGAGCCTGTTTAAGATTCTCTCTCTTACTCTCCATCTGTCCCTCCCCTCTTGCTCTCTCTCTCTCTGTCTGTCTCTCTCTCTCTCTCTCAAATAAATAAATAAATAAATAAATTTTGAGAATGGTTGCACCATTTTACATTCCCACCAGGTGTGTATGAAGGTTCTAATTTCTACACATCCTTACCAACACTTGTTATTATCTATATTATTGATTATAGCCATCCTAGTGGGTGAAGTGATATTTTATCATGATTTTGATTTGCATTCCCCTGATTACAAATCATATTGAGAATCTTCTCATGTGCTTGTTGGTCACATGTATATCTTCTTTGGAGAAATGTCTATTCAGAACCTTTACCCATTTAAAAAAAATTTAATGTTTATTTATTTTTGAGAGAGAGAGAGAGAGAGAGAGAGAGAGAGAGAGAGAGAGAGCGCATGATCAGGGGAGGGTCAGAAAGAAAGGGAGGCACAGAATCCAAAGCAGGCTCCAGGCTCTGAGCTGTCAGCACAAAGCCTGATGTGGGGCTCAAACCCATGAACTATAAGATCACGGCCTGAGCCGAAGTCAGATGCTTAACCGACTGAGCCACTGAGGTGCCCCTCTTTACCCATTTTTAATTCGGTTATTTCTCTTTTTATTATTGGGTTATACAAGTTCTTTATGTATTCTAGATACAAGTCTCTTAGCAGAGATGATATACAAAAGTTTTTATCCCATTCTATCGGTTGTCTTTTCATTTTTTTTTAATGTTTATTTATTTATTTTGAGGGGAGAGGCAGAGAGAGAGGAAGAGAGAGGGAGAATCCCAAGCAGGTTCCACACTGTCAGTGCAGAGCCCAGTGCAGGGCTCAATCCCACAAACCATGAGATCATGACTTGAGACAAAATCAAGAGTCAGAAGCTTAACTGACTGAGGCATCCAAGCACCCCATCTTTCTATTTTCTTGATGGCATCCTTGGAACTGCAAATGTTTTTAATTTTTATAAAGTGCAATTTGTCTATACTTTCTTTGATTGCTGTCTTCATTACTATAGCTTTGTAATAAGTTTTGAAACTGGGAAGTGTGAATTCTCCAACTCTGTTCTTTTTCAAGATTGTTTTGTCTGATCCCTTGAATTTCCATAGGAATTTTAAGATCTGCTTGTCAGTACTCCTGTATCCCTTGGGTAAATTCCTAGCAGTGCTATTGCCGGGTCATAGGGTAGGTCTATTTTTAATTTTCTGAGGAACCTCCACACTGCTTTCCAGAGCGGCTGCACCAATTTGCATTCCCACCAACAGTGCAAGAGGGTTCCCGTCTCTCCACATCCTCTCCAGCATCTATAGTCTCCTGATTTGTTCATTTTGGCCACTCTGACTGGCGTGAGGTGATATCTGAGTGTAGTTTTGATTTGTATTTCCCTGATAAGGAGCGACGTTGAACATCTTTTCATGTGCCTGTTGGCCATCCGGATGTCTTCTTTAGAGAAGTGTCTATTCATGTTTTCTGCCCATTTCTTCACTGGGTTATTTGTTTTTCGGGTGTGGAGTTTGGTGAGCTCTTTATAGATTTTGGATACTAGCTCTTTGTCCGATATGTCATTTGCAAATATCTTTTCCCGTTCCGTTGGTTGCCTTTTAGTTTTGTTGGTTGTTTCCTTTGCTGTGCAGAAGCTTTTTATCTTCATAAGGTCCCAGTAATTCATTTTTGCTTTTAATTCCCTTGCCTTTGGGGATGTGTCGAGTAAGAGATTGCTACGGCTGAGGTCAGAGAGGTCTTTTCCTGCTTTCTCCTCTAGGGTTTTGATGGTTTCCTGTCTCACATTCAGGTCCTTTATCCATTTTAAGTTTATTTTTGTGAATGGTGTGAGAAAGTGGTCTAGTTTCAACCTTCTGCATGTTGCTGTCCAGTTCTCCCAGCACCATTTGTTAAAGAGACTGTCTTTTTTCCATTGGATGTTCTTTCCTGCTTTGTCAAAGATGAGTTGGCCATACGTTTGTGGGTCTAGTTCTGGGGTTTCTATTCTATTCCATTGGTCTATGTGTCTGTTTTTATGCCAATACCATGCTGTCTTGATGATTACAGCTTTGTAGTAGAGACTAAAGGGGTACTTGTACCCCAATGTTTATAGCAGCACTCTCAACAATAGCCAAATTATGGAAAGAGCCTAAATGTCCATCAACTGATGAATGGATAAAGAAATTGTGGCTTATATACACAATGGAATACTACGTGGCAATGAGAAAGAATGAAATATGGCCTTTTGTAGCAACGTGGATGGAACTGGAGAGTGTTGTGCTAAGTGAAATAAGCCATACAGAGAAAGACAGATACCATATGGTTTCACTCTTATGTGGATCCTGAGAAACTTAACAGAAACCCATGGGGGAGGAGAAGGAAAAAAAAAAAAAAAAGAGGTTAGAGTGGGAGAGAGCCAAAGCATAAGAGACTGTTAAAAACTGAGAACAAACTGAGGGTTGATGGGGGGGGGGGGGGGGGGGGAGGAAGGGGAGGGTGGGTGATGGGTATTGAGGAGGGCACCTTTTGGGATGAGCACTGGGTGTTGTATGGAAACCAATTTGACAATAAATTTCATATATTGAAAAAAAATAAAAATAAAAAGTAAAAAACAAAACAAAACAAAACAAAAAACAAAAAAAAGATCTGCTTGTCAATTTTTGCAAAGAAGCCAGATTGGATTTTGAAAGAGATTTCACTGAATCTATAGATCAGTTTGTGGAGTTTTGCCATCTTAACAATATTAAGTCTCCAATCCATAGACATGGGGTGTCTTTCTATTTATTTAGGTCTTCTTTAGTTTCTCTTAATAATTTTGCAGGTTGTTATTTCAGAGTATAAGTTTCATACTTCTTTTGTTAAATATACTACTAAGTATCTTATTCTTCTTAATGCTATTATAAATATATTTTTCTTAACTTAGTTTTTGGTTTGTTGATTGCTGCTATATAGAAATCTAACTGATTTGTATATATGCATCTTGTATCCTATAATCTTCCTGAATAACAGGATACTACTTTTGAACTAGAATTAAAATATACAATTTTTAAAAAACAAGAAAAGTCACAGGAACTTCACTCAAATGCATTTAAAAATAAATTTAAAAAAAATTTTTTTTCAACGTTTATTTATTTTTGGGACAGAGAGAGACAGAGCATGAACGGGGGAGGGCCAGAGAGAGAGGGAGACACAGAATCGGAAACAGGCTCCAGGCTCTGAGCCATCAGCCCAGAGCCTGACGCAGGGCTCGAACTCACGGACCGCGAGATCGTGACCTGGCTGAAGTCGGACGCTTAACCGACTGCGCCACCCAGGCGCCCCTAAAAATAAATTTAAATATAAGTTTGAAAAAGAGTGAAGTCATGTTCTTGTTCAGAAAAACAAAGGGGAATAGTACATTGAAGGTCTGTAAAGAGGTATACTAGTTCGTCAGTAGAATAAAAACATTGCCAATGATTTTGTTGAGATTTTCACTTTTATATTATTTAACATAAAGTTCTCTTGGTTCTGAAGGGATTCATTTCCTTGTCACCTCAACATTTGCACAACATAAGCAAAGTTTCCAGACGTGCTTAGCATCCTAGATTAGGGGCCGCCTTACAATGGCAAAGTTGCTACACAACTAGCTGAACAAAAACAAGAAAGGCAAAAGACTTGGTGGACCTTCATGAATCACTGACAATGCTTTCTTCTTCCGTGAAAACATGTTAGGCCATTCTAAAGGCATTCTGAGTCTTTGGCCACATTGCCCCAAGCTAACCTGATGCATGCGCCATAAACGCCAGCAAAGTCTCTCCTTGATGACTAGTCCAGGGCAACTGGATTGACCTAATGTTTCAAACTTAAAATCTTGGTGCAAAAGTGAATTTTAACAACCACTGAGGCATCCTTTGTACCTTCAGACCAAGATGGGTATCAGGGACATCTTGGGATATATAGATTCTATCCAGAAATCTCTTACACAGTTCTTAAACAAATAAGCAAGCAATAGGAATGAGAATAACTGTGTTATAATTAATTCAAGGTACACGATGTGTATCTTGCACACAGATGAGTCATAGTTGAATCAATTAGTCCAAAAAAGAAAAGATGTGTATTTGTCAAATTTATAAAAATTTGAACACAGTATGCTTTAAAATTTTGACTTTATTTAATGATATGTAGTAGGCAAATATATTTTAAACTTTTTAAATGTCCTTTGAAAATACACATATACCCTTTGCTCCCAGCAGGTCCACTTATGGGCCTTATTTAAAAGCACAAATGCATACTTGCAAAGGTAAAAAATTGAAAGCCACTTAAATGTCCATTAATAGGATAATTTTCCAATAAACTATGGAACATTTATTCCATGGGATATTATACAATATTAAAATAAATTAAAATATTTAAAAATAGTGGACATAAAAAGTGTATAAGATAATTTTAAAAAATAATCATATCATACATATATCAGATATGCATGGCATCTGACATTTTAAAATCACATATTAAAAAGTGAGTATCTCTCCATAAAGATATTAATATATGGATAGAAAATAGAAAAAAATATATAGAGAAGGATCTTGTGGTAAACAGAGCAATGACCCGCAAAGATGTCCATATCTTAATCCCAGAATCTGTAAGTATGCCGCTATATAGCAAGGAAGAATTTAGGTTAGCAATCAGCTGGCCTTAAAATAGGGATATTATCCTGGAGTATCTGGATAGGCTTAATGTATTCATAAGGGTCTTTAGTAAGTGAAAGAGGCAGCAAAAGAGTTAGTATTAGAATCAGAGGGACAAAGCCTACAAAAGACTCAACTGGCCGTTGCTGGCTTTGAAGACGGTGGAAAGGGCCATGAGTCAAAACAACGCCACCCCTAGACACTAGGAAAGGAAACAGATTCTCCAGTAAAACTTTCAGAAAGAAGCCACCCTGCCGACACCTCGATCCTAGTCCAGTGAGTTCTGTTTCATACCTCTGACCTCCCCGACTGTAAGATGATAATAATCCACTGAACTTGTACTAATTTGTTACAGCAGCAATAGGAAATGGGTATAGATGCGTAATAAATAATAAGTTATCCTTAAAAGAGTAGAATTAAAGTGTGAAAGAGAGGATACTTTTGTTTTTTACACTCTACGGTTATTTATTTTGTCTTTATATGAACGTATACACCCTTTGTAATTTAAAAGATTTGCTGAAGCCTTTGGCGTTGCCCATGAGAGAAGAGTAACATACAGCTTTAATAAAGAAAGTGTGCACTCACTCCTCTAAGTAATACCCTATTAAGGATGTTGAAGAGAGGAGATAACCTCATTCCATTTGCATCAGAGCAAGCTTTCTGGTACCCATGGGATTTAAACTGGGTCTTTAAGAATAGATCGAATATTGACAAGCAAAGATAGAAAAGAATATCAAAATGAAGGGACAGTGTGAACAAAGTATACACCAGGCCCAATGGAAGACCATCCGGTTGAATTCTCATGGTATATAGCAGAGCAGTAGGGCTTAACGCCTGCAAGAGGCTTTAGGCCTGATCCCAGAGGCTTGGATGAGCTCTAGTGGGTATGGGCTTGATTTGCTAGATGACATAAACCAGTGAAAGCTTTGGCATCATGGCAAAGGCTGATTGCATTACTTTTGAGATGAATCCTTCAGGGTGGAGAGATAAAGGGAGACCGAACAGAGAACCCCACCAGGGTCTAGATCTTGAGATAAGGACAAAATGAGAGGGCGTAATGCAGATAGATATTTGGGAAACACTGCGGAGGCCAGATCTGGAAGGCTTAGTCACTCACCAGCTGTGGGCTGGCAGGGGAGGGAAGCAAATACACAACGTGCACGTGAGAGCAGGTTGCAATGTACTGAGGTTCTGATGCCAGGGGAGCCTCCTGTGTAGATGCCATGTGAGCGGTGGGAGAAGGGTGACTTATAAAGCTCTGGAACTGGGCGGGCCACTGCCAGAAACCGGACAGCACTCATCTGCATCCCCATGGTGGGATTCACCTCTCGGCCACATCCACGACCCTTCTCTCGACCCCAGAGCTTCCCCTGTCTATCCAGTGAATTTTTATCCCTAATACAGTGGTCATTTGTCCTTTCCATACCTGGGCTTAGCCTTTCTATTTCATAAATGGTGTGGTTCCCGAAGTCTTGCACACTGGCATGGTCTGAAAGAGTGTGCGTCCCTTTCCACATGCCGGCGCTGGGCACTGGTCTTTCCCTGCCTGAACATCCCCAGCAGCCATGAGCAGCCTGCGCTCACAGCCCACACTCTGAGGAAACCTGTTTTTATTCCTAACCTAGATCCTTCCATTCGAAAGATCTTTCTTCCCTGCGTCTGCTAAAAACAGAGGCATGACCTGATTTTATGTGCATCATAAAAAGTAATTAGTTCAAGACTTCAACATGCACAATTAAATTTTTCTTTTATGGATACCAGGTCTTTAATAAGAAATCCTTCTCAAGTCCCATACAGTGTCAAGTGAGGGACTATTAAAAAGGAGAAATGAAAGAATGGATGGGACAGACTGCTTACTTTGGGAGGATTCACTCCGTTTGGGTTCTGCACACACATGCACACCCCTGATCTCAGAAGAGGACTCCCCCACCCCAGGACTCTTACATTAGATCTGAAGAAACTGTTTCTCAGAAGTCTTTTCCTTTTACTACCCAGGGGAATAAGGGGCCAATTATTATTACCCTTAATTGTTTTCAAGCAGTACATGATATCAAAACGCAAGACATTTTTCTGACCACATCTTGCTGATCCATTCAAACTCATCACTGATTTGGAACACCTTGCAGAATCGAAACATGCTTAGTTTCTACCCCCAAACATCCTTGCAATGACATTTACATGTCTTTTACTTTTACAAAGGGAGATGACCATACCAATATTGCAATAAAAATTCCAAGTAAAAAGGCTGAGAATTGCCTTCTTTTCCTTACTTTCGATATGAAACAATAACCAACAGGACTCTAGGAGATGTAAAGTTGTTTCACCCAGCTAGTCTCTCTACTCAGCCTTGAATGCATATTCCTCCATCATCTCCACTTCTATGAAATTACCCCCCCCCTTTTTTTTTTTTTTGGTCTTCAATATATTCCTTCCAGTTTATGCTCAGAATGATCACTTTGGATTTGTTTTGTTTTGTTTTCTTGATGTTTAAGCTTCTATTTCAGTTCCAGTTAGGTGACATACAGTGTTACATAAAATGTCCGGTGCTCATGACAAGTAAAGTCCTTAATCCCCATCACTTATTTCCCCCATGTCCCCATCCCAGTCCCTTCTGGTAACCATGAGTTTGTTCTCTATAGTTAAGAGTCTGTTTCTTGTTTTGTCTCTCTTTTATCCCCCCATTGTTCGTTTGTTTCTTAAATTCCACATATGAATGAAATCATATGATATTTGTCTCTTTCTCACTGACTTTGCTTAGTATTATACACTCTAGCCCCATCCATGCCATTGCAAATGGCAAGATTTCATTCTTTTTTATGGTTGGGTAGTATTCCATTGTGTGTATATACCACATCTTTTTTTTTTTTAATATATTGTCAAGTTAGCTAACATACAGTGTAGACTTGGCTTCAAGAGTAGATTTACAATACCCAGTGCTCATCTCAACAAGTGCCTTCCTCAATGCCCATTACCCACCTCCCCTCCCCCCACCAGACCCTCCACCCCTCTGGATCCTCAGTTTGTTCTCTGTATTTAAGAGTCTCTTATGGTTTGCCTCTCTGTCTGTTTGTAACTTATTTCTCCTTCCCATCCCCTATCGTCTTCTGTTAAGTTTCTCAAATTCCACATGTGAGTGAAAACATATGATATCAGTCTTTCTCTGACTGACTTATTTCATTTAGCATAATACCCTCCAGTTCCATCCACGTTGTTACAAGTGGCAAGATTTCATTCTTTTTCATCACCAAGTAGTAGTCCATTGTGGGTGTGTGTGTGTCTGTGTGTGTGTGTCTGTGTGTGTGTGTATACACACCACATCTTCTTTATCCATTCATCAGTTGATGGATATTTAGACTCTTTCCATAATTTGGCTATTGTTGATAGTGCTACTATAAACATTGGGGTACATGTGCCCCTATAAATCAGCACTCCTGTATCCTTTGTGGGTTTTTTTAATGTGTATTCATTTTTGAGAGAGAGACATAGACAGAGAGACAGAGACAGAGCATAAGTGGGGGAGGAGCAGAGATAGAGGGAGACACAGAATCTGAAGCAGGCTCCAGGCTCTGAGCCGTCAGCACAGAGCCCAATGCAGCGTTCAAACTCATGAACCCTGAGATCATGACCTGAGCCGAAGGCAGACACTTAACTGACTGATCCACCCAGGCACCCCACTCCTGTATCCTTTGGATAAATCCCCAGTAGCACTATTGCTGGGTCATAGGGTAATTCTATTTTTAATTTTTTGAGGAACCTCCACACTGTTTTCCAGAGTGGCTGCACTAGTTTGCATTCCCACCAGCAGTACAAGAGGGTTCCCCTTTCTTCACGTCCTTGCCAACATCTGTTTTTCCTGAGGTGTTAATTTTAGCCACTCTGACCGGTGTGAGGTGGTATCTCAGTGTGGTTTTGATCCGTATCTCCCTGATGATGAATGATGTTGAGCATCTTTTCATGTGTCTGTTGGCCATCTGGATGTCTTCTTTGGAAAAGCGTCTATTCATGTCTTCTGCCCATTTCTTCACTGGATCATTTGTTTTTTGGTTGTTGAGTTTGGTAAGTTCTTTATAGATTTTGGATACTAACCCTTCATCCACTATGTCATTTGCAAATATCTTCTCCCATTCCATCGGTTGCCTTTCAGTTTTGTTGATTGTTCCCTTTGCAGTGCAGAAGCTTTTTATCTTGATGAGGTCCCAATACTCTGTTTTTGTTTTTGTTTCCCTTGCCTTCGGAGACATGTCAAGTAAGAAGTTGCTGCAGCCAAGGTCAAAGAGGTTGCTGCCTGTTTTCTCCTCTAGGATTTTGATGGTTTCTTGTCTCATATTTAGGTCTTTCATCCATTTTGAATTTATTTTTGTGTATAGTGTAAGAAAGTGGTCCAGGTTCACTCTTCTGCATGTCGCTGTCCAGTTCTCCCAGCACCATTTGCTAAAGAGACCGTCTTTTTTCCATTGGATACTCTTTCCCACTTTGTCAAAGATTAGATGGCCATATATTTGTGGGTCCATTTCTAGGTTCTATATTCTATTCCATTGATTTATGTGTCTGTTTTTGTGCCAATACCATATTGTCTTCATGATTACAGCTTTGTAACACAGGCTAAAAGTTCAGGATTGTGATGCCTCCAGCTTTGGTTTTCTTTTTCAATATCACTTTGGCAATTCAGGGTCTTTTGTGTGTCTATTCAAATTTTAGGATTGTTTGTTCTAGCTCTGTGAAGAATACTGGTGCTATTTTGATTGAGATTGCATTTAATGTTATATTGCTTTGGGTAGTATCGACATTTTAACAATGTTTTTTCTTCCAATCTACGAGCATGGAAAGTTTTTTCATTTCTTGTATCTTCTTCAATTTCTTTCGTGAGCTTTCTACAGTTTTTAGCATAGAGATCTTTTACCTCTTTGGTTAGCTTTATTTCTAGATATCCTATAGTTCTTGGTGCAATTGTAAATGGGATCAATTCAGAATGATCACCTTGGATCACATGGGTTGAAACTGAAATGGCTCCTCCTTGGTAAGGATACATTTCATCACAGAGTTCCTTGTCACTGGGGAATATTTATGAATTTCCTCTGAACATCCTTGTAAACCCCTTTCCCTACTCTCTGCCAAAATACCCCAGCTACATTTATTAGTGAGTATTCAAAGGGAAACTGAACTATCATTGAAATACTGGGTTTTTTTTAATGTATAGGGCCTTGAAGATGATTTTATGAGCACACATATAAAAGAAATTTCCGAAGGATCTCTTTGAATCAGTTTCTTGACATGACAACTGAGTGAATGCTACATAATTTCCCCTTTATCACTTTCAGGGTTAGAGAAATAGTGTGATGTCCCCAAAGAAACATGCTGACACAGGGGCAGAGGAGGGTGAGTGGGAAAAGCATTTTCACTTTTAGGTTATGAGGGAGAGTCAGCAAAGCCCCAAGAGTGGCCAAGGTCCCTAAGCAAAGAAACCAAGAATTGGGTCAAGGTGAAAAAGGGAATCGTGTATTTATTCCTCCCAGATGTCAGTCTCTTGGATCTAGATTGAGGCCATGATAGTATGGTGAAATGACAAAGCATGACAGGCTGCTGAGTTCCTGAGGATTCGACGCATCTGAGTTCTACAAGTACACACACATGCACCCTCCTGACCTTCTAGAGCTACTTTCCTTGGAGACAGAGAGCTCTACATGATGATTATGAGACTGGTACCTTTTAAAAACCAAAATTAAGTTTTCCTTTAAAATCAGCCACATGCACTCTTCAGATTTCCAAGGATTTATATTCCTCTTCTGAATGCAATTTTATATTCAGTGCACAATCTGTGTTCTGGAGGCTGCTGATCCAGTATAAGAATTATATAAACCATCCGTTCTCCTCCCCCTCTCATTCTTTCTGCCTGACCACTAGTCACGTTACTGTTTGTTCAATCACGCACCCACAGGGGAACTCAGACAAGTTGACAGTTGTTGGTGAGGGTTGAGGTGTTTTGGCAAAACGTACGGTGAAGTGAGAACCAGTTCAGGATTCTGAGTATGTAGTTTCAAGCTGTGTCTCTACCACTTACCAGTTTAGACAACAAATGCGGGTGACTGGCATTTGGGCTTGGAGGTCAACTCACTCTAGACTGAAACCTCAGCTCTACTACTTATAGTTGGTATAATTGTGGGCAGGTGAATTAACTTTAATGGCAGTCAATTTATTGATCTAGACATAGGGAATAATAATGATACCTATCTTATAGCATTGCAATAAAACAATTCCCATATAAAGCACTAAATACAGGGGCTGATATGCAAGAGATAACTATCGTTATGTATAATGGTGACTCTTGTTATCACAGTTGTATAAAACCAAATATGTCCCTTAAGCCTCTGTCTTCAGTGCCCTAATCTGTGCAATAATGCCTACTCCACAGAATTGTAAAAATTATCCTATTTGATAATATAAACGTATCATGCACATAATAGCCAATAAAATACTAGTTATAGCAACTTCTAAAAAATTGGAGTGAGAATAATAAGAAATCTCATATATTACTTTGGGAAACTATTTAGCATTATGTACTACAGTTGAACATACCCTGTCAGAAAAGAAGCCCAGTCTCATCAAGGAAAGCAAGGAGTAATAAGATCCTAAAGGAGACATCAAGATAGACAAGCAGGATGGCTTTCCGTGGTTGCCATAAGTGGACCCTGAGATGTAATAATTCAAAACAAGGTAACATATTAGTCACAGCACAGCAAACACTAGGAACATCAAATGGTTGTGCTGGCTCCCTTGCCCCCCAGACCCGCTGGCAATATGATGGGCCCACATGGAAACCACTCGCATAGTGGGTTGCACCACAGCTGAGGAACACAGGGCTCCAGGCTCCGCACCTTTTATAGCAAGCAAGAAACAAGCCAGTACCACCATTTCTGCTTCCCTTGATGTGTGAGCAGCAGTCACACTGTGGTTGCCATGACCGACATAGCTTCTATGTGACCAGCTACAGGAACTGTTCAATATCAGGCATGGATATGGCTTGAAGTTTGGTACACTGAGGAAGCACATGCATGGGTACTTAGGACCTATGGTGGCCTGTCTCCCCAAAATACACAGCTTATGTACTAGTAATTCCATTCCTAGCAATATATATAGTAGAAATGCATACACATGTACACCAAAAGACCCATAAAATATTCATAGCAATATTACTTTTAATAGCCCCAAACTGAAAATTACTAAAATATCCACCAACAAAAGAATGGATAAATAGATAATAGTATATGGCATATACAATAGAATACTTATACCAGCAAATAAACTATAGCTACACCAAACAACCAGGATGAATCTCACAAACATTGAATGAAAAGGAGCCAGACACCAGAGAATACATACTTTGTAATTTCACTTATCTAAAGTTGAACACAAGCCAAACAAATCGATGGTGTCGGAAGCCAGGACAGCAGTTACCTCTAGAGAGGAGGAGGATGAGGAACCAGTGACCGGCAGGGAGTCTTTGGGATACTATTAATATTCTCTTTCTTGATGGAGAGTTGGTTTCATGGGTACGTTCCCTTTGTGACAATGCATCGAGGTGTAAACCTATAACTTAATGTATTTTGCGTATACATTATAGTTCAATAATAACAACAAAACAATTTTTTAAAAGAACTTGGGCCAAGTAGAAAGAATGGAATGATCAGGCCCACCACCACCACTGCTTTTATGATGAACCTTTCCTGCCAGCAACAAGGCCTCCTTTCCACCACATGGCTTCAGCCACCAGAAATGGAACCTCTCAAACATCCCAGACAGGGACTCTCCTAAATGAACATTAAAAAGGACATCACCAACATTCCATAACATTTCAGATAACAATCATACCATACATGACTTCTCCGAACTCTTGCTTCTAGAATCCTCAATTACCACGAGGCCTTCTATCACTGACCATTACATGCTCTTCCTAATTACTTTGTCACTAGAAGAAAAAGGATAATGACAGACTTGAGCCATCGACCAGACCTTTATTAAGGCTTAAGCAGGAGATCTGAGCTTCTTGTGTCCTAACACTCACCAAGAGGAAGATTCTGGAAGTGAGTTATTTGAACAGCTTACAGATGCTACCAAAACTCAGAAGTTGGCAATTGCTGCAAGACTTTCTTCACACAGCTGCTGAAAATTATTTCTAATAAGTAGGAAGATGGAGGTGGGGCACCAGATGCTGGGAGACAGTGGGGGAGGTAAGCAACCTAATTTGGGGTAGGAGACTAGGCAAAGAAGTCTTATTCCCCAGCTTGGATTCCTAATAACAAAAAAATATATATTTAGGTTCTTTCTCTTACTTTTTGGCAATCTATAACTTGGCAATTTATAACATCTAACATCTGACTGTTGGGCTCCACAGAAATATTAGCAGAGTCTGAATCTATTTCCCTCTCCAATCTGCTGTTAATGTCGCACCAGTCTTTGGGGCTCCCAGAACACAGTACAATAGATTTCCTAATATGCAACATATAAAGTCCGCTTAAAATAAATAACATTTAGCAATCAGTCAAAATTAATTTGACTAGATTTTTATCAGTAGAGCAAAAAGTGATTCAAGAGACGTGCGCAGTTAGTTACACCAGACTTTGGTCCACTCGTTCTAGCCTCCATCTCCAGAAGATCGACAGTCATCTTATCTGAAAGCAAACAGGATAGCTGGAATCATCAATCCAAACTGTCCTTATAGACTTAAGTCCTTATAGACTTATGCTAGAAACCCAGTTTCACAATTTCGCATAGAAATCTTCATCCAAGTATTTATCATCCAGTATTTTTATTGCCCATCTATTGTCTGCTCCCTCTGATGACTACAGGCTTCCATACGCCAAAGATTTCTTAATGTATCAGAAGCTCTAGCATAGTATCTGGTACACAGCTGGTAGTCAACACATTTTGTTGAATGAACAAATAAACTCGCTCAGCCAGTACCATGGAGAGAGAGAACAGAAGTGCTTATTGAGTCAGCTCAGCCCACATGGCCAAGGTTTTCTCACCAGCTAGTTTTGACGATCATTACCGTCCGCCATAGCCTGGAACACAATGACCCCAATTTCTCCCAGACTTTCTCATCCTTTCTATACTTTTAAGAGCAGTTTTGGATTCACAGCAAAATTGGACAGAAAGTACACAGACTCCATAAACCCCTGGCCCCATCCATGCACAGCCTCACCCATTATTGACATTCTGTACCACAGTAGTACATTTGTTACAATCAATGAGCCTACATCAACACATCATTCTCACCCAAAGCCCATGGTTCACATCAGGGCTCGCTCTTTGTGTTGTACATTCTATGGGTTTTGAAAAATGTATAATAATCCACCGTTGTAGTAGCCCTACCCTAAACATTTTCTGTGCTCTCCCTACTCATCCCTCTCCCCAACTGATCCCCTGGAAACTGTTGATTTTTTTTGTTGTTGTCTCCATAGTTTTGCCTTTCCCAAATGTCATATGGTTGGAATGAAATAGCAGGTAGCCTTTTCAGACTGGCTTCTTTCACTTTTCATGACCTGATAAGTACTTATTTCAACTAGCTCTAATGACTTCCGGGGAGGAAACTGCAAATTCATTGTCTCAGTCCTGACTGCAGTTAAAATCATCTGGGCAGGGGTGCCCGGGTGGCTCAGTTGGTTAAGCACCCAGCTTCGACTCAGGTCATGATCTGAGGGTTTGTGAGTTCGAGCCCTGCGTCAGGCTCTGTGCTGACAGCTCAGAGCCTGGAGCCTGCTTTGGATTCTGTGTCTCCCTCTCTCCCCTGCTTCCTCTCCCTCTCCGTCTCTCTGTCAAAATAAATAAACATTAAAAATTTTTTTTAAATCATCTGGGCAGATTTTATTTTTTTTATTTTTTTTTAATTTTTTTTTCACCGTTTATTTATTTTTGGGACAGAGAGAGACAGAGCATGAACGGGGGAGGGGCAGAGAGAGAGGGAGACACAGAATCGGAAATAGGCTCCAGGCTCTGAGCCATCAGCCCAGAGCCTGATGCGGGGATCGAACTCACAGACCGCGAGATCGCGACCTGGCTGAAGTCGGACGCTTAACCGACTGCGCCACCCAGGCGCCCCTCATCTGGGCAGATTTTATAGACACAGATGCCCTAGCACGTGCCGAAGACTTATTTAATCATTCTGGGGTAGGGGTCTAGACATGAGTACCATGTAATATCTCCCCAAGCGGTGTTCCCCAAATGATATGACCAGAGCTGAGGACCATTGCTATAGTTGATGCATTCGTCTAAACACCTCAGAGTTTATGAATGTCTCTAATAGAGGAGGATGTGACTCCATCTACCACATGTCCCACATATAACAACTTATTTTAAAAGAATCAGCAAAGTCATTGTCTCACATCATGTCTCACATCTCTAGCACTATTTTTTTTCATTTTCCACCTCCACCAGCTTGTTGCTTCATTAAGAGTGTAGATGACTTTAAGATGAACTTTTTTTTTCCTTTTTTGCTAAGATTATCTCATAATCCAACTCCAGGTTCGGACAATTCTTGGCCTCTTCAGCCACCATTTTAAAATAGTCTAGGGGTGCCTGGGTGGCTCAGTCAGTTAAGCGACCAACTCTTGATTTCCGCTCAGGTCATGATCTCAGGGTTCGCGAGATCAAGTCCTGCATTGCGCTCTGTGCTGACAGCACGGAGCCTGCTTTGGATTGGGATGCTCTCTCTCTCTCTCTCTCTCTCTCTCCCTCTGCCCCTCACCCATGCACGCACACGTGCACATGCTCTCTCTCTCAAATAAACTTTAAAAAAAAGTAAAATAGTCTAGAACTGGAAAGTCAGTTCCACTTTGGTTACATGCAAGATAGATAAACAATCGCAGCCATATGCAGCCAACTTCAGGAGATTTGAATGCAGAGAAGGCACATGAACATTACTTTTAACTGTGAGCGCCATAGATTAGGTTGCTCTCCTCATTAAGGAAAGTATGAAGTATACGCCAAACAAATGATAACTTAGAAATGGAATAAAAGTCCAGTTTCACTTAGCCAAGTTTGACAAATCTCTTGCAATATTTTGGTAAGCCTTTATCTCTTTGCCAACTCTTACTCAAACCTCAAAGTTCCATGAGGTTTCCTCTGCCCCGTGCCCTGCGGTGATAACTGCAAATGGGCAAAAGAGATCAAATGTGGGCAAAGATTAATATCTGGCCCAAAGGTGAGATCACCTTTCGGTCACAAATAGGCAAGGTTTCTTTGTAATCGGCAGAAATATGAGAGGAAGTATCATTTAATAGGAAGAGTTCTGGGAAGTAGGAGATTTACCCTTGGGTAAAGGACTTAAACTCTTAGGCTTCTATTTGATCCTCCAGTAGAGCAGAGGAGGGTTCATTTTATTTTATTTTTCAAAGATTTTAAGTGATCTCCACACCCAACGGGGCTCAAACTCACAACCCCAAGATCAGGAGTCACATGCTCTACTGACAGAGCCAGCCAGGCGCCCAGGAATGTTCATTTTAAATGCTGACGCTGTGTCCTGATGAGCTTTCTTTTGAGCTGCAGTACTCCATGCACACCTTGTGCCTTGACGGGTCCACTGGAAGGCTAAGAGGTGTCGCAACTGTAACATGTTCCAAACTGAACTCTCCCCCAGTCCCCACCAAAATCGTTTCCTCTGATGACTTCATATTTTACTCTTACTCTTGCCACCCTTCTTTGTCTCTTCTTAGCAAAAGTCCTCGAAAATGCTCACTGCCCCCAGGTTGTCTCCCTTGAGCCCACTCAAGCCTTTGCTCCCACCATGCCCTGGCGCTGCTCTGACTGTAGGCACCAGTGACCCCCTTTTGCAAAATCCTGTAGCCAACTCTCGGTGTCCATGCTTGCCAGGTGGAAAGTCCTGGAAACGCGTTCTTCACGCTCACAAGACATCTTCCTCTCCCGGCTTTCCTCCTGCCTCGCCAGAAGCTTCTTTCCCATCTCGCTTGCAGTTGCCTCATCTCTACGACCCCTTCCCATTGGAGTGAGGGTTCCGTGCTGTCAGTGGTCTCAGTGACCCGCATGGCTTTACGTACCATCTCTGTCATGGGTTCCCAAGTGGATATCTGTACCCTTAACGTCACTCCTGAACTCTGGATTGAGACCACCAACGGCATCCTCAACATCTGGACTTGTGGCAGCTCCAGCTTAACGAGTCCAAAACCAAGACTCCTGTCTTCCTCACACCTGCTCCACCCTTAGCCTTTCCACCTTATTTAATAATCTCTCCAACTTTCCAGTTGTTTAGACCCAAGGGCTTGAGGTCATCCTTGACTCACGTTCCACACCCAATTCATTTGCTTGAGTTCTATTGTCATAGCATGTCTAGAATCTGAGCCCTCTTGATACCTCTGCTGCCAACACCCTATCGCGGGTCACCATCGTTTCTCTCTGAGTTACTGCTGTCACTATCAGACCAGTCTCCCCACTTCCACCCGCAGCACCCTACAGTCTCTTCTCCACATAATCAATAGAGTAACGGGGTGAAAACCTAAGTCATATGGTGTTTCTCTCTCTTCAGAACCCTCCAGTAGCTTCCACCACAATCAAAGATAAAGCCAAACAAAGGCCAGTGCGGTCTACACACACACCCCATCTCCTCTCTGATTCTCCCTCCCATTATTCTCCTCTGTTCACTCCATGCCAGCCACATTTTGCTCCCTGCTGTTCCTGGACTGTGCCAGGCACGTGCCCACGCAGGTCTGTGGCCACATGCACACAGTAGGGCATTTGCACTTGCTTTTTCCTCCAACTCCGTGCCTCTTCCACCAGCATCACAGCACCCGGTTTCTCAAGCCAGGAATCTGTAAACTCCCTTCTTATTTTCTATCTCAGTATCCTGCTCCATTTCCTTTATAATGCCTATCATGATTAAGGTGGGTTTTTTTTTTTTAGGTTTTCCCCCTTTTCGTGTTTGCGCTTAGACTTTTGTTCCCCTTTACCCCCATGCCTGGAAGCTGCTCTTGCTCTGCCACTAAATTATAAGCACTGTAAGGATAAGAACTAGATTTACCACCTCCCTATTAGCCCCCGCACTTAGCACAGTACATGGTACATAGCAGTTACTCGATACACAATTGCTAAATACGGAAATGAGTGAATGGATTGGATAAGTGACTAGCTCGATCCACCCTCCACTGATTTCAATTGGGACTGTACAATTTCTCCATCATCGTGTTATGAGCAAAGCAATAGAAACGACTGGCATGTTGTGCCTGCCACCCGGAAACGAGGGAACAAAGCAAAGGGGGAGAAGTGTCATCTGGCATCTGAGGTGGGACCCTAGAAATCGATAGGAAGGCACCAAAGATTAGAGACTTGTTACAGCAGCTTTCTCCAGAAACTGAGCCCTGACAGGCAGGAAGTTGTCCTCTCTTGCCTTGTTCAAAAGCTAGAGTAGTTCAAGCCAGCCTGCGTAAAGTCATTCTCTACTTGGACTAGATTCTTTGCGTTTCAAGGTGACTTCAGGGACCTGATAAGGTTTTCTCATCGTCTGTATCGTCTGACAGGAAAACACCTTTTCCTGATAGAAAGATTCGATAGAAATTGAATGCTTTGAGAATTTGAAGCCTGTTTTAAAAACAACGAATGTATTGTGCAATTCTAACCCAAAACTTTAGGACAAATGGACAAACTAAATGGACAGGAAATTTTTCTCCTAACAGATGAGTCATAAAATGCCTCCACAAGAGGGGTCTCTCTCTCTCTCTCTCTCTCTCTCTCTTTGCGTCTCTATGTCCCTCCCCTCTCCCTCCTTCCCCTTCTTTCCAGCATTTGTAATTACTATACATTTATGAAGTAACCTAGAGTTACATTAATCTTGACAAATTCATAGAGCAAGGACAGCAGCTTCTTTTTATAAAACTCTTCAAGATAAATCTATTTTTATGGCTATGTTATATGCAATCCAAAGATGCTGCACTTTTGCTTGTTGAGATATTCTGTATTTTTTTCAGCTTTTTCATTTAGCAGTTTGAGATAGCAATCTTTTGTCCGCATTCATGACATATGGTATGTGCCCAGTCCTTCATATGGCCATGTTCATAACTTCATGGAGAAATTGTAGTCCTGATCAAAATCAGCTTAGGGTTGGGGCGCCTGGATGGCTCAGTCAGTGAAGCGTCCGACTTCGGCTCAGGTCGTGATCGCACGGTTCGTGGGTTCGAGCCCCGTGTCGGGCTCTGTGCTGAACGCTCGGACCCTGGAGCCTGCTTCTAATTCTGTGTCTCCCTCTTTCTGCCCCTCTCCCACTCACACTTGTCTCTCTCTATCTCTCAGAAATAAATAAACCTTAAATTTTTTTTTTTTTTAAATCAGCTTAGGGTTGACCTGAGTGGACAGTCTCCCTATTTTATCACATGACTGGAGTCCAGATACCTAATCAGATGATGCCGTATGATCTTAGGAGCTCTGTAAAGCCACTCACTGCAAGAGTTTACATAGAGAAATATCTGTGTAGAAGCTGCTCTGCTAAAACTCACCTTTGGCTGAACCTCATTCTTCACACACACTTCAATTCCCATTCATTTCTTCATTGATCTTCAGCAGAAAAATACTCCTACCTCAACATTAAAATAGTCATTACAAAAGATCTTAAACTCAACATTAAAACAGTCACTACAGAAGATCTTAATTAATCGCTCAGTGCCATCATCGTCGCAGGTATTTTTTCATGGTACCATATCATTCCCGTGTTTAATGTGAACATGAAAAATACTATTTATGCACAGCCATATCACTATTTTCTCTAAACTTCAGGACAGGACCCAGGGGCTCTGCCTTTCACCATTACCTACAAGAACGCCAAACGTGTGGGCACCAGCTCCACACCAGGAGATTGCTGAGGTGTCTGGGCTGGTAGCAAGTGCCTGTGGGCTGAGGTGTCTGGGCTGGTAGCAAGGTGTCTGGGTGGGTAGCTCCCCTCCCACCAGAACCAGGCCCCCCGAATGAGGGGCCTGGCAGAGGCAGCCTCCCAGAAAAACTGGCAAGTGAAGATTTGAATAGTTCTGGAAGATCCCAATCTACCATTTGGAAACTTCTGGACACATAATTTCTCAAGTCTCCAGGGCTAACATGCTATAACTTGAATAAAGGATGTGTCAAAACACTGCTAAAATTTATTCTTTTTAAGCATGTCAACATTTACGTTATCAATTTTCTTAACGTGGAATAAACAAACACGAGCTTAGTTCCACAAATTCTGAAATCCTTAAGCTTAATAGCACTATAATTTAGCAAGTCATTTGTCCCCAGAATTGATAACTCTCTGGCACTATGTGAAGTAAAGGGACATACAATGTTATGTGTGGAATAGAGTCATCAAAACAGCTTAATCAAAGATGTCCTTGGGCGCCTGGGTGGTTCACTTGGCTAAATGTCCGACTCTAGGTTTCAGCTCGGGTCATGATCTCACGGTTCGTGAGTTCAAGTCCCACATAGGGTTCTGCTTGGGATTTCTCTCCTCCTCTCTCTCTGCCCCTCCCTAACTTGTTCTCTCTCTCTCTCTCTCTCTCTCTCTCTCTCTCTCTCCAAAAATAAATAAACATTAAAGAAAATGTTCTTCTACTTACACCCTTGCATTGACAGCAATATCAATGACCTCTTTTAGCTAATTAGGAAAATATCTTGATCTAAGACAATACTTGGTATATAGTGGGTACTCAGTGAGTATTTAGGTACTGTTATTGTTGTCAAGGATAGTTAGGCACCTGCTGAATACAAACACAGTTTTATACTTGATGAAGGAGTAAAACAATGAGAAGATAAGGTCTCCGAGAATACTAGTTTACTACCAAGTGTTCTCATATTTGGGGAACTGACAGAGTTCACATGCCTATTTAGTGTGCCCTCTGGGGTTCCTGGACCCAATCCCAGTGTGTGAGGGGGAGGTTTCTCCACACCAACAAGCAATTCTCTGAACCCAGCAGGGTGTCCTATCATTCAACTCAGCTCTTATGCTATCTACTCAGTCATAACAACAGACCCCATAGGTTAAGGGATCAGTCCTGGCAGACTCCTCCCACTCACTACTCCCCCACACACACCCTCGCCACCCCCTCCAGACACAGGTCACAAGTCCAGGTTGTCATCTGTGTTTCTGATCAACCAGCTATAGATTAGAGGTTCCAATGACCCCTTCCTTCCCTGGGTTCAATTAATTTGCTAGAGAGGCTCACAGAACTCAAACATTTTACGGTATTTCCCAAATCACTGGTGTAGGTCCTTATAAAAGGACAGAACTCAGGAAGATCTAGATGGAAGGGAGCAAAGTAGGTGGAAAGGGGTGGAGCTCCCAATCCTTTTCCAGGCACACCACCCTCACAGCATCTCCCTGTGCTTACTGACTCAGAAGTTCTCCAAACCCAGTTCTCTGGGTTTTGAATGGAGGGCTCAGCACGTAGGCTCAAGTTTACTCTTTTAAGCATGCCAACATTTATGCTATTGTTGATTACATCATCAACTGCTCATCAACGGTGTGGTGATTGATCAAATCATTGACCATCAGTGATTGATTCAACCTCCAGCCCCTCCCTCCTCCCTGGAGATCAGGAGGTGAAACTGAAAGTTCCAACCCACCCCCCACCCCCCATCACAAGGTTGGTTGTCCTGGCAACAAGCCCCCCTTCATAGGTAGGGTCCAAAAGTCACCTCATTAAAATGACAAATGACACCTTTGTTGCTCTCAGCACTAACGAAATTCCGAGGGTTTTAAAAGCTCTGCCAGAAATGGGGATGATGACCAAATATATAAATCTCCATTGTTATCAGCCACAGTTTCACAATCTAACTCAATACCAGTAAGTCAAACACTGGGAATGAACCCCACTTAGAATTTTTTTTTTTTTTTGCCAGCTCCCCTGAGTTTTATATTAGAACTTTCAAACCTTCCTTGTATAATATATATCATCTCTGTGCCCTTTCACATAAAAACATCCCATCTAAGAATACACAGGGAATTCATTAAGAATTCTTTCACTCCAGGAATTATTCTTTCAGCTTGATCTTAAAGCACAAGTAATAATGTTCCCTTTCTTTAAATGGGAGATGCTGAAGTTCATTTTTGGCCGGAACACCCAGCTAAGGACTGGGAGCCTAATTCAACGCAAAGAATGAAGAAGGGAAGTCCTCTGCCAGTTGATATAGGAGTTATAGAGGGCTCCCAGTGGCTCCTTTCAACCTGTAATGTACCTAAGAATCACCTGGAAATCCTGTTAAAATGCAGATGCTCGTCCATGGGCCCAAATGGGACCTGAGAGTCAGAATTTCTAACAAGCTCCCAGGTGATGCCCACACTGCTGGTCCTGGGACAAACTTTTGAGTAGCTTGCTTTTAAAAATACCCTGAGGGATGCCTGGGTGGCTCAGTCGGGTAAGCGTTGGACCCTTGATCTCAGCTCAGGCCATGATCTCAGGGTTCGTGGGATGGAACCCCTTGTGAGGCTCTGCCCTGGGTGTGGAACCGGCTTCCCTTCCTCTCTGCCCCTCCCCAGCACATTCTCTCTCTATCTCTCTCTCTCTCCCTCTTTCCCTCCCTCTCTCTTTCAAAATAAATAAAAGTAAATTTTAAAACTTAAAAATACCCTGAGAGCCTAATTTAATTGTTCTGGGGTGGGGCTCAGAAACAGAGGAGGGTGTGAAAATTATAATAAAATAAAATTCCCCAAATGATCACATGATTGTGTAATTCACCTGGTTGGGGGGGGAGGGGACTCCTTGTTCCTAAATACACTTAAAGACAATAGGCAGATACAACTAAGACCAAAAAAAAAAAAAGTTTATTAACTGTTATTAACATGAGAGCCTATGGTTGTTATAAAATGGATCTTGCAATATATTCACAATTCTATCTTATTTCAAATTTGTGTTTGTTTTTCCCTAAGGAGCTTCTTCACCACTTTCAGCTTAAATCCTAAAACTGCTAACCAGAAGGGAAGAATGTTCTTTTAGCATTAGATATTTATCTTGTATATCAACACAGACCGAGGCCACCAGAATTTCACAAAGCGCCCCCTGGGAGGCTGTTAATAGAGGTCAATAGTGGTTAGCTCTTCCGCTCACTAGCTAGACCTCAAAGCTCTTCTGAACCTCAATTCCTCCCCTGTAGTAAGAGAACCTTAGAAAAGATGGCCACATCAATCCAGACCTCTGACATCATTTGATTCAAGTCCCCAATGGCAAACATTTAACAGCTTGATCTGCGCTAATTATCTTGTCCTTAAAAGTAGCTAGCCTGAAGATTTGCATCATGCCTGTGCTACAGGAGGTGCGCAAAGTTCTGGAAAGCCGGAGCCTTCTGTTCATTCCTCAGTGTCGACCGCCCCCTGCAGGCGTTCTCCAGGACTGACCCTTCTCAGGGTCTGGGCTCGTCTCCGTGGAAACACCAGACTCGTTCTTCCCTTCATTTAGACCATCCGGTTCAGGAAAGAGTAGGGCAGAGCATGAGTGCCTTTTTCATTAGAGGAAAGACAAAGGCCAATTAATAAAGACCCAGAGAAGAGGAAGGGCCCCCAGGGGTTAGGAGAGGGAAGGAAATGAGGCCAGTCTGAGCTGTCTGGGCAGCAGCCTCTGAAAGGGTAGCTTTGTTTATTTTGTTTAATCCCTTAGCTCCGTCCTTCCTGGGGTTTTTTTTTTTTTTCTGTCATAGAAATGTCTTTTTTTTTTCTTCCTTCCTGTTTCATGCACATTACTTATTGGAATCTTGGGATTTTTCACAGCAGAATATGTGTAATCTATTATATTGCTACCTCAATACATTTTGACTAGAAAGCTTTTATCCCTTTTTAGGTGTTAGTAAATGAATGTTCAGTGCTTCTCTATGGAAAAGTTAAACCATCCCCAATAGGGTAAATATTAGCTTTCCATTCCCTCTCACTCAAAGCATAAGAGATTACTATAATTCACCACAGTGCCTAGGTAATAAAAGTGGGTAGAAGTCATATTTTCAACATCCAAGCACATTTCTGGTAAAGCTTTTGACTGCCAACACTCCTAATCATTACTTTGCACCTAATTGATTTAATCAGGGTACCTGTGGTCATTTCAATACTATTTGATTCTGGTGATAATGGACCTGTAGGCATGTTTCCATTTTGCTCACAAATGCTTTGAAATGTTTCTACCTTACATCATGGGCAATTATACTTTCCGTTCAGAATTCTGTGAGGGTAACGATTCTTCCCATTTCCTGGAAAACCTCCCCCTCCCCCTTTTTTGAATGAATAAGTAGTTATTTTCTCTAAATGTAAGTTTCAAAACTAGTGCATTTCTACAGCTAAAGCTGATGCAACACACAGCCAATGAATGTGCATTCATGTGTGCTTTGTGGCACATCAAAGTTGTATTTTAAATGCTTTCTCCTACCATCGCTTCCAGTATTTTTATGCCTTAATTAAAGCATTGGAGTGGCTACGTGGAACTATAGTAGCCACTGATGTGTTGGAAAAGCAGGGGGCAATATTCAGGAGAGGAGTGTTGTTATTATAAACTACCTTTGCTTCCTAGAGAAACAGAGAAAAAGAATGCTGCAATCAGAGAACAGCATGAGCCCAACAGGAACCCCACCACCTTCCTTGGCTCCTGTCTGTCTTCCTTCCTCCCCAGTGACAATAGTGCTGACCCATAGGGCAGGGACATGGAATATACAGGGGGCTTCAAACACAGCGGTGCCTACACAGGTCCTTGAGCCCACACCCACGAGTACATTCTTAAAGTATGCATTTTTTGCTCAGTGCAAAAACTTCGGGTTCATCGCAGCGGAAGCTTTGAAATTTGGAGATTAAATTGGCTCTGCTTCCTCTTAGGTAGGAACTCAGTTCTAACATCCAGCTTTGGACTCGGTGAGGGACCACATTGTTTAGTTTCTCTCTACCCAGTTTCTTTCTAACCCATTCATTGTCTGAAGGTGGAATTATTATTTTTTTAATGTTTATTTATTTTTGACAGAGAGAGCGAGAGCAGGGGAGGTGCGGAGAGGGAGGCAGACAGAGGACCTGAAGTAGGCTCCTCCTTGTCAGCACAGGGCTCCATCGAACTCAAACCGTGAGATCAAGACCTGAGCAGAAGGCAGACACTCAACTGACCGACCCACCCAGGCGTCCCAGGGTGGAATTCTTTTTTATCAGATTTTTATTTTGATATAATTGTAGGTTCACATGTAGCTGTAAAAAGAATACAGAGAGATCGCATATACCTTTTACCCAGTCTCCTCCCAATGGTAACTTCTTACAAAACTCTAGTGTAACATCACAAGCAAGATACTGACATAGCCAAGATACAAAAGCTTTCCATCACCACAAATAGCCCTCATGTTGCCTTTTCATAGTCACCTCCACTTCCCTCCCACCCCTGCTTCTTCCTTCACCCCTGGCACCCACTAATCTCTTCTCCGTCTCTATGAATTTGTCATTTCAGGAACGTTCTATAAGTAGAATCATTTAGTATGTAACCTTTTGGAAATCACTTTTTTCATTTAGCATAATTCTCTCGGAGATCCTTCTAGACTGTTGCCGAGTAGTGTTCCATGGTGTGGATGTACCACACTTCACTTAACCATTTACCCGCTGATAGACATCCAGATTGTTTCCAATTGGACACTATGATGAATAAAGCTGCTACAACATTCTTATAAAAGTTTTTGGGTGAACACAGCCTTCATTTCTCTAAAATAAATTCCCAGGAATACAACTGCTGGGTCACGTAAGAGTTGTGTGTTTCATGTTTAAAGAAATGATCACATTTTTTAGAGTGGCCGCACCATTTTACACTCTCACCAGCAGTGTATGAGTGTTTCTGTTTCTCTAAATCCTATCAACATTTGTTGTCATTAGTTTTGTAGTTTAGCCATCCTGATAGGTATGTAGTGCTATCTCATTGTGGATTTTATTTGTGTTTCCCTAATGGTTGATGATGTTCAACATCTTTTCATGTGCTTATTTGTGAAATGTCTCTTCAGGTCTTTTGCCCATTTTCTAATTAGATTTTTTTTTTTTTTTGTCTGTTGGATTTTGAGAGTACTTTGTTTACAGCACCTACAAGTCCTTCATAAGATATGTGCTTTTTTTTTTAATCTTCTTGTCTCTAGCTTGTCTTTTCATCGTCTTCATAGAGTCTTTCAAAGAGCCAAAGTTTTTAATTTTCATTACATCCAATTTATCAAAGTTTCCTTTGATGGATCATCCTTTTAGTGTCAAATCTAAGAACACTTTGCCCAGCTCAGAATCCTGAAGATTCTCCCTGTTTTTTCCATGTTTTGTATTTAAGACCATGATCCATTTTGGGTTAATTTTTTATAAAGTGTGAGACGTAAAGTTTGATTTAGTTTGGGTTTTGCCTATAGATGTCCAATTACCCCAGTACCATTTGTTGAAAAGGATATCTTTCCTCCATTAAATTGCTATTACAAAAAATGCTATTCATCTGACTCTTGATTTCAGTCCAGGTCACAAGCTCACGAATAGAGGGATCAAGGTCTGCGAGGAACTCTGTGCTGGCTGCACTGAGTCTGCTTGGGATTCTCTCTCCCTCTCTCTCTCTCTCTCTCTGCCCCCGACCAGGTCACATGCACATGCACATAGGCACTCTGTCTCTCTCAAAATAAATAAACATTCTTAAATATTTTGTTAAAAAATGCTATTATAATTGCAATAATAAGCTGGACATGTTTGCGTAGGTTTATTTCTAGATTTTCCACTCTGTTCCATTGATCTGTGTGTTTATTCCTCCCACCAATGCCACACCATCTTGATTACTGAAGTTACATAGAAAATCTTTCAGTTGAGTAGAGTGAAAATAGACAGATACAAATTGAGTAGAGCGAATCCTGTTTTATTCCTCAAAATTAATTTGGTTATTCTAGTTCCTTTGACTTTCCATGTAGACTTTAGAATAATCTTGTCTATATCCACAAAAATATGGAATTTTTTTGCAGTTTTATCGTTTGGTGTATGCATACAGATTCCTGTGTCTTCTTACTGGATTGGTTCTTTAATTATTTAAATATGTAATGGCACTCTCTGTCTCTAGTCTTTTTCTTTACCAATAAACTTTACTAATAAAATTTCTTCATCTGATATTAATAGAGCCACTCCTATTTTCCTTTGATTGATGTTTCCATGATACATTTTTTTCTATCCTTTTCTTTTCAATTTGTTTACATCATTATATTTGAAGTGAGTTTCTCAGAGACAGTTGGGTCATGTTTTTGTTTTTGTTTTTTTAATTTTTTTTTTCAACGTTTATTTATTTTTGGGACAGAGAGAGACAGAGCATGAACGGGCGAGGGGCAGAGAGAGAGGGAGACACAGAATCGGAAACAGGCTCCAGGCTCTGAGCCATCAGCCCAGAGCCTGACGCGGGGCTCGAACCCACGGACCGCGGGATCGCGACCTGGCTGAAGTCGGACGCTCAACCGACTGCGCCACCCAGGCGCCCCTGGGTCATGTTTTTTAATACAGTCTGCAAATCTCTGTCTTTTAACTAATGCATTTAGACCATATATTTAATGTAATTATTATCTTAAGGTTTAAGTCTTCCATTGGATTTTTTGTTTTCTGTTTGTTCTGGGGTTTTTTGTTTGTTTCTCTGATTTTGTTTTCCTCTGTTTCCCATAAGAAATGGAAACTCGAATATTTTTTAGACTTCTGTAGTGTTTTTGAGTATGTCTTTTTGGTATAGTTTTTTAGTGGTAGCTTTGGGAATTATAACTTACACAACTTAATGATATCATTTTACCAGTTTGAGTAAACTATAGAAACCTACTTCCCTTTGTACCTGTTTACTATCTCCTATTTATAACATCACTACCTTAAATATTTTCTATACATTTTTTAATTAAAAATTTTTTTTAATGTTTATTCATTTATGAGAGACAGAGAGAGACAGAACACAAGCAGGGACTGAGCCACCCAGGCGCCCCATCTCTGTAAACATTTGGAACCCTACCAAACAATGTTATAATCTTGGCTTAAACCACCAAACATAATTTAGAAAACTCAAGGGAAGAGAGAATGCCTATTCTATTTACCAATGTTTGTGTTTACCATGTCCTTTCTTCCTTCCTGATGCTTCAAGTTTCCTTCACTGATTACTTCCTTTCTGTTTAAAGAACAGCCCTGGGGACCCTGGGTGGCTCAGTTGGTTAAGCCTCTGACTTTGGCTCAGATCATGATCTCATAGTTCGTGAGTTCGAGCCCCGCGTCGGGCTCTGTGCTGACAGCTCAGAGCCTGGAGCCTGCTTCAGATTCTGTCTCTCTCTCTCTCTCTCTCTCTCTCTCTCTCTGCCCTTCCCCCCTCCCCTCTCTCTCTCTCTCTCTCAAAAGTAAGTAAACATTAGGAAAATTTTTTTTTAATTTTTTTTTCAACGTTTTTTTGGTGTTTGGCTGGAGTAAAGTCATCATTGTTTAACAGTGTTCTGTCTTAGACTCATAAATACAGAGAACACACCGCTGGTTGCCAAAGGGCCAGGGGCCAGGGGATGAGCAAAATAGAAGCGAAGCCACTTAAGAGGCACAAGCCCCCAGTAACAAAATAAATAAGTCATGGGGATGAGAAGTAAAGCATAGCAAAGATAGTAATCAATGTTGTGATGACATCGTATGGTGGCAGATGGTAACCACACTTATTGTGGTGAGCATCGCATAATGTGTAGAATTGTTGAATCACTACTTTGAACACCATCGTATGTCACCTTTTTGGTTCTAGGTTGGGCTTATGTAGTTGGCCATATTTCTTATGTATACCACAACCAGGTAACTGCCACAAAGAAGAAACCTTGGAAAACCATGAAGATTTTGTTTCCATCTGAAAAAAACTTGGATATAATTGTAGAACCTCTCCTGGTAATATTTTAGGAACATGGGAAAAGTACTAGCAAAAAAGTAAATGTTATCTCAGTTTTCGAAAGACAAGATTCCAAAAATTGCAAATAGTTAATCTAATGTGAATCCTTATGAAAATTCCAGGAGGAATTTTTACATCGACGGTTTGTGATGATTTAGAAAATGGGGAACTACCATAGATTTACTAACAAGGCACGAATAGAACTACCTGTATTTCCCTCTTTGAAATGGTTGAGCCAGGCACATGAGAGGAATGTAATTGCATTTAGGATAGTATGTAAAATAGTAGATCACTTGGGGCGCCTGGGTGGCTCAGTCAGGTAAGCGTCCAACTTCAGCTCAGATCGCAATCTCATGGTTCATGGGTTCAAGCCCTGCGTAGGGCTCTGTGCTAACAGCTCAGAGCCTGGAGCCTGCTTCAGATTCTGTCTCCCTCTCTCTCAGCCCCTCCCCCCCCCTCAAAAATAAACATTTAAAAAAATAATAATAATAAATAAAACAGTAGATCACAAAATGTTGCATGAAAAAGTTAAAATCAGAGAAACACAGGCTGGGTGATAGAGGTGAAACAGCTTTACAGCAAAAACTATATTATTGATGGACTGAGTCAACTCGGAAGATCACTGACTCACCAAACCCCAGTCAATAACTTTACAAGTAATTGGGTAAGGAAATAAATGGCATAATTATGGGAAAGGTACGAGATGGTTAAGACTATAGAAATCAGGCAGACTTAGCTTGAGATTCTGAGTTTACAAACTTAGCCTTAGTTTCCTCATTTGTAAGATAGAAAATAACAGTGTTTCGTAATTGCTATAATAATCCATAATATTGGTGTGACAGATAAGACATTGTAGGTGAAGCTCTTAAATACATGGGACCTTGTAAGACTCACTGATTTGGGGTATTGCTATGTTTGCTTCTGTTATCACATATACATAACTGGCAAGAATAGTTGATCTATTTATTGCATATTGCATGGGGATGACAGGATTAGCCTTCGATTTCAATTTAATAGGAACTAAAGTGTCAAAAATTAGAACGATTTAACATCATTTGCTATAAAGATCTAAAAGGTGTCCAAAGAGAGCTTACCAGAAGCTAAGAGCGCGATTATAGCCCAAACAATCTAGAGCTTCCTCAGGCCATATCCCAGGAGGATCTTCTCTCGAAGAAAGGACAATAGTCATTCTGTATTCTGTACTTGTCAGCCCACATTTGGAAGTTTAAGTTTGGCTTTGGGTACTTTGTTGTCAAAGAGGAAATAACAAATTGGACTGACTTCAGAGACAAGTCATCAAGGTAATGGACACCCTGGAAGCCTTGACATAAGAGAACGAGTTAAAGGGGGGCACGTCACCCGGAGAAGAGAAGGCTTAGCAGGGATAGACAGCGGCTGTGTTCAAGACAACTGAAGACTGCACGGAAGGGATGTGTTTTTCGTGACCTTTTGGCATGCCAGTAGTGAGTAGAGACACGAAGCATTTGACAACGGAGGTTAGAAGAAAACCAACACTGTAAGAATTATTTAAGAGTCTGTCTTTAGTGGCTTTTTGTTCTTCCTAAAGTGAAATCAGAATATGAAACACTTTGAAAAATCTATCAAAATACTTTCACATAAGTTTTAACTCCTCCAATTTGTCAATGTCAACTTGTATCTATGTAAGTACATCTGCTCTGCTCTGACACTTTTTAAATTGAAGGAAACACTCTGTATTTAGCTCCAAGCAGCATCTAGGTCACTATTTCCACCTCCTCCTAAGCATTATCATCATGGGCTTTTTACTAACTAGTACATTTCAATTGTCATCACAGCTTTCCTAGTGATGACATTACTTCTTTTGTCACTGATTTGTAAACTGACATGATTGCCAACAGTCTTTCTGCAATCTCTACTTACAGAATTACTTTTTCGGATGCCTTAATTATTTCGATGCAATTTATTCTCCATCATGCTATATCAAGTTTTAATTACATTACTGTTTTTGCAATTACTGGAGCAATAAAATGATACTCACATTTTTCCTATACTTTCCGCTGAGTATCATTTGTCTCTTTTCAACCACAGGAATCATAGTCTCTGAAATACTACCATAAGCACTTAACATGCTTAAAACTTACCTTAAATGATCGATAAAATGTCTTTCAAGGAAGAAAAAAAAAAAGTTCTATTATGTTGGTCCCCAAATTTGTTGGGAGTTTAATTGCCAAGCGATGAAATAGGAAAGATTAATTACTTCGTTAAAGAGAGATTTTTACTTCTGGGAATATCCTCAAAAAAACTGGAAGCAGGGGCTCAAACAGACATTTGTACACCCGTGTTCCCAGCAGCTTTATTCACAAAAGCAAAAGGCCGAAGCAACCCAAGTGTCTGTCAATAGATGAATGGATAAACAAAAATGTAGTATCAACACACAGTGGATTGTTCTTCGGCCTTAAAGGAAGTTCTGACACGTGCGGCAGCCTGGGATGAACCTTGAAGACATGATGCTAAGTGAAACAAGCCAGGCAAATACTAAACAATTTCACTTGTATGAGATGCCCAGGGTGGCCAAACTCAGAGACGTAAAGTGGAATGGTAGTTGCCAGGAGCGGAAGGTGAGACCGCTTAAGATCTACTCTCAAATACCTTGTGATCTCACTTATGAGTAGACTAAACAAACAAGCAAACAAATGAGCTTATAAATACCAAGAACAGATTAGTGGTTGCCAAAGGCGAGTGTTGGGGGTAGGAGAAATGGGTGAAGGGGGTCAAAAGGTACAAACTTCCAGTTGTGAAGCGAAGAAGTCCTGCGGATGTGATGTACAGCGTGGACACTTTTGTTAACAATCCTGTATTGTGTATTTGAAAGTGTTGAGAGTACATCTTAAAAGTGCTCATCACATGAAAAGAATTCTGTAACTGTGTGGTGATGAATGTTAACTAGACTTATTAGGGTGATCATTTAGCGATATTTACAAATAGTCAATCACTCATTAGGTTCTACATCTGAAACTAATATGTCACTTTTATATCTCAATTTAAATTTTTTTTTTTAACAAAAATCTACTCGGGGCGCCTGGGTGGCTCAATCAGTTAAGCGTCCGACTTCATCTCAGATCATGATCTCACTGCTCGTGGGTTCAAGCCCCACATCGGGCTCTATGCTGACAGCTCAGAGCCTGGAGCCTGCTTCAGGTGCTGTGTCTCCCTCTCTCTCTGCCCTTCTCTCTCTCTTTCTCTCTCTCTCTCTCTCAAAAATAAATATTAAATGAAAAAAAGATCTACTCTCTTCGCCAATTTCAAGGACACGGCACACTACTTTTAACTATGGTCACTATGCTACACGTCACATCCCCAGGGTTTATTCATCTGATGAAGTTATACTTTTAGTACTGTATTCCAAAGTTGATCATATTCACCTTGGGGACACTGTTTTAAAATCTTGCAGCCTGAGTATTATTTCATCTTTCTCTTCAGCTGCCTTACTGACACACTGGGCCAACCTTGTTTATGTAGCTGCCCCACAGCCAAGAAAGGGTCTCCTATCTTTGAGTGCTCTTAAAGGACATGATAATGAATGGGACTCAGCCAGGCCCACATCTCAGTGCTGATAAGCCACGAAACGTTAACTTAGCACGAGCCATTTAGGGAGGAAAGTGGAAAAAGACAGACGTCATTTGAATAGGCCAACATTGAAAAATAATCCATCTAACACGAGAACGAATATTTCTGAATACGCACATGCCCTTTCTTCTTAGCAAGCCACCTTTCTCTTGAGGTGAAATCTAGGAATAAATGCACTATTTTCCGGTGTTTCTCCAGTGTTTCCGCATCAGCAGCACATGTACATACTGTTACCCTTTATATTGACAGCTGTGGGCTCCGCTCAGTGGACAAGAGGAAAGAGTTCATTTCCTTACAGTTAGCGTCTGATGAAAGTGTGTGCTGTTTTATCAGAAATGACTCACCAAAGTAGAACTCTTCAATCCTTTCTGAATGATTTTTCACTTTGAAATTTGGGAATTATGCCTTATTTCATGACAGGTGACCTGGGTGAATGATTGTTGCAAGATCATTTCCCCATCTCAGCCAGCAGACACTCATTTTTCAAAACACTGGCCTTTCACTTCGTCTGGTGAATATACAACATTTATGAAAGTCACCCCCCCCCCGCCCCCCCGGAATTGCTGCCCTGATAACCATTTGGAACAGCACCGTCATTTATGTTGGCAATATCCATGCCCTGGGTCAGGTTGCAAAAGAGCCAAAGAAACACGTTTACCATCTAATTCTCACGTTCTAAGGGGAAGTGAACTTTTGGTTATAAATGCTTCTAGCTAAGTCTCTCTTTTCCTAGAAGAGACCTTAAGGGGAAAAGGAATTCTTCAGTTTGTATGTTGGTTGGTTGGGATTTGGGGCATGAGCATTTATAAAGTGGCCCATTGTGAATCACCATAATAGCACATAACACATGGCAAATATTTGCTTGAGCTGGCAGAGCAAATAGTTCATGTTTGACAGCTACTTGTAGGATCCATCGAGAACATCCATTTTTAGAACAGTTTCCCTTTTGTGGTAATAATGTAGGAGGTTTGCTTTTGATGTTAAATTCTGGATCTATTTTTTTAATGTTTATTTATTGTTGAAAAAAAGAGAGAGAGCATGCATGAGCGGGGAAGGGGCAGAGAGAGAGGGAGAGACACAGAATCCGAAGCAGGCTCCAGGCTCAGAGCTGTCAACACACAACCTGATGCGGGGCCAAACTCAAGAACAGCGAGATCATGACCTGAGCCGAAGTCAGACGTTCAACTGACGGAGCCACCCAGGCGCCCCTATTCTAGATCTATTTTAACTTGGTCCCCTTTCCAATGCAATTGCAAAAAGTAGCTGCTCCCAGGTTTTAGTATTACTGAGTCCATCTTTTTTGACTATTATATTTAAGTAATTACATTAAATTAATACAAAATTAATACAAACTTCAAGAATGAGTGCAATCTCGTACATTGCCAAGAGGACATTTGGAATGTGGAGAATATCTTTACCGTCTGTGGGCAGAATGCGTTCTAATAGTTTGCCAGTTGATTTTTTTTATCTTCCAGATAATTAATTGTACAATCCATGAATAATCAAAGCTTATCTCTCAGTTCACCACATTTATATTCCTTATATCTTTTTATTTTCTAATTTCATTGGTTATAATCTCTGGGATGATGATAAATAACAGCAATGGCATTGGGCATACATCTTTCTTATCAACTTTAATTTTAAACTGCAAGCGATGTTTCAGCAAAAAGAAAAGAAATTTAATAATGAAAGAAAAATCACCCTGAACTCCATGTGAAAGCAAGCTTTAAAAATTACTGAAAATGAATTGTTTGTATATGAACATAAAAGCAGGAAGGATTTACACCAGACTGCTATGGGTGGTTCTTTTAAGGGTGTAGAATTCTGAGCAGAAACAGGGGTGGAGAGGAAGACCCACCTTCTGTTTTATATACTCCTATATAGCTTGGCAATGAGTATTTTCTACTTTTATAATTTTAAAATGCATCGTGAAAAAAATACAAAGAGTACAGTGTGTAAAGACTTTCTTTACATATCAAGATTTAAAGATGTGCACATTGTTAACGGCTAAAATTTAACTTTTGTTCACTAAGTTCAATCTCAACTAAACGAGACAAAGATTAGATAGACAAGCAGATGACGGAAAGATTGGTAGAGATACTGAAATAGATGTATACCCACTTACTGTTACTAGAAAGTCCAAAAACAAAAATATGGGCACAGAAAGGAAATGGGTAAAAGAAAAAGCTTACAGGGGTGCCTGGGGGGCTCAATCAGCTAAGCGTCCTTCCTTTGATTTCAGTTCAGGTCATGATCTCACGGTCGCAACACTGAGCCCCGCATAAGTCTCTGTGCAGAGCCTGCTTGGGCTTCTCTCTCTCTCTCTCTCTCTCTCTCTCTCTCTCTCTCTCTCTCTCAAAGTAAATAAATAAACTTTAAAAAGAATTTTAAAAAGAAGAAAAGGCCTACAGACTACCAGGACAGGATTCTGGGGCAGGGAAGTCAGAACTATTATCTCCCCCCGCCCCCGCCCCCGCCCTGGGATGCAGATGGGGAAATTATTTCATAGGCTGAAGAGAATTTTAATTGCTCACATCATGAGATGTTACGAAACCTTAATGATTTCTGGTAAAAAGTTTTTCCTTCTAGGGCACCATGGGAGAGTCTAGGAATCAGAGGAAGCCATCTGTATTGTTCATCCCAGTATTTAGGGTGATACTAAATGATATCCAATATCCAATATCCAATATTGGGTGATACCCAATGATAGAGCAACCATGTCTTATTACTACTTACATTTCTACTAAACGTGCCCTTTCCTTTTTTCTGTTTTAGGATTTCCAATGAACACTCCCCCAAACTCCAGATCCGGAGTCACAGTTACCTGAGGGCAGTAAGTGAAGTCTCCATCAATCGAAGCCTGGACAGCCTTGACCCTGCCGGCCTGCTCACATCACCAAAGTTCCGCTCTAGGAACGAGAGCTACATGCGAGCCATGAGCACCATCAGCCAGGTGAGCACTGTGGCCATGGGCCATGGGCCATGAACTACATAAGGATTAGTAGAAACAGAGGGCATGAAGTGAGGAGATGGCCACTCGCAGAGTAAACCACTGAGGGGTCAGGTGGGAGGCCTAATCTAAATGCTACACGTATTCACCTAAGGCAAGCACCCGGTATCAGCAGTCTGCCAGCAGAGAAGGGGTCCTCTGCAGAGGGATAAAGGACATTGGAGCGAGTCCTCGGAAATTCATCAGCAGTCAGTACCAGCAAATGTGCCCTTAAGGAGTTGATGGATAAGGTTGAAAAGACTCTTGAAGGACAGAAGGACAGCGTAGACATCACTGGCAAAACCAAGGCAGTGTCTAATCACAAAAGTACAAGCGTTGAGCAAGTCTTGATAGACAGCAGCCTGAGGACAGGAAATGAGATACAGTCTACTTATCTCAATGGGGTCCCAGGTGAATACTGTATCTTGGTAATGAGACAAAAGTCACTTCTAAGAACTGGTATCAGGACTAGGGATGAAGACTCAGGCATCTTAATGCTAGATCCAAAATATCCAGGCCCTCCCATCAAAGTTTCAGAGAGTGGGAGAGGACTGGGCTACTTAAGATCAGGGGGCAGAGGGGCGCCTGGGTGGCTCAGTCGGTTGAGTGTCCGACTTCCGCTCAGGTCACGATCTCGCGGTCTGTGAGTTCGAGCCCCGCGTCGGGCTCTGGGCTGATGGCTCAGAGCCTGGAGCCTGCTTCCGATTCTGTGTCTCTCTCTCTCTGCCCCTCCCCCGTTCATGCTCTGTCTCTCTCTGTCTCAAAAATAAATAAACGTTAAAAAAAATTAAAAAAAAAAAAAAAAGATCAGGGGGCAGAGAGAACCTGGGGCTCTTTGAAGACCGGACCCTGCAGCTTTCGGAGCCACCAGGGGAGCAGAAGCTGCCGCTAGGGACGCCTTCCTGTGGGAGCACAAAAAGAAGGATTGGATGTTTTGTAAATGATGCCCAGGACCTCTGAAGTTAAGTTTCTATCACAAAAATAACTGCCATACTATCAATTCAGCTAATATTTATTGAGCAGAACACTGGACCAGATTATACAAGTTATTCAGTGATTAACAGTACAAAATCCATTCCCGCCAAGAGCTTGTAAGAGAACATACAAAAAAGATAAAAGTCCTATCACAGTTATTATTTACTTGAACACTACAAAATACTCTGAGGGAGGTAGGGCAAGTGTAAGAGCCTCCTTTACTGGGTCCCTCTGCTAACTGCTTTATATTTTCATAATGTTATTTTATAAAACACTCTGTAAGAGATGGAAGAAACCAGATGTCAAATGAGACTTTGTGGTCACAAAATTGTCAACAAGATCCTGAAGCTAAGGAGAAAAAGGTGCTAAGAACAAAGATTCTGAAGAGAGAGCTTCCAGGCATGCAGTCTAGGAATACGCATTTTAACAAATATTCCAAGGGATTCTAATAAAGTAGTATTTGATCTGGACTTTGAAAAATGCTTCCCTAATTCAAGGAATAGTGAGTGTTCTAGTTTTGGTGGAGCTCAGAATACTTGTAGAGGCAGCAATGGGAAGTCTGTCCTGAATTTTGCCCTGGAGGTATATATTTTTTTTTCTTCTCAACATTTATTTATTTTTGGGACAGAGAGAGACAGAGCATGAACGGGGGAGGGGCAGAGAGAGAGGGAGACACAGAATCGGAAACAGGCTCCAGGCTCTGAGCCATCAGCCCAGAGCCTGACGCGGGGCTCGAACTGACGGACCGCGAGATCGTGACCTGGCTGAAGTCGGACGCTCAACCGACTGCGCCACCCAGGCGCCCCTGGAGATATTTTTTTTAACGCATGGCCTTGCATGCCAGCTCCAGGGGACTGGATTTCATTTATTAGGAATGGAATTGATTAAAAATTAATTAAAACTTCAGCTTTTAAGCAGCAAGAGATATGATCAGAACTTTGATACAAGAAAATTCATATTCAACAAAGGCAGGGACCATAGCAAGGTTCTGAGAGCAGGGCAGAGTGGGAACAGGGAAAGCTAGCCTTGGGGACTCCAATATCTGCCTACCGTACATTTGCTTACTTTAGAGAAGGCTCCAAGAGCATGCATGCCAATGTGTGTTAGTTAATGCTGTCCAATGACACTCATTCCAACGCTCAGGGAAATTAGTTGGTGCCTCATTTGGTGAAATTTTGACTTGTCTGTCTTTACTTTTTTTACACTAAGCAATATAATATTTTAAATTTCTTTAAGCTTATCTTTATTCCAGACAGCCTCATGGTCACATAGCCTTCCAGAAATATAAAATAGTCTATAAATCCAGCTGTCATACATGTAGAATACACCGATGGATTTTTTAAAAATTTTGGGGGTGCCTGGGTGGTTTAGTTGGTTGCGTGGCCGACTGCGGCTCAGGTCATGATCTTGCAGTTTGTGGGTTCAAGTCCCATGTCAGGCTCTCTGCTGTCAGCTCAGAGCCTGGAGCCTGCTTCAGATCTGTGTCTCCCTCTCTCTCTGCCCCTCCCACACCCGTGCTCTGTCTCTTTCTCTCAAAAACAAATAAATATTTTAAAAATTGTCAAAAAATGCTTATACCCATTCACTGCTTTCATAACTTTAAATGTTTAAATTTTCAATGTTCAAGACAGGAGAAACATGCTACTTTGCCCCATCAGGACATTCATTGCGTCTATGCAGCTGCCTGACTTGGGTCCCTGTGCCACAGATCGGACCTTCCTGAGACAATATCCCTTCCTAGTGACAACCTAGTAAAATATCAACAAATCACTGAAGAAACGCATGTGCGCCCCGATGCTATGGCGGGTCAAGCTCTGCAATTCGGTAGTATAATCATTCAGCCTTGAGTAAAATACAGAAAGAATAGCCATCCTAAATGGATTCCTAAGGCTATATCATTTTTCTAGTTCCGTATTCAATTTTCAAGTAACACAATATCTTTAAGGATAATTTCAAACTTTCCATTGCAGTCCCAACACTGTCATTATTCAAAGGAGAATAGTTTCTTCTTCCAAGCAATACTACCATACAGATTCTAGACTTTTCAAAAAGTGGTTAGCTTTTATGATATTGGGATGTTCTCTCTTATAGATCTTTAGTAGCAGCTCTAATAGTATAGAATTTAAATGCATGCTATCCTATTCCCTTTTAAAACCTGCCATTTTAGGGGCGCCTGGGTGGCGCAGTCGGTTAAGCGTCCGACTTCAGCCAGGTCACGATCTCGCGGTCCGTGAGTTCAAGCCCCGCGTCAGGCTGTGGGCTGATGGCTCAGAGCCTGGAGCCTGTTTCCGATTCTGTGTCTCCCTCTCTCTCTGCCCCTCCCCCGTTCATGCTCTGTCTCTCTCTGTCCCAAAAATAAATAAACGTTGAAAAAAAAATTAAAAAAAAAAAAAAGATGGGGCTTTCTAAAGTAAAGCTTGAGAAGAAAGAATTTTTAAAAGTCACATGTAAAAAAAAAATATTTACTATAATAACGAGGTCATTTCCAAATTGGCTCAATTTATGTCCTCATTCACTTCAAGTCCAATTCTCAAATATCTTCATCTGGAATGGTAAACCAGAAGCCTGCAGACATCTTTTGTCTGGCAATATGTTGGATTTTTACATCATGTTTTAAAAGTGAGTAGACAGGGGCGCCTGGGTGGCTCAGTTGGTGGAGCGTCTGACTCTTGCTTTCACCTCAGGCCACGATCTCACCATTTCCTGGGTTTGAGCCCTACATCAGGCTCCGCACTGACAGCACAGAGCCTGCTTGGGATTCTCTCTCACTCCCTCTCCCTCTGCCCCTCCCCTGCTCATGCTCTATCTCTCAAAATAAAATAAACTTAAAAAAAAGAAGTGAGTACACAGCTATTATGTTCAGCAGTAATCGTAGCAATTTAGCTGTGATTTGTGACCTAGGCCATCCCTTCGTTGTATATATACCAAGAAATAAAAACTCAGATGAAATAAGTATCTATAAATATAGTCGGTAACAGAACCTAGAAACCCAAGTGTCCTTACTCCTAACTAATAAGTTTCTTCAAAGCCTGCTGGTATCGGGGTATTGATGGCAACAATATTGCTAATAATAATAGTAATCATGGAAATGATAACAATGGAATGGTCATCATGTATTGCTTACCTGATATATACTAGAAGCTTTTCATATTCTCTCATTAATTTCATATCAACTATAAAAACAATCATTTTTTAATTTATGAAATTTAGTCTTAGAGAATTAGTATAATTTGTTTCATTCTTCCCACTACACTATCTCACAGAATAACATCCACTATTTATGTATAGTGTATGTATAGTGGATGTGCCTAGAAATATAATATGCATTTAAAATTTTTATTTTTATCCTTAAAGCATATGCTAGAGATAGGTATCATTATACCCATTTTACAGATGAGGAAAGTGAGGTCTAGAGAATTCAAGCAAATTGCCCATGACATAGTAGAAAGAACATTAAACTACTCCTTCCCATATAATAAAACCAAATAGATCTCAAATATATACAATAACACAAAGTGACAAAAATTAAAATTTATAAAATGTATGCCTGATATTTTAAGACTGATAGAACTTTTAACAAAATAAGAATTCTAGAAAACATAAACGATTGACATCTGTTCTAACTGAAAACTAAATTCTGTGACAAAAGATATCATAAAGTTAAAATGCAACTGATCGGAGGATATTTACATGTATCAAGAAAACAGGTGAATGTTCCAGTTGCCTAAAGTATATTTACCAATAAGTAAGAAAAGAAAAACAGCCTAAAAGAACGTAAGGCAAATCTTATGAAATAGCAAATTAGAGGGAAAAAATACAAAGACCGATAAATATAAGAAAAAATGCTTAAATACACTAGCAGGCTGATAAAGACAATCTGAAAAAGCCCAATATCATTTCTGACCTAGAAGAGTTGCAAAAAGTGCTAATACCCAGTTCCAGTGTCCATGCTGAGAAATGAGCTGTCTGGAGTGAACTGCCACCATTGCCATAGAAAGTAAGTCAATGAACATCTACAACAGTATAAAACATCCCTTTTGGCACAAGAATCCCACTTTTGGCACTCTATAATACAGAAAATAAAAGCACCAGTATATAAAGATAAACGCACAAGAGTGTTGGTCATAGCGGTCTCCAAGGACATATCTGAATCATCATCCACGATGGAGTGGTTGAATAAATTATGGTATAATCATCCTATACAATTTTACAGTGGTAGTGACTTAAGTGTCCGAATTTCCCTGAGTCTCCATATAAAAGCAGACAGAGCAACGAGGCAGAAAAAAACCCCAAAAGTCATGGAGAACATTTACAATAAAATTGGGTATAACAGGCTATTCCATGAACCCCAAATATAAGTGGATGAGAACAAACCACAAGTAGCCATAAGACTACACTGTATCCACGTCTGTGTACGAAGGCATAGAGGGAAACAATGACTTGTGTGACAGACTCGAGGATAGCAAAATAAAACAAGCCACAGGTATTCACCGGAAAGCTCAGGGCGCCTATTCGAGAACAGCAGCTGAAAGTGGAAGGGATTTGCCTCCTCTCGCGGCAGATGAATTCAAGGAGCCTGCAGTTAGGTCAAAAAAGACTGGAGCAGTCTGAGCCTCTTGTGCACTGGAGAGCAACCAACCAGTGTTTCCTTCCAGCACAGGGCCCAGGGCTGAGAAGAAACACAGGGGAGTGGAATCAAATATGAACAAGGTAGAGACGGTAGCAAAGAAGAAAAGAAAATGCCAAGGTAAAAGTTGGGGACGGGAGGAAAAGAATCAGGAAGTATCGCAAAGCTAAAAACATAAAAGAGGAAGTCCTAGGAATTTGAGGGGGATGTCTTGAATGTACCCACCCTCTCAAAGTCAGACTAATTTTCCAAAAACAACGAGGAACAATTACCCACCGTAAATCACATTCAAAATCACTGTAAGAAGAAAGAAAAATAAGGAAAAGAATAACATTCCTCCAGAAAATGAAAGCCTGCAGAAAGACATAACCACAAAATAGATCAAAACTGTAACACACTACACTTGATCTTGAACAACATGGGTTTGAATTCCATGGGCCACTTATACATGGATTTTTTTTTTCGATAAAGACAGTACAGTATTTTAACTGTCTTTTCTCTTCCTTATGAGATTTTCTTAATAACGTTTTTTTCTCTTACTTTATTGTGAAAATATAGCATATCATACATACACAAAATACGTGTTAATCAACTAAACTATGTTATCAATAAAAATTCTGGCAATTAATAGTTACATTTTTGTGGAGTCAAAAGTTATATGTGGAATTTCAACTGAGCAGAGGTGAGGAGTCAATACCCCCACCCCCCTGTTGTTTGTTCAAGGTTCAACTGTATTTTAAAATGCACTAAACAGCATTAAGAACACAATATAAGGGGCGCCTGGGTGGCGCAGTCGGTTAAGCGTCCGACTTCAGCCAGGTCACGATCTCGCGGTCCGTGAGTTTGAGCCCCGCGTCAGGCTCTGGGCTGATGGCTCAGAGCCTGGAGCCTGTTTCCGATTCTGTGTTTCCCTCTCTCTCTGCCCCTCCCCCGTTCATGCTCTGTCTCTCTCTGTCCCAAAAATAAATAAACGTTGAAAAAAAAAATAAAAAAAAAAAAAGAACACAATATAAGACATGAGAGAAAACGACATATCTGAATTTCAAAAACTTAAAAATAATGTCACAAAACTCAGGGAAGAATTAGAAGTAAAAGAAAAATCATTTCAGAAATGAAGATTAGACTAAAAGGAATATAGGCGCAAGTGAATGAGACATTTCATTCATTAAGAAAAATAGAAATCTAAAAATAGAAATCTTGGGGGTGCCTGGTTGCCTCAGTCAGTTAAGCACCCCACTTCAGATCAGGTCATGATCTAATGATTTGTGAGTTCGAGCCCCACAAAGGGATCCCTGTTGTCAGCACAGAGCCCACTTCAGACCCTTTGTTCCCTTCTCTCTCTGGCCCTCCCCCACTCACATGCACCCTCTCTCTCGAAAATAAACATGTAAACAATCTTTTAAAAAATAAATGAAATCTTGAAAGGGAAAAAAAAAGTCACAGGCAAACTATTGTAAGTGTGAACGAATGCAGGGAATATCGTTTCCATGAGCCCATCCTGAGGAATCCAACTGGACAATGAGCTTTAGACAACCCAAATGACCAGACATAAGAACCGCGATGAAAAGGTGCATGGACTTATTTCTGGACTCTCCATCCTGTTCCATTGGTCTGTGTGTCGGTCCTTATGTCAGTGCCAAACTGGTTTGATTATTGTAGCTCTGTGATAAATTCTGAGATCAGGAAGCGTGAGTCCTCCAGCTTTGTTCTATATCGGTATTGCTTTGGAAATTATGATGTATCGGTGTATTTTTCCTTGTGTTTTTGTTCCTGGGATTCTTGGAGCTTCTTGGATTCTAACATCCAACAAGTGGGAGTCCCAGAAATAAATAAATAAAAGGAAGGAAATTACCAATGAAATCATTCAAGAAATGGTCCCAGCCCTGAAAGACATGATTTTGCAGATTGAGAGGGCCCACCCAGTACCCACCACAGTCGATGGAGAAATATCCTCACAGGGAACATCATGGTGAAATGTCAGCTCTCTTGAAACAAGAATATCTTTAAAAGTTTTCAGAAGGGGATGGGGAAAACCAGTTCATACGGAAAGGCTCAGGAATGACAAAAGGCATCCACTTTCCCAAACTCTAACATACATGGAGGCTAAGAGACAAGGAGGAAAGCCTGAAAACATCTGAAAGAAGGGATGCAGGCTAGAATCCTGAATGCAAACACACCCTCCCTTAACAGGGGAGGTGGAATACAGACACTTCCATCCATGCAAGCTGGCCGCCTTGTCCGGGAAAGCACTGGAAGATTTGCTCCACAAAAAGGAAGGAATAAAACAAGGAAGATGGAACAGGGCCTCCATAATAGTCAAGACAATGAAGGGTACCCCCACAGTGATAAAGAAGAGAAATCCCGGGACAGCAGCGGGCTGTCTGTGGCAGCCATAGATTGCAATAGGGGGTCAGAGGTTCCGAGGGTAACGCTTTAAGGGCAGGAAGGAAACCAATAGGTTATCAGAGGTCTCTGAACATAGCAACAGATCCACATAAGCAAGTTTTTGGAAATATGAATGCAAATACCATAAGATCCAGCTGGAAGAATTGAAAGTGATTGCCTCTGAGGAGGGAGAATCTGGCGAGGAGGGGGCAAGGTGGGTCCAGGTGTTTGCTCTTTTCCTTTATAAGCCATCTAGAATTCTTTGACCTATACCTGTAGAATTTTGATAGAGAATAGTCTTTTTATGTGAAAAAGTAGTAGCAAGCATTAAATGTATAGTTATTTATAAGAGACTAAATGAGGGCTGAAGCAATAGAGAACATGTAGGTTATGTGCTCTGACAATGTAAATATAGCACAACTATTTTAAATGAGGAAAGAATAGAGAGTGCATATGCAGAAAAAAAAGGAATCATTAACTGTTCTCAATAAAGATATGGGCACGGTATTATTAGTATGCTATTCTGAGATGGTTGTGCAGATGAAAAAAAAAATGAATAATTGTAGAATATTCCAATTCTATTTCCTGTGCCCCTGAGAACCAGGATTTTTAGTATGGAATCAAGGTGTATATATATATATATATATATATATATATATATATATATATATATATATAATATAGAAGAGGTTACATTAAAACTGTGCAGACTGGGAGCGCCTGGGTGACTCAGTCAGTTAAGCATCAAACTCTTGATTTTGGCTAAGGTCATAATCTCACAGTCGTGGGATCACACAGCTTTTGATTCTGTGTCTCCCTCTCTCTCTGCTCCTCCCCTGTTCATTCTTTCTCTCTCTCTCTCTCTCCCTCTCTCTCTGCCCCTTCCCCTCTCACTCTCTTTCTAAATAAATAAATAAATAAATAAATAAATAAATAAACAAACATTTAAAAAAAAACAACTCTGCAGTCTGAATTTTAATCAGACCTATTCACTAGGTCTGACCATCAAAAGGCCTAGTTTTGCCCACTGAACCAGCCCAGTAGCCATGACAATGAAGCTTCCTGGTGTCCAGATTGCATTCTTGTGATACTGTTTTCTGCTAAAAGAAGAAAATATTGTTTGAAAAAATACTGATTCCAGGACTGAGCAGGTCAACAGGATTCAGGAGCCAACCTAAGGGGCTCCCACTGGTTAAAGATAAGACAAATTTCCGTTCACTAAGAATAATCATAACAGTCAATTTAAAACCATCAAATGTTGGGGCTCCTGGACGGCTCAGTCAGTTAAGCTACAACTAGAAACTGTAAAAAATAATGATGGAACTAGAACACCACCATTGCATAACTCCCAGTGAATTAACAGATCTAGACATTGAGCACAAGTGACTTCTAACAACATACAAAGAAAGACAACCCAGACATAATGTGTCTCCTGATAAAAGAACACATGATCTCTCCTCTTGCCAAAGGGACTGAACCTGAGTCTTATGAATCCCCTGGATCCAGCTTACAATTTTCAGGAACTACAAAAGATAGAAGACCATGCTAAATCCTACCACGAGTATGAAATCAGCAAATCCAGACCACGGGAACCTTTACAGGACAAACAACCCAGATGCTTCCATAAATAAATTGTCGATTAAAAACTGGGTGGGGGGGGCACCGGTGTTGACAGCACAGAGATTGCTTGGGATTCTCTCTCTCCCTTGCTCCCTGCCCCTCCCCCACTCATGTGTGCTCTCTCTCTCTCAAAATAAAGAAATAAACTTTTTTTAAAAAGAATTCTTTACAAAAATAAAACTCAGATTGGCAGTTGATTTTGGAGGGAAGATGGGGATTATAGTCAGGATGGGGCACATAGAGTGGTTGCTAGGGTACCTGGAAAAGCCATCTTTCTTGATCTAGGTAATGGTTACAAGGGTGTTTGTCTTATTATAATTCACTCGGTTCTACATTTATTTTGCTTGGTTTTCTGTATCTGTGCATAATAGAAACAAAAGGTTAAAAAAGAATGAAGAAAGAGAATCCTATTAAGATGTAAGTTTAATATAGAAGGTTAAGTGGAAAGAAAACATATTGCCAAATTATATTTACTTTATGGTCCAATTTTTATGAAAACTAGGGGAGGGGGGCAATATGTACCCTCTGAACAGACAGTCACCCAAGTTTTAACAGTTGTTACCTTAACAGGGATAGATATTTTACCATTTCTTTGCGATGTTTGGCATATTGATTAATAGGGGAAAATCTCTATGTGCGTGCACACACACATTTGCAAATACAGTTTTACCTTTTACTTTGAAATCATTCCAAGTTTACAAAAAAGTTGCTTGTAAAATACAAGGGACTCCTATATATCCTTGACCTAGATTCATATTCATATTCCTTTTGACTCATGTGCTCACTTTCTCTATTTATAATTAATTGCAAATATCATGTCCCCTTACCTGTGAATGCATCGTCAATATTTCCCGAAAATCAAAGATATATATGCATTTAATTTTTTAACATGGATGTATATAATTATTAGCCTTGAAAACAAGCAGGGATTTTATATCAAATTAGATAAAGTAGGTGAAAGTACTATTTTAAGCTGTAAAGAATCGTAAAGAAATGCATGTCTTTTTCCACTTGATATGCCTTAAGGTAGCTGGTCACTTCTACATGAAGTTTAAAGAAATTTGCCATTATCAGAGTATATCCTCAGATAACAGAAAATGAAGGAAGTCAGAAATTACAATCATTTTCAGTATTTGTTCTAAGCTTACTTGTAGTTTAATTGCTTAATAAATTCCTAATTACTCATTAATTTAATATTAGGGAAATTATGAAGTTCTAGAGGGTGGCAGAAATTTGAAGAATGCTCCCATGTCCCTATCAAATCAGCTACAAAGTAAGAGAAATTAACTGGGGCACCTGGTCTGTTTTTTTGTTTTTTTTGTTTGTTTGTTTGTTTGTTTTCTTTTTTAGGTGGTGCTCAAACCCAGTGTAAGTTATGTGCAGAGGAATATAAGTAAATAAAAACTGACCTCTGCAAAAAAAGAAAGACTTCATTTGGAAGATTTTAAAACACATTTATAAACAATTTGTGGACCATATCAGCTTTTTATAAGGAAGAATGAGACCTTCTTCCGATAGTGTGTAGATTGAAAATCTCCATAGTGCTTTTCAAGATTTTGACATATCTGGGTTTGGTCTATTTTTGTGCAGAATGAGAGTATCTTGCCAGAAAATATAGGGCCTGTTTTCATACTGTGCACTAAATTAAGCTGCATTTGACACTGAAATTATTTGACAAGCCAGTCACTTGCAAAAGCACAATAATAAAAATAGTAGTTTCTAAGATGTTTATACTAGAAACTATTCCCCTGAAATACCCAAACTCTCACCGTGGACTGACAAAAATTGTTCCCTAGGTTTGCATTTATAAATCAGGAGAATTAACACCTGGGCACGCACTGGAATAAGACCTCCTAGCCCCACACTTCTTCCATGCTGAAAAGAAAGCTCTTTTTCTTTAGAATTTGATGGACTGTTTGGGCTCATAAACAAGATGCAGTTCAGTTACGGAGTGTAACACAGAGGCGATAAAATGCATTGGCGTTGAATGCGGTCGGATGGGGCTTTCTGCGGAAGGGTGCGGGGTCAAGTCCGGGGATGCTTGAGGGAGAGGGTGCTTCTCCGCCAGGCAGGAGGAGTTATGGTTCCCCGTCTCTGCCCGTAGGTGAGCGAGATGGAAGTGAACGGGCAGTTCGAGTCCGTGTGTGAATCCGTGTTCAGCGAGCTGGAGTCGCAGGCGGTGGAAGCCCTGGACCTGCCCATGCCCGGCTGCTTCCGCATGCGGAGCCACAGCTACGTGCGGGCCATTGAGAAGGGCTGCTCCCAGGACGACGAGTGCGTGTCCCTGCGGTCCTCCTCCCCACCGCGCACCACCACCACCGTGAGGACCATTCAGAGCAGCACCGGTGAGTGAGCAGAGCGCCTGCCCCCCCCCCCGGCCCCCCCTCCGTGACACCGCGCCAACACAAGCCTGGTCTCCGGGTCCAGGGCTACAGAAACGACTGTCCCAAAAGACTGCACGTGGTGTCCTGCTGTTGTCACACAATCACCAGTAACAAAATACCACCCATGCCCTACAAAGAACGGTTGTGCCTCCCTGCCTGCCTCTGTCCCCAGGCTTTGACCGCATCCACAGCCCTTCTCTCTGTCTCCATCTCTGGCATCAACAGAGAAACTTCAACTACAGGTCCAGAAGGGACAGCGCTCAAGGGGGGAGGGGGTCTTTCTAAGATCCCCACACAGCAACCTAGCAACCAGCAAACTCATCCCACCAGCTCCTACTGGCCCCAGTCAGGCTCTGACTTTTAGGGGGTGACCCTTAAGCAAATCAGATACCCTGACTGTTGAGCATCACAGTTAGAATGCCTTTTTTTTTTTTAATTCCAAGATCTCCACAAAATGACTATCCGAAAGACCTGAAATCTCACTGTAAGAAAAAAAGGAAGAAATGGATGATTCAGTCATACTAATTGAACATCTTATGAGTTTTCTTTCATTATAACAAAGGCAGCTGTCATTATTTTAAAACCTACCAGCATATGTATACAGCATCTTCTTTTCCCTCTAAAGTGAAGTTAGGTTTATGCAGTTAAACTGTATTTTTATCAGATTTTAGGTAGAGAGGCAGAGACAAGCTTAACTGGTTTCCATGACACTAAAACCTGAATAGGAATATAGCCATGAGTTATATATGACAATGTGCATTGGGTTTATATATATGTATATTTGTTATATGTATATTATATATAATATATATATTACATTTGGGTCCAAGAAGAAAATCCCCTCCATTTTAACTAGGCTCAACTGTATGATTGAATTCAGTGTAACTCCAATACAGAGTAGTTCTATTAGAAGACCATCAAACCTAGAGTCATGGTAAATAATAAGGAATAAATTAGAAGGAAAAGCCTGTGCCAGAATATGTTAGTACTCAATTTTAGTTCTAAGTGCATCAAATGCCCATAATTACCATTCAGCCTAGAACCTTTGCAGGCTTGAGAATTAACAGGTCCTCAAACCTGAGTTAAAAATCCTACTAACTAGAGATGTGGAGTTGAGGTAGCAATTTGTAAGAAACCGTTAGAGGTTAAACAAAAGTTAGGATCAGATCAGAGAAAGAGATGCTTCTAGACAGTGCCCTGGCTTCACGGCTCTGCAGAGAGCCCAGCAACTCTGGCCTCGGCTGGCTGTCTCCAACCAGATAGTGGATGTGCATTCTTGTTCACCAGGAAATTCTACAAGAACAGCCACAGATAAGGTTAACAAATAAGGGTGACTCATAAAATGAAAAAAAAAAAAAGTGTCAATCATCCATGGGCATATTTCTGTGCGCGTTTATGTTCATGCAGTAAGTGTAATTTGAAGATCTGCCCTGTGCCTATAGCGTATTGCTGTGTCTTTTACTGTTTCCCCATCTTCATCACCCCCACCCAGCCCTTTCCCAGTGTCCGGTCCACTGCTTGCTATGACAGTCTCGCCGCCTGCCAGCTGTTCTGTGCTGAAATCACTCGTCAAATACACGATCTGCACATCCTTGCCCAGAAGTACTAGGGGAAGGAAAAGGGCCACTGGCTGACCCCTTCCCCCTCAAGGAGCGGTGTTGTGGACAAAGTGGCGAGAGACTCCAGAATGGCTTTTTTTTTTTTTCTGCTCGCCTCTCAGAGATTGTGTGCTTTTGTCATTTGAGGGGCAACTTACTGCCACCTCACGTCAGTCGGTTCTTGTGGCGTGCTGTTGACTTTTCTGAGACCTTTCCCAGATACTCGGGAGGTTCCTGGAGTTCAAACAGTAGGGACGCCAGATGAAATCCAGGGTGCCAGTTAAACTTGAATTTCAGATAGTAAATAATTTTTGTAGTGTAAGTCTCTCTCAACTGTTGCACGGGGCATACTTATACTAGAAAACTATTTGTAGTGTTTGCAGTATTTGGTAAATGTGACAAGCCCACGTGAGGAGATGAGTAGAATCTGGGAAGATGTCCTGCAGTTGTTCCTTTTAGAATATAAATTGATCACAAGGTCTTTGGCTGGAGGCCTTATGGGGGAGAATGCTCAAAAACAGAGGGAAGTAAATAAAAATACAATAGAGGTGATTGCACAGCTCCTTCTTCGGCCCCATGTGTCTCATCATAAGTACTGGGCTCCATCTATTGACCTGCAGCTCTCAGGATGGGAAGGCTCCAGGGGTGGCCGCAGCTGGAGGGGTTAGGGGCAGGAAGATGTGGCCTGCCTCCGGGAGTGATAAAGTGTAAAACACCAGATTTTTGCACAGGCAGCTGGTGACTTCATCAAACTAAATATTATGATAGATCATCTTCACAGTCATGGAAAAATTAACAAGGACTAAATCATGGTTATAGATTCTAAGTAAGCCCATCAGATATTTCAAGATGGCAACCCTAAGAATTCTAGTATCACTTTTCAGTTTCTCTGTGCCATAGATTTGTTCTTTTAAAGTTATTATTTTATGATATAATAAGGTTCTGTGCCATTCTACTCCTGCCATTACTCCTGTGCTCTTCTCTGTCTCTGTCTCTCTCTCTCTCTCTCTCCCGATCCCTCCCTCCCCCCACCACACACACACTTTTCCTTTTCTCTCACATGATCTCTGTACTATCGTATAGATTTTCTTCTACTGGTTTCCTTCTTACGCTGAATCAAATATAATTTCCTCTAGAAAAGAAAATCTACTTTCTCCTGATTTTCAAAAGATGTGCTCATTCATAGAAATCAGGAAATTATTTGGCCCTAATTTTAACCATTTCCCTCATGTATACAGGTCAGATTTACATCGTGTTCAATGGGACATGACCTAGATTTCCCCCCTTGCTTCTCTTCCTTTGCTCATTATTCTTGGATACTCACAACAGATTCTATTTTTCCTGAGAAAAGTTCTTCTGTTTTGTCAACTGCAGTTATTAGCTATAACTTTCTACCCACAGCAAAGCACACGTAGAGTCTTTGATTTTTTATCAGCCCATTCTAATTGTTCAAATTTTCAATGAACTATACTAAGCTTTTCTCTTTAAGCCTTGTCCATTCTTCATATTAGCAAGATGCAATCATAAACAAAAATCCACAAAAGTGTCTGCTATGTGGGAGTGTCATGAACATGGGCTCAGCCTGAAGTGGCCCCAAGGATCCCCTAGTGATATGAGCAAGAATGGTCACTCATCCCAGCAAATCAGGGAAAATTAGGAACTGAGATAGAGAGTGACTTACAATTATGCTTCTCTTGGTTGATGGACTTTTCGGCTTGGGTAACGATGATAGAATCCTATATTCCCTCAGCCTGTGATCTGCTTCAAGCACTCAGATATCTCTCCATCTAATAAATTCAACAACTGTTTATATAAATTACTGTAGCGGGCGCCTGGGTGGCGCAGTCGGTTAAGCGTCCGACTTCAGCCAGGTCACGATCTCACGGTCCGTGAGTTCGAGCCCCCCGTCAGGCTCTGGGCTGATGGCTCGGAGCCTGGAGCCTGTTTCCGATTCTGTGTCTCCCTCTCTCTCTGCCCCTCCCCCGTTCATGCTCTGTCTCTCTCTGTCCCAAAAATAAAAATTAAAGTTGAAAAAAAAATTTAAAAAAATAAATAAATTACTGTAGCTAGTAATATTAGGCTAGGATTAGAGCTACTGTAGGAAAGTACAATTTAACAGTGGGGCAATTAACCTCAGGACTGTGGGGAAACACACACCCTTACGTCAGTTGCCTGAATATTAGGCAAAGGTAGACCTTGAGGCTGGAAATATACCCAATCATCCACTTTAGAGAATTGGATTAAATTTGCCTCACAAATATACCAACGCAATTGTATGTGTTTAAGAAGAATTTTTCTTTTTATGTCCTGCACTGAGCATCTAAGATCTATCAAAAGCATTACCACATTGCAGCTAAGGCAGGCAGACAGACTTGTATCTGGTGAATAAACAAAAACATTATATGATAATCAATCAGTAGACACAGTCATACAGATACAGACACACACTTGGTCAGAAAGGACAAAAAATAAACTGTTTACAGTGGTTACCCAGCAAGTAGTGGGTGAGAGGATTAGGTAGTAGGGACAGAGGGAGATTTCTAAATGAGCACTGCTTTTTATGACTTTAAAAACCAGTACGATATTTTATCAAAATAATACTCTTACAGAAATAGGCAAACTATCATGATATAGGATTCTCTAAGTTTTTAAGGAAAGCATTCACTTTAAAATTACAAGCTTTTCAAAAAAAAAACAAAACAAAAACAAAATAAATAAATAAATAAATAAAATTACAAGCTTTTCAGGGCTCCTGTGTGGCTCAGTCGTTTGGGCGTCCGATTTCGGCTCAGGTCATGATCTCGCAGTTTGTGAGTTTGAGCCCCGTGTTGGGATCTGTGCTGACAGCTCAGAGCCTGGAGCCTGCTTCGGATTCTGTCTCTCCCTCTCACTGTGCCCCTCCCCTGCTCATCCTCTGTCTCTCCCTGTCTCTCAAAAATAAATAAATGTTTTTTAAAAAATTTTTTTAAAGATGGGGCGCCTGGGTGGCTCAGTCGGTTAAGCATCCGACTTCAGCTCAGGTCACGATCTCATGGTCCGTGAGTTCAAGCCCCGCGTCAGGCTCTGGGCTGATGGCTCAGAGCCTGGAGCCTGCTTCCGATTCTGTGTCTCCTTCTCTCTCTGCCCCTCCCCCGTTCATGCTCTGTCTCTCTCTGTCTCAAAAATAAATAAACGTTAAAAAAAATTTTTTTTAAGGAATTACAAGCTTTTCAAAGAAGCCTTATGTAGCAATAATATGATTTCTTAAATGTTTATTTATTTTTGAGAGAGAGAGGAAGAGAACAAGTCGGGGAGGGGCAGAGAACGAGGGAGAGAGAGAATCCCAAGCAGGCTCCGCACTGTCAGCGCAGAGCCCAACTCCGGGCTCAGACTCACAAACCGTGAGATCATGACCTGCGCCGAAATCAAGAGTCAGACATCTAACCAACTGAGCACCCAGGCATCCCACAATATATAATTTTTATAAAGGATAAGTACATTCATTTGCCACACTGTGCCTCTTGAAGTTTGGTGTATGTGTTCTATTCTTTTCTTATCAGAGGAAGCCTTAGAAGTTGATGGAGTTGAGCTGAACTCCTTTCCCTCAACTTCTTTCCCCCAGAAAAGAGAGTGAGGGTCCAGGATAAAGCATTGCCACCAGACCAGCAGCCAGTGTCCTCCAGCAGGGGAGTCGGTACAATGTGCCCTTCTGTCTGTGGCTTGAGGGCCACAGTAACAGCAATGTTTACACTTTGCTTTTTTTTTTAATGAGATATTTTTGCTTAAAGTAAGACACACTCTTCCATCATCCTACTTCACAGTCTATCACTGCTGTCAGACCTCACCCATCTATTCCAGTTTTCTCAGTTTAGCAAAAGCAGGTACCCTTTGATCACCTGAGGTCGAGGCTAATGTTCCAAGAGTTCTACTGGCTTGAGTCTTCACTCCCAATCAGCCATCCCATCCAGGATATCAAAGCTACCTTCACGCACCCTACACTTCAATCCTAGACACCTTGCTCCCCACCCACGCCAATAACAACAAAAATCCTTAATACACAAGGTCTTAAGCAGAATAACATTAAGGCAATAATTTACATTTGCAATACACATAGTAGGCATTTAGTAATCGAGAGAAGATGCAAAAAAATACTTGTTTTTATCGCAATATAATTGACATATTACATGGTATAAGTTTAAGGTGTACTATGTGCTGATTTTTTTTAATTGTTTTAATGTTTATCTTAGAGAGAGAGAGAGAGAGAGAATGAGAGAGGGGCAGAGAGAGAGAGAGACAGAATCTGAAGCAGGCTCCAGGCTCTGAGCTGTCAGCACAGAGCCCAACTCGGGGCTTGAACTCACAAACCACGAGATCATGACTTGAGCCAAAGTCAGACACTCAACTGACTGAGCCTCCCAGGCACCCCCTATGTGCTGATTTGATACTTTTATATATTTCCATATGATTACCACCATAGCATCCTTCGTCAAGGATTAGCATTTCTCTTTAATAATTAGCATTTCTCTTTTGTGATGAGAACATTTAAGACCCAGTCTCTCAGAAACCTTGAAGTATATAATACAGTATTGTTGACTATAATCACAATGCTGTGCATCAAATCTCCACAACTTATTCATCTTCTAACTGCAAGTTTGTACTTCTGTCCAACATCTCAATTCCTCCGCACCCTAGCCCTGTAACCACTATTCTACAGTTTCTATTAGCTCAGCTTTTATAGATTCCACATATTATTGATATCATATACTATCTGTCTTTAGGTGACTTGATTTTTTTTTTATTTTTTTAATTTTTTTTTTAACGTTTATTTATTTTTGGGACAGAGAGAGACAGAGCATGAATGGGGGAGGGTCAGAGAGAGGGAGACACAGAATCCAAAACAGGCTCCAGGCTCTGAGCTGTCAGCCCAGAGCCCGACACGGGGTTCGAACTCACGGACCGTGAGATCATGACCTGAGCCGAAGTCGGTCGCCCAACCAACTGAGCCACCCAGGCGCCCCAGATTTTTTTTTATTTTTTATGTCACTTAATTTCACTTAGTATAATGCCCTAAAGGTCCATCCATGTTGTCACACATGGCAGGATTTCCTTCTTTGTCATAGCTAGAATAATACTCTAGCATATACATAAGCCACATCTTCTTTATTCATTCATCCATTGATGGGCACTTAGGTTATTTCCATATCTTAGCTACTGTTAATAACGGATAGCAGAAAAATCCTTACATACCTCACTAACTGCACGTTTGATGACCGGTAACTTTCCTAGAGAAATAGCGTTGTTGTTAAAACAAGTTGAATCATAAAATATCAGCAGAAGAAACTCCTACATCACCTAGTCATGGAGTCTGCAAACTACAATCTATGGGCCAAATCCCACCCTCCACCCATTTTTGTAAATAAAGTTTTGTTGGCACAAGCCACACTCATTTGTTTACAAATTGTCTGTGGCTGCTTTCACACTTCAAATTTCTTTTCGTTTATTTACTCATCCTGAGAGAGACAGAGTGGGAGCAGGGGAGAGGCAGAGAGAGAGAGAGGGAGAATCTCAAGCAGGCTCCACGCTGTCAGCACAGAGCCCAATGTGGGGCTCAAACTCACAAAACCATGAGATCATGACCCAAGCTAAAATCAAGAGTTGACACTCAATCGACTGAGCCACCCATGTGCCCCTACTTTCGCCCTTTGATGGCAAGCCGAGTTGAGTAGCTGTTGCAGAGCTGTTGCCAAATATATTTACTGTCTGAGTCTTTATCAAAAAAAAAGGTTACCACCCCTGATCGAACGCACTGAATCCATTTTAAGGTAAGAAAACTAAGGTGGGCTTCTGTCTGGAGGCAAAGTCAAAATAAAAGTGCCTGGTCTCCTACCCATAGCCCTTGCTTGTTTGGGTCCCAGCTCTTGAACTTATTTATTGCATGATTATAAACTTCATCTGAACTCATCTTCTTCGTGTGCGACGTGAAAGTATCGTGCTGCTTCTCTCGCGGGCATTAATGACCACTTTGGGAGCATCCTTAGAGTTTAGAGAAAGCACACTTCTTTCTACGAGGCACTAATTTAATTAATCATTTTTTATAAAGCAACGAAGGAAAGGCTCAGAAATCCAAGGCGACGGACAGCAGCCAGAAGTGTTTTGAGCAAAGACCCACTCTTTTCTATTCAAGATAAGATCAAGTAATAAATATTCAGATATTGCCTGGACTGGCTCCTTGTTCCTCTGCTAATGACGTTCCCTTCCTTGAATTTCTCTAATCATCCAAGTAAAATTGAAGACTATCCACTTAATCCCATCTGAGGCCAAAAAAAAAAAAAAAAAGCAATATTTGTGGTACAACCTTATGCCTCTTGTGAGGTAACTTGTCTGGTTTGTCTATCTGCGAAAATTGACAGTGGTAACTTTTAGAAGAATGACGGCTGTAACTTTTCCATTCTTCGACGGGGCACTTGGGCTGGCGTTCGTCTATATTCTAGGAGAAAGATTATGAAGTCCTAAGACACAAAAGTCTTGCTAGACATAGAGAAAGAAATAAAGTCTGATGAACTCCTTATGCTTTCATCCCCTCCAGTTGTTCTGCTGTATATAAACCACCTCTCAGGAACAGAGTGCCCAGCTCCAAGGTGCTGAGCTCTGTAGACAGTCCTAAAGTCCACCTTCGCCCACATGAGAGGTCATCAAAGGCCCATAGTGAAGAGGCTTCAAGGTCTTCTGGCCTTTAGGGTTGATGTGAGGTGCAAATCAACAAGGAAGGAATAAATCAGTAAGAATGATGGTGAAGTCATCAGTAAGGAAGGACTGTGTAAATTGCACATTAAAATGCCTTTATCCTGGCTTTACTTTAGATCTCTCAATCGGCTTACTTTATTTAGTAACAATGATAACGGCTAACCTGTAGCACTTACTGTTTGACAAGCATTTTGAACCAGCTGCATGGTCTAGCTCATGTAATCCTAATGAACGTTCTAGGAACATCTGTGCATGATCATTCTCATGATACAAAAAACAAATATTTAAGGCTTCCAGAGTTGACACAACTTGAGCCCCACTGCTAGTAAGCTACAGAGCAGATTCTTAAATCCTCTTTGCTCATCAGGGCGCCTGGGTGGCTCAGTTGTTAAGCATGACTTCAGCTCAGGTTATGATCTAACAGTTCATAAGTTAGAACCCCACATGGGGTAAGCTTGAATGCCACCTTCAGTGAGCACGAGCCCTGCTTCCGGTAAAACACCAGCCCCGCTTCCGGTGAGTGCCTCCTCTCTCTCTCTCTTTCTGCCCCTCGCTCGCTGTGCGCGCTCGCGCTCTCTCTCTCTCTCTCTCTCTCTCTCAGAAAAAAAAAAAAAATCCTCTTTACTCAATGAATGCTTAGTATACTATGCCCTGAAGTAATTTATTTTTTTAATTTTTTTTTCAACGTTTATTTATTTTTGGGACAGAGAGAAACAGAGCATGAACGGGGGAGGGGCAGAGAGAGCGGGAGACACAGAATCGGAAACAGGCTCCAGGCTCCGAGCCATCAGCCCAGAGCCTGACGCGGGGCTCGAACTCACAGACCGCGAGATCGTGACCTGGCTGAAGTCGGACGCTTAACCAACTGCACCACCCAGGCGCCCCATGCCCTGAAGTAATTTAAAACAAATCTGTGGTCTAGGAGCACTTTTCTTTCAATCCTTCCTCCCACAAATATTCATTTAGCTCCTGCCATGTTTGAAAACCTGTGTTTTCTTTCAATTTTTCTTTAAAAAAAAATCTCTCTTTAAAAAAAAAAAAAAAAGCTGTTTTTGGCCACCGGGGGAGCTCAGTTTGTTAAGGTTAAGCATCTGACTTCAACTCAGGTCATGATCTCACAGCTCATGAATTTGAGGCCCAGGTCAGGCTCTGTGCTGACAGCTCAGAGCCTGGAGCCTGCTTCTGATTCTCTGTGTGTGTGTGTGTGTGTGTGTGTGTGTGTGTGTGTGTGTGTCTCTGCCCGCCCCCCCCAACTCACTCTCTGTCTCTCTCTCAAAAATAAACAAACATTTTAAAAAAACTTAAGCTGTTTTTTCACATATTATTGATCTGGTTTTTCATGTTGGTTTGTCTAAATGTGAAACATCTGTTTAAAGTTAAAGATGTAAAAAAAATAGGAGAGATGGTTCAAGTTGGAAGCACAGGAAGATCCAAACTCATCTCCTCCCACGGACACAACAAATGCACAGCTACATATGGACAAATCCCTTCTGGACAGGACTTGAAAACCACCTGAACAAGCTCCTCCACAACAAAGGATAACAGGACGATGTCCAGACCAGTAGGAGAGGCAGAGATGTAATTCAGCCCAAAACCCCACCCCTGGTGCAGCAGTTTAGTTGGAAAGGATCTCACAAATACCAAACTTCCCCCTGAGGAGCAAGAGGTTTGTGCCCCACACCAGGCATCCCAACCCTTGGGATCTGGAGAGATGAGCACCCAAAGGTCGGGTTTTGCAAAGCAATGGGGTGCACGTCTAGGAAAGCCATTAGGCCGTAGGGAATGGAGACTCCACTCTTAAAAGGTTTTCATGCACCGTCCTTCACCCCTGGACCCAGCACAGGAGCATCAGTTCATGAAGCACCTACATAATAAATGAAGGAAATTTAAAGCACCTGCTAGAAGAACAGGAGACTGTTGGGGACTCTCCAGGGACACATGCTGGCAGGCACCATTTCTGGTATTCTCCCTCTACCCTGCAAGTGTGGGCACCAGCAGCGGCCATCTTTTCCCTCTCCCTCTAGCCTGCTAGCCCTGATGGATGTGCCCCACCCCACACACCACTCCACCATGACCACATCTAAGCCAGCCAGTGGGGAGCCCTGGCCCTGTGCACTACTCTATCACAGCCTGTCATAGTTGATCAGTGTGTGCACTCCACCCAGGGGACACCCTTTCAGCACCTGGCTCTGGTGGCCAAGGGGGATTGCATTTTGGGACCCTGTGGGTATGAAACAATTGGAGAGTCAGTCCTAGGCAGGCTACTAACCCCAGGACACCACACCAACAATACACTGAAACACATCGTCAGTCTTCCTATGAAAAAGATCTACTTGACTTACAGCTTCAGCCTGACAGGCAGGCTTCAGGTTTACCACACGTCTAGAAACTATGGAAATGCTCTCAGGGAATGTCGGCTGAGGGATACCATCTTTGAGCTCTCACTTGGCCTTGGCTCTCACTTGGTACAGCTTACCAGTACCTCCCAGAAAGCTCATACATTTGGTTTGAGTCCAGAATTTTCTATTGTCACTAAGGGGACACCTTCAGATCATGGGTTCTAGATCACGGCAGAGTCTATGATTGCTGTCCCATAGGACTATATGTACTTGCCTACCTTAAAACCTGCTGCCTGAGGATCTACCTCCAATCAGCCTAAAACTAGATGCTGATGGATATCCCTCCCTCTGAGACATTCACAGATCTTGGCACACCCTCAACAACTGGGGCCTACCGAGAAAAAGGCTGCTTAGAAATCACAAAGGTGAGGGGCGCCTGGGTGGCTCAGTCGGTTAAGCATCCAACTTCAGCTCAGGTCATGAGCCCACGGTTCTTGGGTTTGAGCCCCACGTCAGGCTCTGTGCTGACAGCTCAGGAACCTGGAGCCTGCTTCAGATTCTGTGTCTCCCTATCTCTTTGCCCCTCCCCTGCTCGAGCTCTCTCTCTCTCTCTCTCTCTATCTCTCTCTCAAAAATAAGTAAACATTAAAAATAAATTTTTTTTAATCACAAAGATTCTAGAGACAGCCAAGAACAAGAACAGCAAGGTTAAAAGACAGGGTTTATCTTGGATACAAGGCCACTCCTATAAGACTGAGAGAGAGATCTGTTTCACCTAGTACACAGAAACAAACACAGAGATTCAAGCAAAATGAAAAGAAGAATATGTTCCAAATAACAAGAAAAAATTATTAATGGAGATAATTAATATTAATGGAAAAAATTAATGGAGATAATTAATATTACCTGATAAAGAGTTTAGAGTAATGTTCATAAAGATGCTCATGAAACTCAGGAAAAGAATGGGTAAACACAACAAAGAGATAGAAAATACAAGTACTAAACAAGCCATAGAACTGAAGAACACAATAACCAAACTGAAAACACACTAGAGGGGTTCAACCACAGACCAGATAAAGTAGAAGACAAAATCAGTGAGCTAAAAGACAGGGCAGTGGAACTCACCCAAACAGAATAGCAAAAAAGAAGAAAAACATCAAAAGATCAAGATAGCTTAAGAGACCTATAGGACAACATCAAGTGGAATGATATGTACAAGGAATCCCCACAAGACTATCCGATTTCTCAGCAGAAAATTTGCAGGCCGGAAGAAGGCAGCATAATATATTCAAAGTGCTGAAAGGAAAATACTTCCAATCAAGAATAGTCTACCAAGTAAGGTAACATTCAGAATTGAAGGAGAGAGAAAGAGTTTTCCAGACAAACAAACACTAAAAGAGTTAATGATAAATTGTAAAAGGAGTCCTTTAAGCTGAAAAGGAGGCACTAATTAGTAACAAGAAAAAAATAGGAAAGTAAAAATCTCACTGGTAAAAGTAAATATATAGCAAAGGCAGTTGATTAATCACTTGTGAGCTAGTGTTAAGGTTAAAAGGCAAATAGTAAAACTAACTATAGCTACAATAATTAGGTAAGGGACACACAAAATGAAAAGATGTTAAATGTGACGGCAAAAACATAAAATATGGGAGGGGTAAACTTGTTGTCAACTTAAAGTAAATTGTTTCATATATATATGCCATTATATATGAGCTTCATGGTAACCACAGAGCAAAGAATCCATAGTAAATATGCAAAAGATAATGAGAAAGGAATCTAAGCATAACATTATAGAAAGTCATCAAACCACAAGGGAATAAACCCATAGAAGAAGAAAGGAACAGAGAACAACAAAACAGACAAAAAACTATTAAAATAGCAACAAGTACATATCTATCAATTATTACTTTAAATGTAAACAGACTAAATGCTCCTATTAGAAGACAGAGTGGCTGAATGAATTAAAAAACAAGAGCATTTATATGCTGCCTACAAGCAGCTGAATTCAGGTACAAGGACACACACAAATTGAAACTGAAGGACAGAAAAAGGTATTTCATGCAAATTGAAAACAAGAAAACAGAGGTAGCTATACTGGTACCAAAAAAGTGGACTTTAAAACAAAGACCGTAGGGGCGCCTGGGTGGCTCAGTTGGTTGAGCATCCGACTTCAGCTCAGGTCATGATCTCACAGTCCGTGAGTTCGAGCCCCACATCAGGCTCATGTGCTGACAACTCAGAGCCTGGAGCCTGCTTCAGATTCTGTGTGTGTGTGTCTCTCTCTGCCCCTCCCCTGCTCATGCTCTGTCTCTCTCTGTCTCAACAATAAATAAAAAAACATTAAAATAAATAAAATAAAACAAAGACTGTAATAAAAGACAAAAATGGGCATTAAATAATGATAAAGGGATCCATCCAGCAAGAAGACATAACATTTGTAAATATTTATGACCCCACCAGAGGATTACTTAAATATATAAAGCAAAAACTAACAGACTAAATGGAGAAATAGACAACAATACAATGATAGGAGGGGACTTTAATACCCCACTTACATCAATGGATAGATCATCCAGACTAAAATTAATAAGGAAACACTGACCTAAAAAAACACATTAGACCAGAGACACTTAATAGGTATATACAGAACATTCTGTAGGGCCCCTGGTTGGCTGAGTCAGTTAAGTGTCTGACTTCAGCTCAGGTCATGATCTCAAGATCCATGGGTTCAAGCCCTGCATTGGGCTCTGTGCTGACAGCTCAGAGCATGGAGCCTGCTTTGGATTCTGTGTCTCCCTCCCTCTCTGCCCGTTTCCCACTTGTGCGCTCGCTCTCTCTCTCTCTCTCTCTCTCTCTCTCTCACTCTCTCTCTCTCAAAACTAAATAAACACTAAAAAAAAATTTTTTTTTAAAGAACATTCCATCCAAAAGCAGAATGAATATACATTCTTCTCAAAAACATATAGAACATTTTTCAGGATAGATCATACATTAGGCCACAAAGAAGTCTCAAGAAATGTAAGAAGAATGCAATCATATCAAGCATCTTTTCCAACTACAACAGTATAAAACTAAAAATTATAAGAAAATACAGAAAAATAAAAAATATGTGGATATTAAACAATATACTACTGAAAAAAAATGGGTCAAAGAAATTTAAAAATGCTTTGAGATAAATGAAAATGGAAATGCAACATTCCAAAATCTATGGGATACAGCAAAAGCATCTTAGGAGGCAAATTCATAGTGATAGTAGCTTACCTCAAGAAACAAGAAAAATCTCAAACAATCTAACTTTATACCTAAATAGAACTAGAAATACAATAAAGCCCAAAATTAGTAGAAGGAAGTAAATAATAAAAATAAGAGTGGGAATAAATTGAGAGTAAAAAGAAAATAGAAAAAAAAATCTATGAAACTGAGAGCTGCTTCTTTGAAAAGATTTTTTTTAATTAAGAAGGTTTTTGCTAAACCCACTAAGAATAGAAGAGAGAGGGCTAAAATAAATAAAATCAGAAAGAGCTGTTATAACTAATGCCAAAGAAATACAAAGGATCGTAAGAGACTACTGTGAACAATTATAAACCAAACCAGATAAATAAATCCCTAGAGACTAACAGTCTCCCAAGACTGAATCATGTAAAGGTAGAAAATCTGATAGAGCAATTACTAATAAGGATATTGAATCCATAATCAAAAAACTCCCAACAAACAAAGGTCCAGGACCCAACAATTTCACTGGTGAATTTTACCAAACATTGAAAGGAGACTTAGTACCTATCCTTCTCAAACTCCTCTAAAAAGCTGAAGAGGAGGGCCCCCTTCCAAACTGATTCTATGAGGGTAGCATTACCTTGATACCAAAACCAAAACCTTGATACCCCCAAAAAGAATGTCATAGGCCAATATCCCTGATGAATGTAAATGCAAAAATCCTCAACAAAATCTTAGCAAACCAAATTCAACAATATGATCAAAGGGGATCTATTCCAGGGATGCAAATATGGTTCAACATCCACAAGTCAATAGTCATAATATATCACAGTAACGAAATGAAGGATAAAAAATGATATCATCTCAATAAGTGCAGAAAAAGCATTTGACAAAATTCAACATCTATTTATGATTTTAAAACAAAACTCTTAACAAAAGGGGTATAGAAGGAACATATTTAAATATAGTAAAGATAACAAAGGCCATATATGACAAGCTTATAGCTAACATCTATGGGAAAAAACTGAAATTTTCCCTTAAGATCAAGAACAAGTCAAGGATGCCCACTCTTGCCACTTTTATTCAATATAGTATTGGAAGTCCTAGCCCAAGCAATTAGGCAGGGGAAAAAAAGGCATTCATATTGGAAAGAAAAAGTAAAACTATCACTATTTGCAGACAACATGATTTTATATATTGAAAACTCCACCAAAATATGAATAAATGAATTCAGTAGAGTTGCAGGGTACAAAAATCAATACACAAACTAGGTTGCATTTTTATACACTAAAACTATCAAAAAGAGAAATTAACAATCCCCTTTACAATTACGTCAAAAAGCACAAAATACCTAGGGAAAAAAGTTAATCAAGGTGAAAGACCTGGATTTTGAAAACCATGAGACACGGATACATTAAATAGAAGAGGCTACAAATAAATGGGAAGATATTCCATCTCATGGATCGGAAGAATATTGTGAAAGTGTCCATATTACCCAAAGTAATCTATTGATTTAATACAACCCATATGAAAATCACAATGGCATTTTTCACAGAAATAGAACAATCCTAGGGGCACCTGGGTGGCTCAGTCAGTTGAGCATCCAACTGTTGATTTCAGCTCAGGTCATGATCCCAGGGCTGGGCGATCAAGCCCTGCATCAGGCCCCACACTGAGCATGAAGCCTGCTTAAGACTCTCTCTCTCTCTCTCTCTCTCTCTCTCTCTCTCTCTCTCTCTCTCTCTCTCTATCTATCTCTATCTCTCCCTCCCTCCCTCCCCTGTCCTTCTGCCCTTCTGCCCCTTCCCCACCCCCCTCTCTCTCTCTAAAATAAATAAAAAGAATCTTAAAGTTTGTATGGAACTACAAAAGATCTAAAATAGCCAAAGTAATCTTGAAAAAGAAGAACAAAGCCAGAAGCATTGTGCTCCCTGATTTCAAACTATACTACAAAGCTATAGTAATCAAAACAGAGTGGTGTCAGCATAAAAACAAACACAAAGATCACTGCAACAGACTAGAGAGCCCAGAAATAAATTCATGCATCCACAGTCGATTAATTTATAACAAAGGAAGCAAGATCATACAGTGGGGGAAGGACAGCCTCCGATAAGCAGTGCTGAAAAAACTAAACAGCCACATGTAAAAGAAAAAAATTTTACCACTATCTTATAACATATGCAAATGAATGAAACTATACCGCCATCTTACACTATATGCAAATACATAAGTGGTAAGCTCCCTGACCTTGGTCTTAGTGGTATCTTTTGGGATCTGACTCCAGAAGCAATGACAACCAAAGCAAAAATAAACAAATGAGACTATATCAAACTAAAATTCTTCTGCACAGCTAAGGAAACCACAACAAAATAAAAAGGCAACCTTCTGAATGGGAAAAGTTATTTGCAAATCACATATCTGAATAAGGGGTTAACATACAAAATATATTTTAAAATCCATACAACTCAACAACAACAACAACAAAGTCCAGTTTAAAAATGAGCAAAGGATCTGAATAGACCTTTCCCTAAAGACACATAGCCCGCCAACAAGTATGTGAAAAGATGCTCACCATCATTCATCATCAGGGAAATGCAAACCAAAACCACAATGAGGTATCACCTCAAACCCGGTCAGAATGGCTATTATTAAAAAGACAAAAAATAACAAGTGTCTGTGAGGACGTGGAGAAAAGCAAAGTAAATTAACGCAGCTACCATGGAACACGGTATAGAGGTTCCCGCCAAAATTAAAAATAGAACTCCTGTATGACCCAGCAATTCTACTTCTAGGCATTTATCTGAACAAAAATAGTAATTGGGAAAGATATATGCACCCCTGTGTTCATTGCAGTATTATTTATAATGAACCACATGCGTGCGTGCATACACACACACACACAATGGAACACTACTCAGCTATAAAAATGAATGTAACTTTGCCATTTCCAACAATATGGATGGACCTTGAGAGTGTTATGCTAAGTGAAATCTAATTTCACCTATATCTGGGATCCAAAAAATAAAACAAATGAACAGAAGTCATAGATACAGAGAACAGATTGGTAGCTGCTAGAGAGCAGGAAGGTTGGCACATCATTGAATGGGTGAAAATATAGCAACAGGTACAAGCTCCCAGTTATAGGTCAGGATATAATGCACAGCATGGGGACTACAGTCAATAATACAGTATTGCAATTCTGAAAGTTCTCATCACAAGACAAAAAAAGCCGTTAACAAAAGTAGCAATTAAAACAGAGCAAAAGCCTATGAAAAAACTCTGGGTTGAAAATTGCATGTTATACTTTGTCATTTTGACACTATGACAGATTTAAAAGATCAAATATTCAACCCCTTGATAGGGTTATAGTATTGTCAGACAGCACTGAGTGGAAGAAAAGAACTTTTGCCAACTCTTGTAAACTGCTCCTGTAAACTGAGTAGGTGGCAAATTGTGTTGAGGCTGATGAAATGAGCAGAGGTTAGGGGTAAGTAAGAAACACACTACAGGGGCGCCTGGGTGGCGCAGTGGGTTAAGCGTCCGACTTCAGCCAGGTCACGATCTCGTGGTCCGTGGGTTCGAGCCCCGCGTCGGGCTCTGGGCTGATGGCTCGGAGCCTGGAGCCTGTTTCCGATTCTGTGTCTCCCTCTCTCTCTGCCCCTCCCCCGTTCATGCTCTGTCTCTCTCTGTCCCAAAAATAAATTAAAAAAAAAAAAAAAAAAAAAAAAAAAAACACACTACAATAGTTATATGTCCATTTTATCTCAATAGACCTGGACAAAAGTACTACAATCGTGTAATCCTTATCTGACTGGTCTTTTGAATGAATTGTGAACATTCACAACTCAGTTACAAAGGTCAATCAGAAAACACAATTTAGGGGCGCCTGGGTGGCTCAGTCAATTAAACATCTGACTCTAGGTTTTGGCTCAGGTCATGATCTCACAGTTCGTGTGTTCAAGCCCCACGGTGGGCTCTACGCTGACAGTGCAGAGCCTGCTTAGGATTTCTCTCCCCCTCTCTCTCTGCCCCTCCTCATCTTGCTCTCTCTCTGTCTCTCTCTCTCTCTCTCTCTCTCTCTCTCTCTCTCAAAAAAATAAACATTGGGGCGCCTGGGTGGCGCAGTCGGTTAAGCGTCCGACTTCAGCCAGGTCACGATCTCGCGGTCCGTGAGTTCGAGCCCCGCGTCAGGCTCTGGTCTGATGGCTCAGAGCCTGGAGCCTGTTTCCGATTCTGTGTCTCCCTCTCTCTCTGCCCCTCCCCTGTTCATGCTCTGTCTCTCTCTGTCCCAAAAATAAAAATAAAAAATAAAAAATAAAAAAAATAAACATTAAAAAAAAAAAAAGGAAACACAGTTTAGAAAATCAGATTCCTCTAAAATGAGTATTTATTATATGGGAAATTTGACAAAAAAAGTAATGACATGACAATATAGAACCTAAAAATTCACTTCTTTATCTTTATGATACCTCCATATACACTGTTTTATAACAAAAGAAATTGCCATTTTTAAAAACCTTTATAGTCCAGAGTTTTCTGATCTCATATTAAACTTTAACAAATATAGCAATGTAATAGCAGTTGAAAACCATATTTAGTTTTTAATTAATTTTTAATTAATGCCGACGGTTGGATGACCCGACACATTTTCCCAGCAGCATTATTTAGCTCGAGGTGCTAAATTCAAGAGTCAAGGTTGTATATTAATCTATTGCTCTCGCTACTGACATTCTGCCAAGCTTTCAGTACAACCATAACCACTGCCAAATGTCTTTATTTAAAAATAGATGAAAATGAATATTACCATGATTTTACCATATTGGCAAAAAAGAAACAATCTTATGTATATTATGATGACAAATCAATGCTCATGTAACTCCGGAAGCTTTCTTTGCCTTCTGCTGGTGTCTTACTGACATGCAAATTCCACCAACATATAAGTAACTGGTTGAAAACAGTAATACCAAATAGAAAAATTACCAATATTTTTGAGAGTTATGATAACTTTTAATTTAACTTACAGAAGAAAATAGTCTAAGTTATCTCTAAGAGTGTGAAAAATTCAAAATTTGTTTTCATCTCTAAAATATTTTATGGTTTTATGGTTTCGGGGGATACATAATATTATTAAAATTAACTTTGCATAACCAATTTCATACTTTTTTTTCAAATTTTAATTTCCATTCTAATTAGCTAAAATATAGTGTAATATTGGTTTCAGGAGTAGAATTTAGTGATTCACCACATACATATAACACCCAGTGCTCAACGCAAGTGCCCTCCTTAATACCCAGTACCCATTTAACCTATCCCCCATCCACCTCTCACCAATTTCATATTTTAGAGGTATATTCCTGACAAGAGATGTCATCAAGACAGAAATTCATCAAGAATCCCTTGATAGGATTGCCATCCTTTCTCTCTTAAAGGTCAATCTCGAATTTCTTTCCTCACTGATATTCTTATTCCATCACATATTTTCTCCCACACTATTAAATTTAAGAAAACCTGGTATGTCCACATCATCCACTGCTTTGCTTCTGAAATCTCTCTCTTCCGAAATGTCGATTGTGGCCAGAGAATCATAATGAGACAGTTTGTTTGTATCATTTTCAAAGAACTTCTTTCCACCAGCATTTATTTTTAACTTTTTATTTTGACAGATGGATTTACAGGAAATTACAAAGATAGTACAGAGAAGTATCTCATATACTCTTTACTCAGTTTCCCCCAACAGTTATATCTTCTGTAACTATAATGCAATATCAAAACCAGAAAACTGACATTGGCACAATGTATATGGATGGCTCATTTTTTATCACAAGTCAATTCCTGCAACCATCACTGTCATCAAGATACAGAACGATTCCACAACCACCAACATCTACTGTTGTCCACATTACACCAGTTTGAGGTTTAAAACTTTCCTCCCTTCCAGTGCCTTTCTCCTCTCCCATTTATAATTATCTTAAACAGTTTCTCCACACACATTGTGAGCCACATCACACTGTTATACTTTGTGCTTCAAATGTCAAACATAATTTAGGAAATTTCAGAAGAGAGGGAAAGTCTACTATATTTACCCTATTTTTTGCCAAATTGCCAAATTTGAGAAATTATCAGCCATTATTTATGATTTTTTTTTCATCCCCACCCTCCTCGTCCCATCCTTTTGGGATTCCAGTGATATAGCCGCCATGACTCCAATGAGTGATTTGAGCAGGGTGGTTTCCTTAGAAGAGGATGTAGGTGGGCAGGTACTGTTACACAAAAACAATTCTTTCCATACATAGAGATGCCCCACATAACGTGACCCAACTTTCACAAATGGGAGATAACTCAAAGTTACATTTAGCTACTGCATTCTGTATGCAGTGCCTCCTACCACTATCAGAGTCCATTATCTCCTAATCCTCTCCAAGTATTTATTTCTCACCATTCAGCAGCTTATGGGCTAACTTATATACTCCCTTAAAATACTGAGTACTCAAAACAAAACTCAATAATCTTGATATAGAAAAGGAAGAAGACAAAAAATCCTCAAGGACATCTATATCCATGGTCCTTCAAATAATCTAGGATGACTTCATTGGCAGATCGAGTCACAGCTGAATGTTAACATAGCACAACTTGTCTTAAATAATGGTAACACCAAACGTTGTGTCTATAGCTTATGGAATTACCTTGTGTTTCTCAGATGGCAGCTACATTAAGTGTACTCATGGCGTATTTACCATATTCTATTAAATAAAAAGAATGTTGATGTAAATCCAGATAAAGATGCTGCAAAGTAGCTTTCTTTTCACTTAAAAATTAGTTACTTGGAACGTGACTATCAGAAAAACAAAGAAACCCAAAGCCCGTAATATTTTCTAAATTGCTTAAACCAAAAAGAATGAATGCTCTTGGCTTCCGCCTGTAGCCATCCTGAAGTCTCTACTCCTCTTATAGAAGATCTCTGTTAGTACCTTGTGGCCCAAACAATGGGTTTAAGAGTTTAAATGCCACTTAATTTATAGCTCTGCAATGGTTCAGCAATTAGCCATTGAAACAAAAACCTACAGTTCTCACGCCTAAGAATCATGTCAGGAATATTTGCTGATAATTGATTGGGAGACGCAAATGCATGATTACCTCGGGAAAGTTTCTGCCTCAATGAATGTTTAAATTTCTGGGATGATTCTAACATCTCCACAGAAGCAGAAAGTTCTTTTCTTTTTTCTCATACACCTGAAAATAAACCACTTCATTTAACAGAGAGTGGGATGGTCACATGTCTCCCCCACACCATCTTGAGAAATGAAGTTTCAATAATTTCTTATTTGGGGAAAGAGCTTCTAGAAACGGGGGAGAGTAAAAATCAAGGATACTGGTAAACATTAACTTCTACAAATAGAGGCATCCACTTCATTCTCAGGCTGATAATTCCACCTTATTTTCTTTCTCCCCACATCTTCCAGCCAAAGCCCCACCAAGGTTACATCCCTACCTTTCCTTCTGTCATATATGTAAACAAGGAAGTTGTGCTAATAGTCCTGACCCGGTCTTAGACCCCTGTTTAACCTGTGAATATCTGAGTGAGGGGACTTCATGGACTTCTTATCACATCTCTGCTATGACTATGGTAACATGAGAAAACCTAGCGAGGAATTTATCAACTTTTTTTTTTTTTTTTTTTTTTTTTTGCTTTCTCTTAAAATGCATCATAAACTTCATCCCCAGAATCACTAGAGTACTGTGAAAGGCCAGGGGGAAAAAAATCGGAAAAAAATACCAACTAGTTCTAAAGCTGCTGGGAACTGGGGTCTCTTCCCATTTTGAATCTCCATTTAAAACCCAAAACAGCAAAACTCCTCTCTTTGTGCCCATCCAAGCCGTTTGTTGAAAGTCCTACAGACTTTTCAAACATTCATTATTTTTTTTACCCCTAATTCCCTTCCACGAAACTGTTCTGCAGAAATAACCTGAGACAGAAAACTGTACAAAGATGTTGCCCACAGCATTATTTATAACGGTGAAAGATTTTACCAACCTTCGTGGGTGCGGTGAAAGATTTTACCAACCTTCGTGCGTGCTGAATATTTACCTCCCAGTAGAGGGAAGGTTAAATCACGGAGCCTCCACTTCAGTGCAATTCTGGAGCCAACTGTAAAAATTGTATTTAGAAAGAGTTTATGATAATGTAGAGGGGGAGAACTTCTGATGTTATATTAAGCTAGAAATCTATGGCACATGGAAGCCCTACCCAAAATTGTGTATATGTGTACATACACCCAAACATACATTGTTCAGAACTATAGGGGTGCCTGGGTGGCTCAGTGTTTTGAGCCTGACTTCAGTTCAGGTCATGGTCTCGCCGTTCGCGAGTTCGAGCTCCACGTCAGGCTCTGTGCTGGCAGATCGGAGCCTGAAGCCTGATTCAGATTCTGTGTCTCCGTCTCTCTCTGCCCCTACACTGCTCTCTCTCTCTCTCTCTCTCTCTCTCTCTCTCGCTCTCTCTCTCAAATATGAATAAACATTAAAAAAATTTTTTTAAATAAATTTTAAAAAGAACTACAGTAAGAAAATGTGCCCACCCCAACCCCACCCCCCCCCCAAAATGAAAGGAAATGCACCAGAGTGTTAAATGGTGGTTATCTTTGGTAACGAAACCAAAGATCCGCTTTTGGTTATTCTTTGTACCATTTTTTCCAAACATTCTATAGTGAACACGTTTTATTTTAATAAAAGAATTTTTATTTTTAAAAAAGAAACAGCTAACATTTCATGTTTAGGGCCCTATTTAGAAACAATAATACATCTCACATCAGCAGATCCTGCAGATTTCTCCCTTTGCCTTTTAGTTTTCGGGATTAGATGAAGACTCCTGGGTTTAGTGGTTTGACTGGCTAACTGAAGATGATCGCTAGGGGGCGCCTGGGTGGCTCAGTAGGTTAAGCTTCCCACTCCTGATTTCAGCTCAGGTCATGATCTCGCGGTTCTTGAGACAGAGCCCCACTCACATCAGGCTCTGTGCTGGCACTGGACATGGGGCCTGCTTGGGATTCTCTCTCTCCCTGTCTCTCTGGCCCTCCCCCTCTCTCATTCTGTCTCTCTCTCTCTCGCTCTCAAAAGATGATCTCAGAAAGATGCTTCTTTGTGATTGTTATTTAAGCATAGAATATCTCTTAGAAAGGAATTCAAAAACAGTAACATTTTTTTAATGATCCTTTCCTTTTTTTTTTTTTTACATTTATTTATTTCTGAGACAGAGAGAGACAGAGCATGAACAGGGGAGGGTCAGAGAGAGGGAGACACAGAATCTGAAACAGGCTCCAGGCTCTGAGCCATCAGCACAGAGCCCGACGCGGGGCTCGAACTCAGGGACCGCGAGATCATGACCTGAGCCGAAGTTGGCCGCGTAACCGACTGAGCCACCCAGGGGCCCCTGATGATCCTTTCCTTTGTTTTCCCTGACTCTCATTGTGGTAGCGGGTGAGGTTTTTGTAGATCTTGCAGGGTTTTCTTTTCTCCCTTCAGATGTCAGAGGCAGTTAATTTGCAAACGACAGTTCAGGTGGTTTTCAAGGAGAAGGGAGCAGAGGACAAAGGAATAAAGCTACATAAAAAACAGCTTATGGCATCTTTTAAAACGTAAATCCGTGCCTTTGTAGCTCTTACTTTGAGAAAGCTCACCTCTCAGAGGCCCGCTTTCAGCTTTTACTTGTATTCCAGCCAGAAAAGCTCCCTAGGCAATTATGGAGACAAAAAAGATTTCTGCAACGGCCGCAACCTAATATAATGGTGTAGGCAGCCCACCTGTGTTTTTAGAAAGGTGAGACCCTGTAGAAAGGCAGAAGAAAGCAAAGTGCTGAATGGGATTGTAGAGTCATGGAAAATATTCATCACCATTGTTCACAGAGAAAGTGATGTTGACAAACTTACACTAAAAAAGGATGAAGAACTCTTGCTTCACGAGAAGGGTCGAAGCAACGAAACAAAGGGTAGCGCCTGTTTGGATTCCTGTAAACTTTAGCACAGCTCTCTGGTGGAAATGGAGGTTAAATGGTGACATTCGCCACTGCATCCGCCTTTCCTCCCTCAAACCTCTTTCCTGCCTTTTCTTTGCTTCCCCTTTTCCTTATCCTTTTGCAGAGAGACCCCAAAAGCACCTGGTCCTTTCTCCCCTATTCCAACAGCTCTAGGGGAAGCATGAGGAAAGGTGAGCAGAGCCGTGCTAACTGATCCTTTCTTTGCTCACATGTGTTCTTCTGAGAGCACATGGCATGAATGAGAGCCCAGACGCAAGTGACTGAGTTCCCTTCATTCGCACGGTCACACTGCCTGGACAAGAATACTATAGGCTGGTGTTTCCCCGCCGCTGTCTCGGGGGACACATACTTCCGAAGCACCGTGAAGCCTTCGTCTAAGGACTGAAAGAAAAAGTGCATCTGCTGTGTTGTCTGCTGAATTTTAAAACCCATATACATCGGTTCATACTTTTATACCTGTTTGTAGATCTGTGGCATTCAAGCTGAATATGTGTGAACAGGAGGCTTTCGACCAAGAGACGAGGAGCAAACCGAAGCTTATTTCCTGTCTTGTGCATCAGGGTGTTGCCATTAACCTTAATGATAATTATATGTGCTAATTCAGAGTCTGCCTTCTGGGGTTGTATCTCCATCCACTCATACACAACCTCTGGTTCTGTTGGGGAAACAATTAAGTGAACCTGCGCGTAGTTTATAATGATCCTTCCAGATATAACTCTTCTTGCTTTTAATTCCATGATGGGGAGGCCTTTAACGGTCTTAGAAAATCATGCATGGCTTTGTTTTGCTTCCAAAGAAAGACTTAACGGGATTATAATACTAAATAGGACACCCACACTTCTCTCCCCTCAAATTGGTTCTGAATCAAAATGTTTTTTTTTATTTTAAAGGGGATTAAGAAACTTGTGGTTCTCAGATAAAGTTCTTCCTTAATTAAGGAGCTATTTCTGATGTTAACACCACACCTCCAGAAGCATTTGGGCGTTTCAGAATAGGGCAGAATCTTGATAGTGTCCTCGCTTGCTTGCCTGTGTTTTCCTATATAGCTCAAAATGGAAGTCATCCTCAAAACCTTTTATTTTTGGATTTCCCCATATGTTAGTTTTCTCTCTTTGCACATTGGCTGAGAAGAGGCACAGGCAAATAGGTGAAGCATTAATGAATGGATATATTGATCAATGCTGTTTCCTGGGCACTTCCCCTGAAGGTGCCAGAAGCAAATGTGGGTATTCTGCGCGTCTATCAAACCTTCGAGGTCCTGGACGTCCGAGGTTGCCAGGTTTTCCTACGTGCTGTTTCACAACCAGCATGTTTTTGTATTGCAACTACATCACACTGCGTATCATTGGAAGGACCCCCAAATACTTACGATGTGCTAAGGGTTAGGATTAAAGCAGACTCTGAGTTTTGAGAACAGAACTATAAGCAAAGGCAGAATCCATCAATTTGCTTATTCTCCCTCCACCAAACACGCTTCTATCCCACAATGAATGCCTTCAGTCCATCCCCAAAGGCAATTTGCACATACTCCTATTTCTAATTAACAAGCTACCGGCAAGTTCAGTCGTCTTCCCTTTTCAACCAAAGCCTCCTCCAGCTTGACATATCTTTCCAATTAGTGCATAAACCTCAACTATCTAAGTTATGTGTCCACAGGCTTCCAACCTCATCCATCTTGGATTTACCCTGTCCTCCTCCTTATCATTCCTTGCCCCTAATCTTGCTTGCCTGGTTAATATCAGCTTTTGTAGGTTTTGGTACCTAGTAAATGTTCTGGAAAAGGTGACAGGGAGTTCAATCAGTTGCAGCTGTGCAAACTCTACCTCGGCTGATAAAGCTGTGAATGGCTGGGGGAGAAGCAGGCAGCAGAGAACCGGTAGAATAGCTTTGATTCAAAATTAACCCTGATTGTACTTGGTGACGGTTCAGGTCTGCCCTGTGTATAGAGATCTGCCAATGGCTAATGTCTGCAACTACAGACATTAGTGGCCCTATTGAATGAAGGCCCTGTGGCCCTGTTGAATGAAGATTATTTAAAGATGGTAACAGTTTGACATGCTAATAATGGATCTTTTGCAAATATTCACGATAGCCCCCCTCCTCTGGCTCCCACCCCACACCCATCCACCTGAGCCCATCTAAAAGAAAAGCAGTAGGACTGCTTCAGTATCTTACAAATTTGGCTTTCAAACTGATAAACTGATTGAGAGATAATTGGCTCCATTTAGACAGAATTGCTTCTATCTTTGGTGTGCCTGCTTAAACTTCTAGTTCTGTAAGCTGCAAACAGTGGCAATTTAAGCATTTTAACTGAAACTTGTTATCACTTCCTTGCCTTCCCATTTTCTCTGCTGGGAAATCCCTACGATTTCAACTACAAAGGGGCAGTTTTGTGACTTGACAAGCCCTCGCCAATAACTAGCAGACTACTCACCTGCCATCTGACACCCTGTTTGTTTCCCTGTAATAGACCTGCTTAAAATCAGAGAGCCTGTTTGTTACTAGGAGAAAGTAACACCTCAGGCAGTTATCAGCTTTTTTTTCATTAATTTATTCATTTTGAGAGAGAGAGAGAGAGAGAGAGAGATAGAGAGAATGCAAGCAGGGGAAGGCCAGAGAGAGAAGGAGACAGAGAATCTCAAGCAGCCTCCCTGCTGCCAGCTCAGAGCCTGACACAGGGCTTGAGCTCATGAACCGTGAGATCATGACCTGAGCTGAAACCAAGAATCGGTTGCTTAACTGGCTGAGCCACCCAGGCGCCCCAGTTATCAGTGCTTAAAAACTGAGTCAAATAAGTGGTCAGATGTTAATTATACTTGAATTAAAAAATAAATAGGGGCGCCTGGGTGGCTCAGTCGGTTGAACGGCCGACTTCGGCTCAGGTCATGATCTCGCGGTCCCTGAGTTCGAGCCCCGCGTCGGGCTCTGTGCTGACAGCTCAGAGCCTGGAGCCTGTTTCAGATTCTGTGTCTCCCTCTCTCTGACCCTCCCCTGTTCATGCTCTGTCTCTCCCTGTCTCAAAAATAAATAAAAACGTTAAAAAAAATTTTTTTAAATAAAAATAAATAAATAAATAAATAATAAAAAATAAAGTGGTGAGATAATCCTCTAGGGAGAGCCTCGGGGAGGTGAACAGGAACAGGTGAGACGCATGAGCCCCAAGTAACATTTCCAGTGGGAAACCCTGGGTAGCCAGGAGTCTACTCCAGGGGAAGCAGAGACCCGCGCACAAGCCCTGCACTGACCCCACACTGCCCAGGCCCGCAAAGTCCAGCCTGCACAGAGGCTGCTGGTCCGTCCTTACTGCGGTCCACACGGTCACCCACCACTCTAGAACAGTCCAGAGATGAAGGTGGGGGTGCATTTCTCTAGAGGAGCTGAGGGGGCAACAATTGCAGTAAAATCCTCCATTTAAGAGACATTCATTCTGGGTTTGCAACCTCAGCCTTTAGGACACAGCAGTACGAAAGCCAAACCTTCTAGCCATCAGCCCATCGTTCTCCCCGCCTCCCCTTACATGCCCGGGCCCCGAGTAAAAACTGCCCAGAAGACCTCCAGCCAGCCTTACAGCCCATCCCCGAAGCATATAACTGCAATCAGATGGATTTACCGCTTATTCCTGACCACCCCCAACACAGCTGATCATCTGGGTGGGATGCTTGAACCACTTCTCAGGTGGCCGGTCTATAAAAGTCTCACCTGGGTAGCTATTTCTCTTTTCCATTTTACATTGCGTTTTTGTCCCAAAAGACAAATTGGGCATAAATGTTTCATAAGCAGGCCAATTCATCTGGCTATTTTTAACTTGATTTTTATAATTCATAGAGATATGATCTGACTCACTTTTATAATAAAAAAAAATTGATCACTGGAGTCCTTATGTGAGGCATCAGGCTGTCGCATTTATTGTCCCAATTATCTGGCTTTTCCCATATTTCGGTGCCTGAAACAACACTGCTATGCCTTTTTACTTACTTTTGTGTTGCCTTCTGACACTCCAGGGCTGGATCAGCTTATTTACAGCCCAGGCCTTGCCTGGTGTGGCCCCTCCCACCTCTCATACTCCTCTTACCCTTCTGGACTCCCCAGGGACAAGGCCTTCTTGTTACCACTCACCCAAAGTGTTTCCCAAGCTTATCCCATCACCCTCTGTCTCCTTGGGATACCTGTCATCCATTAGCCACTCACATGGCACCTTGACCTTCCTTCGGAATGAGCAAGCCCGTATCTGAAATCTTCTCACTCCTAGCCCTGTAGTGCCCCTTGCCCCAGGCACTGGCTCGTGGCCACGCAGCTCCACCCCGTGTCACTGTCCAGTCCCCTGCTGTGCTTTTTCTTCATGACACTTATTGCCAAGCATCATGAAATGACTTACTTGGGTATTTGTCATTCAGTTCTAGACAATGTTTCTGTCATATTCACTACTACCAGCTCTCAGTAACCGATGCCTTGTAAATATTTCGGGAATGAATACATGAAAGAGAGTTGTGCATTTCTCCCCACAGTTAACGACACTGACCCTCACGGGAGCTTTTCTGGGAACGTGCAAACCGTCAGATCAGAGTCTTCAACCTTTTTAGCCCAGGCCTCCTTTTGTTAAAGAACAAAACAAGGCAAAAAGAAACTCATGTCCCTCTACAGGGTCTGGAGCTGGGGGGAGGAGTGGAAGAGGGTAGGAAATGAGGTGGAACACCCATCAAAATCTACAAGGGCAGGTGAGAGTTTGCGGTTTATCAAAAGGAAGCAGGAGACAAAACCCTTTCATTCACTTTCCTTAAATACACCTTCTCTCAACCAGGGATTTGGTAAGAATAGGTAAGAGACAGTTTGAAAAGTTCTTGGTTTATGGTAGTCGATCTCTCCTAGGGTAAAAGGAAAGGCCTGATGGTTTTTGTGGAGAGAGCCCACTGCACAGAGAAGTGTAAAACCATCCACGTCCCAAGCTGTCTGTCCCAAAGTTAGCCGCACAAGAAGAGTCACCCTCTCTACTACAGAAGATAACATCTCCCTATTTGAAACGTTATCTCTGCCTTCTCATTGGCTGGAGGGACAACAATGACCCAACTTCAGTAGCGCCTAAGCTGTAGTTTGTGTGCCGATTTGCAAAGGAAACTAGATTTGGGCCTCTCCTGGGGAGGTCCCCTTGGATCTCACAGCCAGGAAAGCATACCTGCTGTTCCCCCACCATCTGCTTCTGATTTCTGTATTAACGAAGCATGGCAGGCAGTGGGAATAAGGAGGAAAAAGGAAATCTAGTATTATCGAAATGTTTATTTATTTTTGACAGAGAGCGCAGGAGCAGGGGAGAGGCAGAGACAGAGGGGGACAGAGGATCCGAAGCAGGCTCCAGGCTCTGAGCTGACAGCACAGAGCCCGACGTGGGGCTCGAACTTATGAACCATGAGATCATGACCTGGGCCGAAGTCGGATGCTTAAACGACTGAGCCGCCAGGTGCCCCCAACCAACACTTGTAATTTTAACATCATCTGCTAAATTCCCAATTTTTGCACTGCTTACAGTGGCAGAATTCTCCAGGCCCCAGTGCAAATGCGTATTCTCTGCAGACTGAAAACCCTGGTGTAAACTGTCTCCCTACATTACTACACGGTTTTATACAGCTTGCGTGTGCAATTGCTTTCAACTCCACTGGTGTTAGGAATGCAACTGAGACTCACGAGTGTTAACAGTACAGCTTACGTTCGAGCAGAGCTTATCAGATCAAAGGAGCTGGCTTAAGACTGCTGTTGATTGGGGCGCCTGGGTGGCTCAGTCGGTTAAGCGTCCGACTTCAGCTCAGGTCACGATCTCGAGGTCCGCGAGTTCAAGCTCCGCGTCGGGCTCTGGCCTGATGGCTCAGAGCCTGGAGCCTGCTTCCGATTCTGTGTCTCCCTCTCTCTCTGCCCCTCCCCCGTTCATGCTGTGTCTCTCTCTGTCTCAAAAATAAATAAACGTTAAAAAAAATTAAAAAAAAAAAAGACTGCTGTTGATTTACCCACATAGGGGGAAGGATTCTTAAAATTCATCCTTCTAAGTGTTCGGAGGACTTCTAAAGGAGTGTCTTTTGGTGAACAGCAGTACAGAGTGAAGGAAGGTGCCTGGGGGGGGGGGGAATGACATGGATATTTGGCTGCCCTGCAATTTTCTAATTTTATTTACGCGGGGACGTGGATTTGAGTTTCCTTGTAAGTCACTTTCCTGCACAGCACTTACTATTGTTTGTAAATATGTATTTCAATGAGCACCTTGAGAGAAGGTGCTATGTGTGTTTTCCCATCATTTTATGGCCAGTGGCTGGCTTGTAATCAATAAGTGCTTAAAGGATATTGGTTGATAAATTAACTAAACAGATGGACTTTGTAAAGTTCCGTGTCCCATCCTCTTTGGCTAGTGGATTCAACCAGATGAGAGGCTTCCCTAGAGGCTTAAGGCATCGCAAAGACAGGGATCTCACTTCTGTACTGAAAGAAATACACTTCTGTTCTGTCTCCTCTCTTCCTTCCACCTGATGAAAGCCAGAAAGAGAAGCTTAAAAATGCTGCGTCTGCGTTACTGATGAGGGGCCTGGGTGAGTCCCCTTTCTGACTTCTGTCAGGTATGCTCTTGAGATTGTTTTTCTCCAAGGAAAGCTCATCCAATTCCTTTGTTTCATCATCACTTCCAAGCTTTGGATCGCTTACCCATGCAAATTATTGTTGGACAGCAGGCAGCAAGATTAAAAGCCACGTTAGCCCACACGCCCACCACAAAGAGACCCCCTTCCCCTCTGCCCTTCCTGAAGGTGCACTTGGAGGACCAGAGCAGACAGGGGCCCTCCCCTTGACCGATGCAGGGCCTTGACAGTGAGGCGGAAGCCTGGGTTCAGAGAGCCATGGCTCTCCCGCCCCCAGTACTTCTCACACAAAGTGGGTGAAGACCACCCCATATAATCTTCAAGTTGGTGAATTTACAGCTCTGACCATAAAGACCTCGCTTTACAGTGTCAGATCTGTATTCTTTCTCAGGTAGGCATTACAAAGCATGAGCCGTAGAAGATATTCCTGCCGTTTTCTTATAGAGGGAACAATGGCATTCAGAATTTCAAAAGAGCTTGCCACCCTCGAGGTTCCTCTGCTCCATGAGGGTCCTCTGCTCTAAGCACCGTGTCACATGGTGGCCCCAGCATTGATCCTTTCGAAGAGCTTTATTCCTGTGCTTCTTTAACATGACCAAAGGGCTCTAAGGGGCCCCTTTCAGTGAGACAGATGTAGCCATGGCTTTCACAGAAAATATGATTCTCATCTTCCAGAAATGCACAACCAGTGCAGGAGAACGCACAAATATGTCAGTGATTACAGTGCATCATTATAAGTGCAAAAGGTCACCTAGGGTCCATTTTCTTCTGCCTCGGTCAAAAGCCAATGAGAAAGTACCCTCCCAAAGACTGAAACCTGCACGTCCGCCTCTCCCCTTTTCTTTTCTCAGATCGACACATACTTACAGCAAGACAACTTGCAAAGTGATGGAATATTAAGACATGAACCTTATTCAGATAGGAAGTCTCACACGGGTAAACAAGCGATAAGCAGACAGATGCTAGATCTTGGCTTCTAATTAATTGGGCTTTTAGCAACCTGTTTCTCCATTTTATTCCCACGGAGCCAACCCACAATGTCACTGGCAGTACCTGTACCTGGTGACACTCAGCTCTCCCTTCCTGACCTCAAATCTTCTCTTCAATTTCATGTCAGAACGCCTTTTCCCCCTCCTTTCCCAAACTCAGGGGTCCCAACATCCCATGGATTCTTTTTTTTTTTAATTTATTTATTTATTTATGCTTAGGGGGGAAGGCAAAGAGAGGGAGAGGCAGAATCCCAAGCAGGCTATGGGCTGTCAACACAAAGCCCGACATGGGGTTCGAACTCACAAACCACAAGATCATGACCTGAGCCAAGAGTAAGAGTCAGACGCTTAACCCGCTGAGCCACCCAGGTGCCCCCATCCCCTGGACTCTTATGAATATCTCTCCAGCGGGTTCTCACTGAGGGTCTTCTCTTCTGCCAGGACATACTACTTTAGTGTGTCCTCCTTCCCCACCATTTCTTGCTTCCTTGTCCCTGGTCAAGTTAGCTAACACCCTCCTCTGATGGGAGAACCAGCTCTGTGGTCTGTGTCCAACCACTGAGTCATCTCAGTTTCTCTCTGCATCCGTGCCATGGTATCACCCGACAAATCACTGATGTCGCACGTCGCACATACAAGCCTTCACTGGGCCTTATTTTCAACACTCAGAATCAACATTTACGTTTTCAGAGTCCGATTAGGCAAGCACTTTGGGCAAGAGAATTGTTACTAGGTTTTCCATCATCTTCTGTCTTTGCCAGGAGCTGCTGATGTGTGAACTTTTCAGGGAGGATGAGGGAAGGGATGAAGCCCGTGCCCACTGGGTGCATCAGTTCTGTTCCCGCACGTGGAGAAGGAATGTCTCTGGGTGCTCAGGGGCTGGTTCTAAATGTAGGGTGGCCATTTATTGTCCAAACTGAGTCACTTTTGAGAATGGAAAAGGTACCATTCATAATTACACTGGGGTAGGTGCACCTGGGTGGCTCAGTCGGTTAAACATCTGACTTTGGCTCACGGTTCATGGGTTCGAGCCCTGCATCAGGCTCTGTGCTGACGGCTCAGAGCCTGAAGCCTGCTTCCTTCAGATTCTGTGTCTCCCTCTCTCTCTGCCCCTCCCCCCTCTCAAACATAAATAAACATTAAAAAAATTTTAATAATTACACTGGGATATATGGTCATATATGCCTGCTGAAATGGCATTTTGAGCCTGGGATTAAGCTGTGCCCTAATACTCCTTCGCTGATGGTTCAGGCCACAGCAGGCTCTCACAGAAAATGACACAGTGGCCACTGAGGTGTGATACATCCAAGAGACAAACACAAACAACTCATTCCAGCCGCAATGTCATACGAGTAGGATACTGGTACAGAGCAAAACAAAACTGCATTTACCCCACCCCTTAAAGTTTCCAGAGAAGTAGTCTGAAAAGTTTAAAATGTTTCTTTCCAAAAAATAAACTGAAATAACCCCTTCATTTATTTTAGATTCCTTTCAGATAGCCTTGCAGATGGTTTGCTGAAATCACCACGCCAACAAAATCTGTTTGGCTCAAAAAATTAAAATAACCCTACCAAATTATCTGCATTTCTCTGTAATAAAAAAAATAAATAAATAAAAATAAAACAGAATTTCTTACTTCTGTCTATGAAAACTTATTCCCACTCTGCATTTTGTGAACTGAATGACAGAAATAGTTTCTCAGAGGTCCACACATTTGTCCTTTATTACCTAATTCTGGAACCCCAAAGTAGAGTATTATCAACACCCACTTTTTCCCTGTTTGCTTTTCTATGTATTCATGTCTTTTCTCTTTACGTGAGGCTCCTGTCAATAATATCCAAAAGACATTCAATAACAATATTAATAAATCCTAGAGGTGTTCTTTCTTCCTCTAACTGCATGCATCCCAGCTAGTCTCCCTGACATCGTCTCAGTAGCAAACAGAGGGAATATCTTCTTCCCGACAAGACATTGGTGACACAATGGGTTGAAGAGCAATGGTGTGAGTCACTGTTTTTTTCTCAGAGGTTTGAATTCAAAGTTGTTGTTGTTGTTTAATTTTTTTTAATGTTTTTTATTTATTTTTGAAGGAGAGAGAGACCAAGCATGAGCAGGGGAGGAGCAGAGAGAGAGAGGGAGACATAGAATTTGAAGCAGGCTCCAGGCTCTGAGCTCTGAGCACAGAACCCGACGCGGGGCTCGAACCCACGAACCGTGAGATCATGACCCAAGCCGGAGTCGGACGCTTAACCGACTGAGCCACCCGAGCGCCCCTCAAAGTTGTTTTGAGAAGATTTTTTTTTAAGATTTTATTATTAAGTAATCTCCACACCCGACAACGGGGCTCAAACTCACAACCCCTACATCAAGAGTCATCCACTCTACCAACTGAACCATCCAGACACCCCTGTTTTAAGATTTGGAAAAAAAACAAAAACAAACTAGCAATGACCATTTCCCAGTTAGTCATGAAATATAATTTTTTGTTGTTGTTTAGGGTGAGAAACAGAATTGCCTCCCCCTCACCAAAGGGAGCCTGGTCTCTGTGTGAAGCCAATCTTGCCAGCCTCTTGGGTCCCTCGCTTGCAGCTCATGGCCCTTTCTGGGGACTCTGCAGAGCCACCGCCTCACATATGTGCATTGGGCAAAAATTCAGTGAGGTGACTCAGCTTCCATGATCCTAACTGCTGTCACTGCAGCCTTGTTTTTACATTTTTTAAAGCATCTGTTCCTGGGTGCTTATGGCTTTACAAAGCAGTCTTGCTGTTCCCAGTGGTATAATTGCCCAGACACAGCCACGCCTACTGCTCTGGGAACTGTCAAGATTAGACGGTCCGCATGTGAATGCAACCTTGGGAGGAATCTGTCTAATGTAGGGCACGTTGATCTCCAAGGGAATTCTCTCCACTAAAAGCTGATGGGTAAAGTCTCCCTCTGGTGGCCGCGAACGTTTGTTCATGGGGGAAAGAAGGAATACAGGTGGGAATGCGTTCCATGCAGTGCATTGTTGCAACTCAAACATTTCAAGAAAATGGGATTTATCCAAGTGAAAAACAGCCTCTCACTGTCCTCTGAGCATGCGCCCTCCCCACACGTCCATTTCTTCATCGGAGATCAGGGCCATCGTCTTCTCACACACAGAGCAGTTCTGACAATTTCTCTCTTGTTTTTTTCTCGTATCTAGTTTGCACCCAGTCCCACTGATTTGTCCTTTATAATAGTCTCAATTTTTCTGCTCTCTCATCAGTGTCCCCAACCTTTAACCACACAACTGTCCTAAGCATTTGAAGAAAATGTGGTAAAACCCCAAGCACATGAATCAAAGGCTCTCACTGGCAGAGGCTCTGATTCCTTGTCAGGACAGCTCTAAGCATCCATCCCGGAACCAGCTATTCCTGAGCCACAGACTCCACACCATGTCAAAGATTCTGCAACCCGGAATAAGGGATTTCTAGCACCATAGTGTGCCTGAATTCCTATCTTCCTTCCTAATCCTTCTTTTCCCTGAATGGCCTTGTGACCAGCCAGCATCATCAGACTCTGTACCTTCAGGAGATCTGTTGACTCTGCCTTTGAGGAATTTAGGACACCGAAATGACCCTTGCTTCCCTTTGTCCTAGCAAGTTAGTTTCCTGTCAATTTCCAAGACCAAATTCCCATCTAGTACTCTTTTCTAAGGCTTGGATCCCTGTCTTCTGTTCTTATCCTATTGCTGATTACTGACAGAACTGTCTGGGACTTGAGTGGCTGCAGGAAAGAGAGCCTACCTCTCTCCTGCCGGTCCTTCCCGTCAATCCCAGTGGCAAGGGCCCTGCAGACAGGCTTCTCTGACTTTTTCAGTTATTTCCTCCTCCTAATCCAGCAGGTATGTCCTTCCAGGTCTGGGACCTCTGGCTGCCCATTGAACTTTACTTAAATTCGTCCAGCTATGTGAATTGCTCAGACCCCAGCTACCCTGTTGAGACCGGTTGGTTCCAGGATGGTGTATATAGGACCGCACAGCCTTTCTTCCTCCACTGGGTATCAAATCCGGCAGAGTTCAGGAGTCAGCATAACCAGAGAACCCCTGCACCAAAGGTCCATTCCCCTGCCAGGCTCTACTCCTGTCGTGCACTGTGCCTCTCTTGGGAACTTTTTTACTGCCATCCCATAGGAAACATAAAGAAGGTGGGAACTTGTGCACTCCCGGCTTTGACTTCTGGGGCAACCTTTCCCAGCCCTGTCTTTGACAATGAAGTCCTCACAATTGAGCTCTCTAAAGCACCCCTGCTGTTTTATAATACCAGGAGACCTCAGGGGTGGGGCAGAGAGAGAGGGAGACACAGAATCCAAAGCAGGCTCCAGGCTCTGAGCTGTCAGCACAGAGCCTGACGCGGGGGGGGGCTCAAACCTGGAGACTGCAAGATCATGAACTGAGCCAAAGTCGGACGCTTAACCGACTGAGCCACCCAGGCGCCCCGGTTCTTTTTTTTTTTTTTTAATGTTTATTTTTATTTTTGAGAGAAAGACAGAGAGAGAGAGTGTGGGGGGGAGGGTCAGAGAGAGATAGAGACAAAAGATCTGAAACAGACTCCACGCGGACAGCAGAGAGCCCGACGCAGGGCTTGAACTCAAGCACCAGGAGATCATGACCTGAGCTGAAGTTGGACACTTAACCGACTGAGCCATTCAGGCTTCCCTCCTCTATGGTTCTTAAGATCATACTGTATTATCTCCTCTGTCGACCTGTCTGATTCTGGCTGAATTATCTCCACTTATCCTTGAGAAACAGATTCCCTTTTTGCTCTGGGCCCAACATATACCAGCACAGCTTCAGATAGAATCTTCTCTGTTCTTCATCACTCCAAGTCCAAACTGCCCCCTCGACTCAGCCCCCCAGAGCTTCTCTGCACAAGCTTCTTCCCTTCTCTGGGCCTGAGTGGCCAACCTGAGCGACTTCTTCCCTTCTCTGGGCCACTCCAGCCACTCAGTGTCCCCAGCTCAACTGGCTGACACAGAAGTTATCACCTCAGCCTGCCTAGAATCCTGTTTCCACCTTGCCTTGCTATTTTCTTTGACTTTATGGCACTGTCATTTTCCTAATTGCAGATTATGATTTCACATTCTTTAAAAAGCAGAGTCCTCGCCAATTTGTGGGGAGGGGTGATTGCTTCAGGAGGCCCCCAGACAGGGCCCCCGCCCTACCTTTTCAACACCAACCAGAATGCCACCCACTGACATTACAGAATGAAGAGTAACTCAAGAATCCTTCCCCCTGGGGGTCCATGAGGCCAATTTGGTGATTTCCTCTGCTTCACGTGGTATTTTGCTCCTCTGATAAGATCAGACAATCTGTACACCTAAAAGCCATCAGCAGCTTACATCACCAGCTGACGCAGGCAGCACCGATCCTGAACACTGATCAGTAGAGACGCAAAAACAAAATGTTCCTCCTAGCAGCCCCCCTTTTCAAATAAACAGCTTTTCAGCAGAGAAAATACGTCCATTTTAAATGTATTGAGACAGTCTGCGATTTCGGCTGTGAAATCACAGAGGTTTCGTGGCCCTGACTACAATCATGTACCAAGTGGCATGGAGGCCGTTACTCTGGATATCCCACTTGGCCTTTTCTCTTTCTCTAACCATAGTCAGCAAGAAGCTACGCCACTAATCTGACCGACGTGTACCCGTGCAGCGACTACCTTTACACTAAAATAGGTTTGCTGATAAGTTTCTGCCTGCGCCCAGTATAATGAAATATGCATTTCTTCAACATGCAAATTAGTGTACGTAGGAAAGAGAAAACTCGGGCGTTAAAAATTGTAGTTTGCTTAGCAGTGCAGATAAATACAATGGTTTTGACACTGAGACACCCAGATGCCCTAAGCAAAGAGTTGAAGAGCGCTGAAAGTGATCTGGAGCCCTGGCTTCATAACGGCGGTGCTGCCTGGCTGTTATCAAGGCGAGCAGGTCCACAATTACGAACCTAGATCCTCGCTCCCCGTTGCCAGCAGGCCAGCCTCATTCGCTAGTGCTGGAACACTAGAAAGCTGGTTGGATTTCCAGGGACACAGTTTCTTGCTTCCTAATGAAAGAGAAAAGTTAATAAAGAAGGTTGGTTGATGACAGTAATTCAGCACTACTGTCCCTCTCCCCCTGACTGTAAGAGGGGACTCAATAACAGAAAGCACTTGGAAGCTTTATAAAGTGCTGAGTAGTTACCAAACAGCAGCCATATGCAAATCTCAGCCGGTTGGATCATCTGGCCTTTGCTGGTGGAAACAAGGTTGCCTTCCTGGGCCTGAATCACTGCCAATGTAAATAAATGCGGGTGGGTTTTGAGTGACATTGGAGAGCTGATGTCTCCCTGTTCCACTGTAAATTGGGAGTGAGGGTGGCCCATAGTGATGCCTGGTAGGAGAATAAACTGCAAATTAAAATGATAAAATTGCATTTGAACTCTGGAGACCGTGAGAACTTTATAATTGACTCTTACAATGTGCTTTGGATGCCCGTACACAACTATTAATGGTTTGTTGGGAGGGGTGGGGAGTCCATTTCATTTTGTATTAACAATAAAAACACTCCAAAAAATACACATAATGGAAGTGATTACTTCTCTCCTCTGATAATACACTTAACCTTTGATCTTGAGCTAAATTACATTACCAGAGGCAGCTTATAAACAGCCAAGAATGTGTTTCTGTTGATAATTGTTTTGATGACATGTTAAAATAATTAGTAAATTTTTCAGCGTTCTCCTAAGGAAAGTTCTTTATACATTAAGATGAACTAAAAAAAAAAAAAAATTGACTTAAGCAAATATGTAGAAAAATATGGGCTACCATTATGTCCCATTTTCAGGATTTTCTTATCATTCCTTATGTGAAATTCCTCAACCCTTTTTAAAAATAATATGGTAGGGGCGCCTGGGTGGCTCAGTTGTTGAGCGTCAGACTTCCGCTCAGGTCATGATCTCACATTCTGTGGGTTCGAGCCCCGTGTGGGGCTCTGTGCTGACAGCTCAGAGCCTGGAGCCTGCTTCCGATCCTGTGTCTCCCTCTCTCTGCTGCTCCCCCAGTCTCACTTTGTTTCACTCTGTCTCGCAAAAATAAACGCAAAAATAAATAAATAATAATAATAATACGGTATGGTGGAATGATGGAATGATTTAGGCCAGTATTTATTTATCATTATGTTGTTACAATGATAAATGTAAATACAGGCCAATAAATTTGAAGATTAATTTTTTTTTTTTACTTCCTCAAAGCTACACGCCTGTTAATTTAACCTTCCTGAGTAATTTTTGTTCATCAGACTCGTGTTTTTTCAAATTAGCATAGTAATTATGGGAATCATCTGACCCAAATAGAATAGGGAATCTCCTTTCTCAGGAATGGTCTTTTATTGGGCGTTTTGAGGGTCGCTGCTAAACCAGGCCCTTGCGCACGCCTGTGATCTCTAGCAAGTTATGTTTTGTGTGGTGTGCCGATATTGTTCCATGACCCCAACTTCTATTTTCTTTTCCTTACGTAACTAAAGGCCAGCCACTCTGCATACACCTGGACCGTAAGTCTTGGTCTCGGCGAACAGTGGCATGAGACGTAGAGCTAATTCTGTTGCTGGTGGTAGAAAAACAAATAAATTAGGGAAGTTGAAAGGGCAGAAAATGAAAACTGAAACAGAAGAGACATTGCAAGGAAATTCCCTTACAAAGAAATACTTGAGGAGAAGAATGGGGAAGCCAAAAGATCCATCACTTCCTTTCCTCGTTCTTTCTTGAAACTCCCTTCTTCTCTAGTGTGTTCCTACCAGCTTGCACTTCTTCTGGACACACACGCACTTCATGTCACAGCGCACCAGCAGAGGTCCTGTGATGCGCAGGCATTCTGGGTCACTCACAGACGGTGGTGCTTCAGATTAAAAAATCCCAAGGCATCGGAAACGCCCAAAGACTTTTCCAAGAGCTAAACCAAGGCCAAGTAAATCTCTCCTTATTTGGTATTGCCCATTCAGATCCTGACCCAGCCCTCAGGATACCACTAATAATCCTGGAGTTTATGAAATTTTCCGCAAGGCTTTGGAAGTTCCCAAAAAGAGCAGGCACGAGGGAGGCTTATCTGCACTTCTCAAACCGCATTCCAGAATTTCATGAGGTATTCTAGAAACAAATTTTTAAACAAGAATTATAGGGGCGCCTGGGTGGCTCAGCGGGCTAAGCCTCCGACTTCAGCTCAGGTCATGAGCTCAGTTTGTGAGTTGAAGCCCCACACTGGGCTCTCTGCTGTCAGCACAGAGCCCACTTCTGATCTTTTGTCTCCCTCTCTCTCTGTCCCTCCCATGCTCACCCTCTCTTTCTCTCAAAAATAAATAAACACATAAATATATACATATATATATGTAACTCAACCTATTGAGATATATTTCAATATACCTCACATGTTGTAAAACCTCTTAGGAAGTATCAGTGCTTTTACCATATTGAAGACTCCAAGAAACCCGACAATAAACGAACCTCTTTGATTCTAACTGAACTGGAATTTTCCAAATTGCTTTCATCACGAAATCTCATATGTTTCTCAGAACATGTTTTTATAGCTCCGAGAACTGGTCTTCCAGTGCTTACAATTTGGAAAACATTTGAACAACAACGATGCTACGCTGACCTGGGTGTATTTCTGTGGGGCCCAATTCTAGACGCAGGAAAATGCTACCTTTAAATCCATCACCTGGGGGCGCCTGGGTGGCGCAGTCGGTTAAGCGTCCGACTTCAGCCAGGTCACGATCTCGCGGTCCGTGAGTTCGAGCCCCGCATCGGGCTCTGGGCTGATGGTTCGGAGCCTGGAGCCTGTTTCCGATTCTGTGTCTCCCTCTCTCTCTGCCCCTCCCCTGTTCATGCTCTGTCTCTCTCTGTCCCAAAAATAAATTTAAAAAAAAAAAAAAAACAAAAAAAACAAAAAAACGTTGATAAATCCATCACCTGTGTTTTGGCTTGCTGAGGTGGGTAGCAATCCTCAAAATGTATCAGCTTCCCATTGAAGTGGTCGATTACCCCCTCTTCTTAGTGATGATGTTTAGAAGAGGAAAATGATAGGCCCGCTGAAAGGGATATGTGATACATGTTGTCTGGTATACACAAGGACAGAGATTGTTTTCCAGACATTCAAAGTACCATCAAAATGAGGGCAACCTGACCCTGTCTGATGGAAAATCTTAAAATTACATTTCTGAAATCTATTAAAGGTCAAATGGAGAATAGAGCTTATTTGGCCACTAGGTTTTTAACTTTGTGGATCTAGTGGATGAAAAGGTTTGTTGTTTCAGGATATCAATTGTAGTCTGAGATTTAAGCGCATTTGGAACATTTAACATGAGCAGGGATAAATTAACCTAATTTCTGCCAGAAACTACGGATTCTGCGTTGCAAATAATACGACAATACAAAAACAATACAAAGAATTGTATTCAAAACTTCTTTTTTAATTTAGTAAACATTTGTTCAGTGCTATAGTCTGTAAAAACACTGTGCTGAGAGGAAACAGAACACAGGGGCAGGACCTTAAAATCTCTCTAGGGAGACTTTATACATACATATATATATATATATGTATGCATATACATATATATACATGTATACATGTATATATGTATATATATATATGTATATACATATATATATATATATGTATATACATATATATATACACATATATATACACATACACACACATAGTTGACCCTTGAACAATGTAGGGATTAGGGACACTGACCCCTGTACAGTCAAAAATCCACATATAAATTTTGGCTCTCCCAAAGCTTAACTGCTAATAGCCTACTGTTGACTGGAAGCCTTACCGATAACATAAACAAGCAATTAATACATATTTTATATGTTATATGTATATATACTATATCCTTATAATCAATTAAGCTAGAGAAAAGAAAGTGTTATTATGAAAATCATAAAAGGGACACCTGGGTGGCTCAGTCAGTAAAGCATCCAACTCTTGATTTTGGCTCAGGTCATGATCCCAGGGTCATGAGATCGAGCCCCACCTATAAATGGACCCACACGATTCATACCCATGTTCTTCAAGGGTCAACTGTGTGCACATATACACAACCAAGGGCAAAGTGGTGCCTGCTGAAGGTGTGCTGGGCATGAATGAGTTAAACTCAGGCTTCTAAATTGCTGCCTGACTTTATCAGATAAGCTAGCAGACTATGCTGCCTTCTCTTACTATTTTGGTTGCAATGTTTCCAGCTAATAATGACCTTGTACCTATGGGTGTAGGTTAAGTGGTTGATTGTATCAGAAATCATGGATTTCTATGCTACTGCCTCTGATATTCTCATCCTACTCCATCAGAATCTCAGCAACTTTTCTCTTGAAAAGAAAGACCCGCTCCCCCAGGCTCTGCCTAGTATCTCTCAGAAAAGGCTTGCACCGGCCTCCAGCACCACCCCCACCCCCCCGCCCCCGCTCCCTCTCCCCTCCCCCCCCCCCCCCCAGCTTTGTCTTTCCTTCTTCAGCTTCTCAGAGATGATTAGTTGCTTTATGGATCATAGTTCTTGAGTGGATTACTTTTCTGGTATGAATGAGAATGGGAAAATGAGTCATGCAATGGAAGTGGAGGCTCTCCAAGTTTCAAGAAAATTATGGCTCAAATAAAAATGTCTTACTCTATCATACCGTGTATATATGCTACTTTAACAAGCTGTCACAGGTCTTGGAGAACATCTTTCATGTCAATGGTAAAAAGCGTATTTGATCAGCTGGATCAAATATCACTTTGTTTCTATTCTTAACTAACAATAGGCGTCAATTATTGACCCCTATTGTGTTTTAGAAACATCCCTATGTGCCTTACATTTATTACCCATTTAATCATGTGTCACTTCAGTGAGGGAGATATGACTTGCTCCATTTTACAGGGGGAAAAAATTAAGAATATTGGAGAATAAACAATTTGCCAAAGAACATACACCTAGTAAGAAGCCACAATACCATGCTCCCTCCCGAACCCTGATTTTACTTCATTCACTTTTTCTTATCATCACTTCTCAACAATATGGCTAACAATCTTTGCCTTTTATAGTCTTACAAGTGTTCTCTGAGATGATTAAATACTCCTTAATTATTTGCTTAATGCCTCATTTCCTCTCTGTGATGATGATCCTTTGTCTGATCCTCATTATTGCTATACATTCCTCATATGGGGAAAACTGCCACTGTGTTTATTTCTAGCCACTTAGGCACTTATTATTTCCTCCTTGGTTTTCACTTGGGCCTCTAGAAGTGAAATGTATCATTTATCATCCTAAATAGAGATGAAAAAAAAAATGCTTCTCTCTTAACAGATTTGAAGGCTTTCTAGTCTAACTTTTCATCCATAAAACCTCGGGCTAGGTTTCAATAAAGCTATTTCTTTTTATAGGGTTGTATCAGAACAGTTCTTGTTTATAGATTGTTGATATTTTTAGTTTGGGTTGTTTATTATAGAGAAATTAAATTGATCCCTTGAGGTTTTCTATATATTTGGCATTTTTTTCATCTGACTTCAGCTAACATCAGCATTTTCTCCATAGTTTTTCAATTAGAACACTCACTCGATAAGAAATATACGCTCAATATATTTTTTTGTCAGAGCTTTGGACACTACTCTTCAATCAAATAATGCTCATAAATAATGGACAATGCACCCAGGAGTTCCATGTTATGAGAGCTTTTCCTAGAACCCAGTAAGAAGTCCTATGTTTAAACATCACACCAGTCCTCAGAAAATTAGAATCCACTTGAAAGAGACTTTGAGTTCATCTAGAGAAGCTGCCTCATTACAGATGAGACGATAAAGATCAAATCACTTAACAATAGTCAAACACCTTGTTAGAGAAGAATCAGAAGTCAAATCCAGGCCTTTTGACTCATAAATTAATAACCTCTTTTTTAAGATTAGGAACCTGGAGAGGATCGAACCCAACTTCTTCTCATGTAGTTTCTTTACTACATATCTAAAACTTGGTCATCTGGCCTTGGACTTCAAATCTAGAGCTTTTTCCAAAAAATCATGGTCTCCTAGTAATAACATATTGGTTTTTTGAAGCAGGAAGGAAATAGATGTGAACCCAAGCATAAGAAATCTGCACATTAGGGGCACCTGGATGGCTTAGTTGGTATAGCCTACGACTTCAGCTCAGGTCATGATCTCAAGGTTCATGGGTTGGAGCCCCCTTATCGGGCTCTGTGCTAAAAGCTCAGTGCCTGGAGCCTGCTTCGGATTCTGTGTCTCCCTCTCTCTCTGCCCCTCCCTGGCTCACACTGTATCTCTCTCTCAAAAAATAAGTAAACATTAAAAAATTAAAAAAAAAATAAATCTGCAATTTAGGGGCGCTTGAGGGGCTCAGTCGGTTAAGCATCTGACTTCAGCTCAGGTCATGATCTCAAGGTTTGTGGGTTTAAACTCCGCATTGGGCTCTGTGCTGAAAGCTCAGAGCCTGGAGCTGCTTCGGATTCTGTGTGTGTGTGTCTCTCTCTCTCTCTCCCTGCCCCTCCCCTGCTTGTGTGCTCGTGCTCTCTCTCTCTCTCTGTCAAAAATAAATAAACATTAAAAAAAATTTTTTTAAAGAAATCTGCAACTTATCTGGCAGTATCAATTTATGTAAATACTTTATATGCCACTGATGGGGGAGAAAACTAAGCATTTCATTGAGTCATTATCTTCTATCTTGTAAAATAACTAGAGATTAGAGGACTTTGAAAACAGTGTTTATAAAGAAATAACCTTAAATTTTAAACTGCCTCCCATTTTTATCAGCATCACACAGGGAACCTGTGTCAGTCTGCAGAACTGGAAACAGTTTTCTCCCCGAAGATCCTGGCAGAAGAAATTCTTTCCTCTAAAAACTCCAGGCCACAAATTAATTGGAGAAATGCCCTTTGATTAATCCCTCTAAGACATCATCTCTGACCCTAAGAAACCACCTGATGAATATGAGAAGAGAGTGTTGTTTTCAAGTGCTCTTAAACCTCTTGAAACTTCTCCTGGTGTAATGCCAATTCCTAGCTCCTACTCTGCTGCTGGGAGCAGTGGTTGAATTGAATCCCATTGAGCGGCCATTTTATGTTGAGAATATTTGTGCCTGTAAACTGAGTTGAAATCATCCTCTCTTCTTTCACCAAGACAGCTAATCCTATGCTTTCTTAAGTTCTTAGGTCTTACCAGATCAGCTATGATTCAAGACTTGGTCTCACCCCATTGGGACTAGGTCTCCTTAGTTTGCTCTGCTCGTCTTTCGGTAGGGTTATGGGAACCAGAAATGGTAGCATAGGTTCAACAGAGACCTTCTCCATTCTTCCCAGGGCCAAGTGTGTGATTGGTAGCATCCCTCTGTGGAGAACATGCCCCCTGAGTAAACAAATTTTTTTTTCTCCTAGATTTTCTTTTTTTTTTTAGTTTATTTATTTATTTTTTGAGAGAGAGAGAGAGAGAGAGAGAGAGAGAGAGAGAGGGCACGAGCATGAGCAGGGGAGGGGCAGAAAGAGGGAGACAGGAGACAGAGAATCCCAAGCAGGCTCCTTGCCACCAGCACAGAGCCCAATGTGGGGCTCGAACTCATGAACGTGAGATCATAACCTGAGCCGAAATCAAGAATCTGACGCTTAACCAACTGAACCACCCAGGTGTCCCTATTTGTCTCCTAGATTTTCAATGACTAAGCTTTTTAGGATGAAAGGACAGAACACATCTCACAACTGAAATAGAATCTTTAAAATCAGGACTTTTTAGGGCGCCTGACTCAGGTTCTGTGCTGACAGTGTGGAGCCTACTTGGGATTCTCTCTCTCCCTCCCTCTCTGTCCGTCCCTCACTCTCTCTCTTTCTCTCAAAATACATAAATAAACTTTAAATAAATAAAATCAAGCCTTTTCTCAGAAAATTTAGACTCTGTGATCACTGTACCAACCTATACAGCCTTCTTCTGCCCTCAAGTCTATGACATCACTGCTATCCTTTCTAAATCGTGGATAGGCCCTGAAGGCAGAGGTTACAGCTGGTCACCTTGTGGCTTCCTTCATTTTACCCTAAGCAATTTGAGGTGATGTTTTGATGTTTATTTTGCTCCCAGTTATGCTGTCACAATCATATAGAGATAGCAGACAGGGATCTCCAGCCCATCTGTCCTGTCATGCAACAGCATGCCTGTACCAGAGAACGTGAATATTTCTCCATCAACTAGAGACGTGAAAGCCACAAATATTACACAACCCCAACCAAGATGTCTCGTGAGGAACTGCTATTCTTGTCTCTTGGGGAACAGTTCATAGTTTATGCTATTCTCCTGGGAGATAGCTCCCTCTTAGATCCCTAATAGAAGTCTGAAAACTATAATGACACCTCAGGTCCTCAAGTAGGCTTTCTTAGCCAAAGCAGCATAGAGCTCATAGGCTGCATCTAGTCTCCCATACACTCTATAATGCCCGCTGCACATGTGTCTCAAGGGACCGGTAAGGGACTGAGCACAGGGGTGACGAAGCTGTGGGGAATGATCAAACTGCAGGTGGTCACCACGTGCGTGCTCTTTCCTGGTAGTTAATGTTTAACCATTCGTGATGAGGTTCCCTGTGTCAAGTGCCTCAATCCAGAGCTGTGTTTTTCTGGAAGTAAAAGTTGATACTAATTCTCATAACAAAAAGACTAGATAGTGTTGCCACACAAGCATTTTTATGATTATAGAGACTTCTCTTTCTTTATGTTGGGAAGGCCCACTCGTACGGAATTAAGGAATAGATATAGGAGAATGGAGGTCAACAGAGCTTCTGTGAAAAGGCAAAAACTTGGGGCACCTGAGTGGCTCAGTCGGTTAAGCGACCGAATTTGGTTCAGGTCATGATCTCACGGTTCGTGAGATGAAACCCCACGTCAGGCCCTGTGCTATTAGCACAGAACCTGCTTGGGATTCTCTCTCCCTCTCTCTCTGTCCCTCTCCCACTCATGTGTTTGCTCTGTCTCTCAAAAATAAATAAATCAACATTAAAAAAAGAAAAGATAAAAATCCACTGGGGAGAAAATGACATTTGCTGCAAAGACATGGCAGCCTTGTGGATCAAGAACCCAATAGTCACCATGTAAGCGTGGACCACCAGTGATGGTTAGAGCCCTTCTTGTTCATTGACTATCCTTGTGAGCTAGGGGTTGCCACCAACATACAGAAATGTAGGACACATCCCACACATGCATGTGCCACACAAATATCCTACACGTTGGGATGGATAGCAGAAATAAGTGCTTACATTTTCCTTGACTGGAGTCTTGTTGTATACTTAAGTAGAAAAAGAGCAGTTTCTAAGACAATTGGAGGAGGGAAAAATCCTCTTTTGTTCTCTATAAATTTGGGACAGAAGTTGAATGATAGAGTAACCTGTCAGACATTGTTATATTGATTCTGCCCTGGTTTGATTCCAGATCTTTGCTAGTCTTATCAGGAAAAAGAAATTAAAATACACTCTATCCAAATGTATAAAGCAATTATTTAATATTGTAGGGACTACAAGGATGAAAGCAAGAGTCCTCAAGAAGTTCAATCTAGGGGCGCCTGGGTGGCTCAGTTGGTTAAGCGGCCGACTTCGGCTCAGGTCATGATCTCGCGGTCCCTGAGTTCGAGCCCCGCGTCGGGCTCTGTGCTGACAGCTCAGAGCCTGGAGCCTGTTTCAGATTCTGTGTCTCCCTCTCTCTGACCCTCCCCTGTTCATGCTCTGTCTCTCCCTGTCTCAAAAATAAATAAAACATTAAAAAAAAAATAAAAAAAAAAGAAGTTCAATCTAGTAGGAAGATAAGACACAAATATAACTATCATATTAAACACAATATGCTTTGTTTTATAAAAAACATAAACCCACACAAGACTTTGAGGATTTATGGAAGAGAAGAGGAAATGAAAGGAAGCTCGATGGAGGTGTCATTTGAACTAGGCTGATGGGACTCAATAGGCAGAGATGGGGACGTGAATCTATTAAGGTATCAAGAATAAGGAATCATCAAATGAATGTTGTGAAGGGGGGGGAAGTACAGGATATGTTCAAACAAAAGCAAGTAGTTGAGTTTTACCGAAACCCTGGATCCATGAAGTGGATGGTTACAGACACACTAGAAGCATGGATCTTCCCAGCTCGTGGAAATCACTTGCTATTTAGCTGAGAATTCTGGATTGAATCCCTGGGGAGCTGCTGAAGATTTTTAAGCACAGAAGTGTCTTCATAACTGCCCCAGGAATATAGAGATGATGAGTCATACTGGAATAGATATAAATGGTAGTTGGGCAAGAGGATGGAGAATTCCCTTGTTGAATTAGGGTCCAGGCCAAGGACGGAAACACATGAAACCTGAAGAGAGCTGATTCACTGGGGAAAAATACAGAAGTCCTAGTGTTCACAGAAGGCCCTAGGGGAGAGAGTCAGTTGCACAGAAGTGATGAAGGTGTAAGACTAAAAGATTGTGACCAAAGGAGTACTTTTACTCCTCAAACACTTAGAGGTGGAGTTGTTTTGAGAAACGCTGATATCTGAGGTATGCCTGGGCTAATGGTTGAAGAGCCAGCATAGAGATAAAGATCACAAAAGTTGGGGAAGTTTTGTGAGGCCATAAACACGAGTGTTGGTATCTCAGAGGATGGGATGGAAAGGTCAATGAAGCAGGCGCTAAAGCCACTACAGAAGATGAGGAATGTCCTGGAAGTCAGTCTATGTAGACAGAGAAAATGGTATAACTTATACAGCCTCAAAACAAGAGAGCCTATGAGGTGGTAGTAACGGAAAAATCACCCATAAATGACAGGGGGAAGTATGATGATATACAAGAAAACTGAGAACAGTGATTGCATCCGGGGCGAGAAATCTGGTGATTGGGAACACGGGGAGAAAAGAGACTTCACTGGCTACCTGCTGGATCTTGAAGTTTAGAGGTACCTGACTGGCTCAGTCGTTAGAGCATGCAACTCTCGATCTCAGGGTTACAACTTCAAGCCCCACGCTGGGTGCCGAGATTACTTAAAAAATAAAATCTTTAAAAAAAATTTGAAGTTTAAACGATAACAATGTAGTACCTTTACTAATTTGTATTTGTCTGTGTAAGTTGACCTTAGCTTCTCTTCTCATGAAAGGCTGCGGAGGAAGTGGTTCAAATTGGTACGGCTCGAGGGCAGTGGGATTAACAAGGAAAAGTCAGTTTCCTTAAGGCAGAGATATGGAAAGAGGGAGTGGCTCACAGTGGCAAGGGCTCCCATAGAACCTGCACATGGTGCACAAAGCAAAGTCATACTTGTCCTTGAGAGCCAGTTGTGAAATTTTCAAGCAAGTTGGTAGCTTCCAAACAGCCATGTGGTGGCATTTATACCACGGAAATCAGCATGCATCATAAATCAGAAGTTCCCTCTCCCTTCACTCAAAGAGCCGGCCGTTAAACTTTCCTAGCACACCTCTGCATGCACATAATAGACAGAGCTGTTACTGGTGGAGTGGGTCCAACGGAGCTCAGAATGAGCAGGTAAACTGCAATCTCTTTTTAGTCGTGGGGAAGATATGATTTATTTGCTCAAGCTTCCACTAAAATGCTGGTATTCTGACCAAGTTCCTGCAAATTTGCCTTTGTAATATAAAATTTTGTCTGTCCGTGGCTTGCGGCATGGCGATATTCAGGTGACATAGTTGCTCTTTGCAACAGATTTTCTCACAAGATACCTAAGTGAAAACAAAAGCGTAGAAAACTCCTTTTGCATAAATTTGCCCAATTTCCTGAGCATTAGGTACAGGACTCCTTTTTTCCCATCAACTCCTTCCTTACTTTTGACCTGTCCTTTATAGTCTTCTTCTGTAGTCACATTTTCAGACATAGCCATAGGAATCTTCAGGGGGAAGTGAGATTACCCTTTCCCTTGCCTTAACCTTAACCTTAACCAAAAATTCAATGTCCTGAATTCAATATGAGGAGCAGCATGAACTAAAAACCAGGTTGTGGGTTTTGAAATGGAGACTTCATGAGAAATATCCAAACCAATCATTCATGGTATGATATGTCTTTTTTATTAAAACCCATGCACACTCAGTAAGCAAGCTAGATGGTAATTAGGATACCAACTTTTGCGTCCAGTATTGAATTTCAACATTTATTATATTTTCACCAGGTGAACGGCCCTGAAAAAAGTCTTAAAAAGTAAAGTAAAAGTAAGGAAGTAAAAAAGAAAAAAAAAACTTAAAAGGAAGTACAAAAGGAAATAAAATGCACAGTCTTCTGTCCCCCAAGGAATTTGGAAGCTAAAAGATATTTGGCCTGGAGATGAAGGACTCAGACTCAAGTCAGAGAGCCTCAAATTCTTCCACCCAGAACTGTGTCATCAGAGGATCTTCCTTAATCTCTCTGGCCTTCAATTTTCTCACGATCTCAGTCCATTCGGGCTGCTCTATCAAAATACCACAGGCTGAGTAGCCCATGAGCAACAGAAATTTATTTCTTAGAGTCCCTGAGGCTGGAGGTCCGAGATGAGAGTGGCTGCATGGTCAGGTTCTGTGTCTGGTGAGGCCCCGCTTCCTGGTTCACAAACAGCCTCACACATAACATCACATGGTAGAAGGGCCTTGGGAGCTCCTTCTGGCCTCTTTTATAAGGCACTAAGCCCCCTCATGAGGGCTTCACCCTCACTACCTCATCACCTCCTAAGGGCCCCACCTCCTAGATGATCACATTGAGTATTAGGATTCCAACATGTAAATTTTAGGGGGACATAAACATTCAGAACACAGCACTCATCTTTATTCAGATTGTGGAGGTGAAATGAGATCGTGCCCATAAAAATTAACCCGGTGCATGGTATTTGGCAATGCTTAATAAATAGAATGGGGGGGGGGGCGGGGAGAGTGGTGATGATCGTGGTGGAGTCGGTAAAAATGATAAAAGTGATGGAGGTGGTAGAGGTGGTGGAGGTAGTGGAGGTGACAGTGTAGAAATGGTAGTGGGGACAGGGATGGTGGAGGTAGTGATGGCAGAGGTGATGATGGTAGAAATAATAGAAGTGGTGATAGTGGATAGAGGAGGAGGTGGCAGAAGTGGTTGTGGTGACGCAGGTGCCGATAATGGAGGTGGTAGAAGTGGTGATAGTAGAGGTGATGACGGAGGAGGTGGTGATGGAAGTGGTGATGGTGAAGATGATGATGGTGGAGGTGATGGTGGAGGTGCTGATGGAGGAGGTGGTGATGGAGGAGGTGGTGATGGAAGTGGTGATGGTGTAAGTGGTGATGGAGGTGATGGTGGAGGAGATGATGGTGGAAGTGGTGATGGAAGTGGTGATCGTGAAGATGATGATGGTGGAGGTGATGGTAGAGGTAATGGTGGAGGAGGTGGTGATGGAGCAGGTGGTGATGGTGAAGGTGGTGATGGAAGTGGTGATGGTGTAGGTGGTGATGGTGGAGGTGATGGTGGAGGAGATGATGGTGGAAGTGGTGATGGAAGTGGTGATGGTGAAGATGATGATGGTGGAGGTGATGATGGAGGTGCTGATGGAGGAGGTACTAATGGTGGAGGTGCTGATGGAGGAGGTGGTGTTGGAGGAGGTGATGGTGGAAGTGGTGATGGTGAAGATGATGATGGTGGAGGTGATGGTGAAGGTGGTGATAGAAGTGGTGATGGTGAAGGTGATGATAGTGGAGGTGATGGTGAAGGTGGTGATAGAAGTGGTGATGGTGAAGGTGATGATGGTGGAGGTGATGGTGAAGGTGGTGATAGAAGTGGTGATGGTGAAGGTGATGATAGTGGAGGTAATGGTGGAGGAGATGATGGTGGAGGAGATGATGATGGAGGTGGTAGTGGTGATGGCAGCAGTTTTAATTGCAACAGTCATCCTCCTCTTCATCATGATTCATATACGAACAACAGTTACTACAATAGTATTTTACTAGAATTGCTATTTATGAGTATCCTATCAACAGGGATTTTCTATCAATTAGCACCTCTTAAGAACAATAGTATACGATAACCAATGGGAACGGCGCTCTAATGGAATACATAGGTCTTAAGTGCAACAGAAATGTAAATAATTAAAATACCGTGTACTAAAGGCCATAACAAAGACATACGGAACGTTAAAGGAATGCAATAGAGTAATAGATTTGTGCCTAAAGAGGATTGGGAAGGCTTCGCTGTGAAAGGCAGTGAGTTGATGCCAGAAAGTGACAAGAAATTGTTCACATGGAAAACATGGAAAAGGGTTTCCAGGCAAGAAGGTAACAGATGCAGAGGAGTGGGTGCACAGAAGTATGTGATGTGTGAAGAAAAGAGTGAGGCCAAAGAATAGGGTACATTCGTGATGGAAGGAGAGGTTGGATCTATACCACAATGGGCCTTGAACTTGATCCTTTGGACAGCAGAGCCCTGTTAACTGTTTCTAGGTTAGGAAGTCACACTTGTGGAGAATGAGTTAAAGAGGAAAAAGACGGTGAAGACAGAAAGACCAGTTGGAATACAAAAGAAAGAGGCCAGACAAGAGGACAGAAGGACTTGCCCAGCATGGTACTGGGGGTAAGAGTGGAGAATGGGTGTGAGAACCCACCAGGGAGATAGTGAGGAAATAGGAAGGATAGGAAAAGGCGTGGGCTTGGAGTAAGTTCTTCCCAGCTTCTCTGCATTTAACCTGTCCGAAGTAGGAAACGTGCTTGCCACACTACCCAAAAGCAGCTGAAATCCAGCCAAGAACGGGAGACAACACAATGACATCGGAAAGAAGACAGAATAAGAACTAGAACTTAGTGGCGAGTGGTCTCCAAAACACTTCTCTTAAAGCACTCCCTAGTTCTCCTTAACTTTTAAGGAAGAGAAATGAAGAAGAAGAAGAAATGTCAAATTCATTCTAGTGTGTGTGTTTCTCCAATCAGCAATTGAGTGACTACTAAATAGTGGTGACCATGTTTCCCATTTAAAAAAATCTTTTGGGGCACCTGGGTGGCTCAGTCAGTTAAGCATCTGACTCTTAATTTCGGTTCAGGTCATGATCCCACAGTTGTTAGATGGAGCCTCACATCAGGCTCAGTGCTAACAGCACTAAACCTGCTTGCGATTCTCTCTCTCTCTCCCTCTCTCTTTCTGCCTCTCCCTGGCTTGCTCACGCACTCACACGTGCCCTCTCTCTCTCTCTCTCTCTCTCTCTCAAAAATAAATAAATAAACATTTAAGAAAAAAATCTTTTGAAAAAAATCTGGAACTTTCATAACTGGTTTTTAAGGGGAAAAAAACCCAGAATGTTAACTTTCCACAGCTCCTTTCTGAATATCACTGTTCTCTTTTTAATAATGCTTTTATTTTTCCTGAACAAAAATATGTCTCATTGTAGAAAATTCTGAAGAAAAAACCCATGAAATTCATAAGCAACATGAATTACGCAGGACCTGTGGGCAATTGGAAGGATTTGGCTTCTACTCTAAGTGAAATAGGAGCCACTTTCTGGGATTTGGCCAATGGATTACATAATCTTGGTTTTTAAAGAATTATTCATGTTGGGGTACCTGGGGGGCTCACTTGGTTGAGCACCTGACACTCGATTTTGCACAGGTCACGGTCTTGGGGTTCATGGATTCGAGCCCCACGCCAGGCTCTGCGCTAGCAGCATGGAACCTGCTTGGGATTCTCTGCCTTCCTCCCTCGCTCTGCCCTGCCCTCTCTCTCTCAAAAATAAATAAGTAAACTTAAAGAAAATAAAAAAAGAATTATTCATGTTGCTCTGTTGGAATTCGGCTATATGAAGACAAGGGTAAAATTATCTGATTATTTCTTTAAAATAGGTTTTTGAAAATGGAAAGTAGAATTACTTCAAGACTGTATTTGTTTAGAATTTCTTACAGATTATACTCCTATCAGTGGTGTGTGAGTGTGTGGGGGAGAAAATCATTGTTTCAAAAGTTAGTTCCTGGGAAGGTCAAGTTCAGCATCTGTTTTCTACCTTTATGAAAATAACTGGCACTGTCTCAGACTTAAATAATCAACTTCCAAAACATGGTTATCATCTCTGCTCAAGTGCAGCCATGTAGCAGGAAATCATGAATTGCCAATTTAAGAGTGAATAGAGGGGCGCCTGGGTGGCTCAGTCGGTTAAGCGTCCGACTTCAGCTCAGGTCACGATCTCGCGGTCCGTGGGTTCGAGCCCCGCGTCGGGCTCTGGGCTGATGGCCCAGAGCCTGGAGCCTGCTTCCGATTCTGTGTCTCCCTCTCTCTCTGCCCCTCCCCCATTCATGCTCTGTCTCTCTCTGTCTCAAAAATAAATAAAACGTTAAAAAAATTTTTTTTAATAAAATAAAATAAAAAGAGTGAATAGAATTAGAATCCCTTTCCTTATTTAGCAAAGCACTTATTGAGCACCTACTGTATGCTAAGCATCGGCACTGGCCCCTGAGGACATAGCAGCAACACTGACCCAGGCTCTTCCCTGACTTCCAGGAACAGAGAACAAAGACTTTTTTTTTTCTAACACTTCTGTACAAGTGCTATAAAGAGAAATAAGAGTGTTGGGATCCCAGGGAAACTGTGAAATACGTGGGCAGAGAAAATTCACTGCCCTTTCCTCAAGAAAATCTTTCTTTAATTCCTGGTGAGGGAATGGCAAAGTACAAAGGGCAGAGGGAGGAATGAAAAGGAAAAGTTAATGGAAAGAAGTGACTGTAGCTGCAACACAGCGATTGGCAGAGGAGCGGGGAGGAAAAGGGCGTGGCAATGGCTAAGATAAAACAAGTAGTAATGAGGGTCCAGGTAACCCAGAATGTTGTACGCCATCTGAAGGATTTTGAAAGTTTTGCAATAGAAGGCAATAGAAGAATAGTTTCAACTTTAGGTCAAGCAGCTTATTCAAATGTTCTTTTTTGTTTCTTTCTTTAAGAAAAATTGACATATAACGTTATATTAGCTTCAGGTATACAACATAATGATTCAGTATTTGTATATATTGCAAAATGATCGCCACGATAAGTCTCGTTAACATTTGTCACCATACAAAGATATTCTTACTAGGGTAAACTAAAATACAGCTAATAGATGGAATTTGATTTCAATGTGCTTAGTAATGGGAACATTAATGCAGATGATTTATCAGCCAGATATCAACCATGTCGCTTAACTGACAGCTGTCAAACATTAATTTCAGGATATGGTTAATACAAGCATGAACAATCAGAATTGTTGTTTACATTCGGAGACGTTGAAATAGAAATTACTTAGAAATTTCTCAAAGACATGGCACAACACCCTGCTTGATTGCATTTATAATATACCCTTGCATTTTTGCTTTAGGCTTAAAGAAAGACAGTCAACAGTTTTGAAAATCATTTTCCAAATGAAAATGAAAACCTCTGGGATGAATTTGTTTCTGTAGGGTGGGCATTGCACTCACGTAAAGATTTAGCTGACAACTAACAAAAAAGAATTTGGGGAAAAAAATGAGAGAAACAGCTGTCCAGGAAGGTATCGGTTGCCAGGATTTTTTGGAAAGTTCTGGAATTCCCAGGAGGCCTGAGTGTGCTTTGCCAGCTTCATTTAGCTCATTGATGATTGTATGCCTTTTGAAAATCACATTAGAGGGCCCAATTTTCTAAGTCTCATCTCCTCTTGAAAAGGAATATATATTTCCTAGCTATCACAGGATGTGTAATTTTGTACCATTGTTAGTGGTTATTACCACCATTTATCTTTCCAGTCGTCCACTTGTTCCGTATTGTGTATGTCTAAATATGCTTCGCACGCATTTAAAAATGCTATTCCTTCAAAAGGCAGAAGTTAGTTAAAATGATCTCACTCTGCTGATCCTATTCCAACAATAAAAAGGTTTAGCTTTCTTAACAGTATTTATGCTTTTACATCATCACATATATATAAGATTAGAGAGATGCAGTGGGAAATAAAGTATTTATACAATTTCATTTTGTCTTAAGGATTGGGATTATACAAGATAGCGAATATTTTTATTTAACAAACTCTTGCTTGTATTTTTGTCAGCTGTTGTTCAAAGATGCTCTATAAATATGAACACATCAGATATTACATGGGGCGTTCTACTTCTGATTTATGATGGACTTAAATTTGCCACAACACCTCACACTGAAGATATTCTGTTAGAAGGTTCCAAGCTAGTTCTGATGACCTGAGTAGAGATTTAGCATAGTGGAGTCCAATATTTAGCCAAAGCCAAACAGGAATGTGTTAGGGAGAAAGAACTTTTCCCCTACCCTCTTGTGTTCCTTTCTTGGGGGCCTGCAAATTAAATTTACAAATGACAGATTAGCAAGAGAAAAGACAGATTCTTATTTACGTACATATAAGAAAAACGTGACTGAGGAGTCAGAATTTGAGGCTTATGTACCTTCTTAATAGGGGGATGGGAGAGAGAAGCACTTACAAATAACTTTTAAGAAAGATAAATGGGCCCTTAGGAGACTGGGTGAGGCATGTGATATTTCTATGATACTGTCTGCTTAAATGTGGTGACATTTCTCCTCTCTAGTCAATTTTCTTTGGTTGCAGAAACTACTGGGAAATGGATTTATGACAACTGAGTTTTTTGGGGAGTCCCTGCTTTTAGGCAGGTAAGGGAGTTTGGGGGTTAGGGAGCAGAATAGCCTATTCTCAAATGCTGTCAGCTCAAAATAATTTTATGTCACTTTCTAGCATTCTGGACACCTTCAAAAGGAACTAGGACCAAAGAAGACTGCCCTTGATCCCCCACTGCTAGTGGCCGTTTGGGCTAGCTCAGGCTAGCCCTGAGTGTGGAGCTGTCTACTAGAATAGGACAAGGAAGGACCCTTACAGTAGGTCCCAGCATATGCTCAGAGGTCCAGTGATGTTGATCTGAAAGTGTCCGAGATATACTGAATTCCAGGTTTGCACTGAGGCCAGCCTCAGAGATGAGACCAGCCCTGGAGAAGCCCTACTACCTAGAACATTCCTTTGTATATGGGGGTTTTAATAATGTCTCATAGAATGGACTTGACTAGAAGCCTGGCTTTTTCAACAGTACAGAATCTTTTCATCTCCCCTCATCTACCATAGTGGGAAACTCATATGGTTCTCCTCATCAATAAACACACATTTATCAGGTACCAGACAGTAAAACCATCAATGGCATCCTCATTTTGACCGTTGAGCAAACTAAGACAGAAAAGTTTAGTAACGCTTCCGAGGTCAAAAGATATAGTCGATATTTGTACCTATTCAATTTGACTCCAAACTTCAAGCTCTTAACAGCTCTCCTGTTCTAACCTTCTTCCTTGAAATGTTTTATTTTAACTGAACAAAAGTATAACACACTGCTTTAAGAAGCTTTTATTTAGGGGTGCTTGGGTGGTGCAGTCAGACATCTGACTCTTGATTTTGGCTCAAGTCATTATCTCACAGTCATGGAAACAAGCCCTGCATCGGGCTCCATATTGAGTGTGGACCCTGCCTAATATTCTCTCCTTCTCCCTCTGCCCCTCCCTTCTCACCCATTCTCTCTCTCTCTCTCTCTCTCTCTCTCTCTCTCTCTCTCTCTCTCTGTCTCAAAGAAGAAGAAGCTTTTATTTATAGTATTAATGTGACAATATTATAACCTAAAAAGCAGTCTTGCTAATATCAACCTTCTGACCCATCCTAATGCAATAGATTCTTCAGATCTGGTCATGTCTTCTGCCATGAGATAATATCTAAAGCAGAATAACACTTGTACCTTATATACAGGTGAGTCTGACACCTGACTCAGTTTCAGTTCCTTTATAGTTTGCCTCTCAATACACATAACCTGCCCCAGACCCCAGTGTTTCCTGCTTATTGTCACTCAGCTCGGTGTTGGTGGCTTCAGCCAACATGCCACAGTATCCTCAATAACCTCGGTCAGAAGCTTTACACTTACTCCTAAAAACATCTGCCCCAAAGAAATTTGTAAGTGTAGTGATAACGAATATACTCAAGATGTTTCTAGAATAAAGTTTCATTTGGGGAAGGAATGGAAGTTAAAGTTTGAGTAGTGTTTATAGATTTCTAGATTATTAGAACTAGATATATTCTAGTTCTAGATTATTCTAACTCCCCTCCCCCATAGCCGGACATGGTGCCTGCATAGTTTCGGGCGCTTAACAACACTCAGCATCCCACCCAAGGGTCATGTTCTTCAGCCTTCAGTTTTGTTACCATAGTGACTTTCAGTTGCTATTGATTAGGAACTTTTTGTGAACAGCCTCGATATATGCAACCAACAAGCCACACACTTTTACTGGATGCACTCTATCTGCCAGGCTCCACGCTAGTCATAGTGGGTACAAAGAGAAGTCAAGTATAATTCTTACTTGCAAGTTTCCATCAGAGAGAGTAGCGTGAAGGCAGAGACGCATGACAAGTCAGGTGTGTACCGTATGTCAAAGAGAATTCAGGAAAGGTTTTATAGCACAGGAAATATTTGAGCTGGTTCTGAAAAATGGGTAGGTGCTGAGCAGCCATTCACATGACCATTTGTATACTAAAAAATTGGCAGATGAGTATTTGATCAATTTCTTTTAAGAGCTACTGAAAATCTCGGGAGATGCCACCGAGGGTGGAGAAGGAAAGAGTCTAAATTTCAAATTTCCATCCCATGTCTTTTCAAAGCATCTCTACTTTTGAGGGTGAAAACTGTGTTCTCTGATCCCAGCTAAGACAGGAAGCTGCATCCTTCCATAGCTGGACTGGCATTCTTTGGGCTTCTAATGTAACGGCGTAACAATGACATGCAAACGCCAGGGGGCAATGCAGTTTCACCAAAAAATCCTAGGGATCGGTCCAGGTTTCGTTTCGACTAAGAAATTTACAGCATCCTGCTGCAAAGGTGAAATCCTTAATAAAAAGAATTCTTCTAAGAAAAAAAGTTATAAATCCTCTCTTTAAAAGCTTTCCAAATTGCTATCGTCTTTCAGCATTTGTGCACAGCTGAACGTTTTGCAGTATTATTTGCAAAAGAATTACTTTTCATCTTCTTCTCAGCCTGATCTTTCCAGTCCTCTGGCTAAGAAACAGTTACTCTGACCAACCCCTTGCTAGCCTGAATCACGTTGTTGGGACTCTGTGTTTGGTCCTCTGCCCAACCGTGGGCTCTCCTCCCTCTGTGCCCATTCAGCACATCCAGCTGCCCCTTTGGCTGGCGCTGCGGCTCCCTTTAAGGTAATTCCAGTCCGGGCCTGTGTTTTGTTTCCAGCTCAGCAGCCGCCAGGTGTCTGCCCTCCCTTAACCCCCAAGGATGAGAGATCAAAGGTGTGCCTACATCTGCCTCCTGACCAGCTCTTTAATCTGTTACACGTTCAAAAGGGACAAGTGCAGTATTATGTATGCACTTAGGGAGAGAGGACAAATCAGAGAAATGGAAACAGGCAGTCCCAGAGCGTGTGACCTCGCCAAAGTGATGTGGAACATGTCTGTCTGCGTTGTAGCCCTGCCATGTGGGGAGTGTCTTCTTTTAAAAAGACCAAGAATATTATGGGCAAATAGAGATCCTCCTTTCTCCCACAGGAGCCCTATTAAACCCATTTAACGACCGTACACAAACCCATTCGGAGACTAGCATTAAGAGAAATACAGCAGGGTAAAGGAAAATACTTTTTAAATTATGACATGAAATTCTAAGGACATTTATAGCAACTTGGGCGTATTTCACTTACAGCAAAAAAATGACAGACTGGAGACTTCAAGAAATGGAACCAGAAAATTTTAAGAAAGACTATTTCCAACGGATTTATTTTCCACATCCACAGGACTAAATAAGTGGGGAAACGTATGTTTTAAAACAGCAGAACGCAGAGTCAGTATTAAGAAAACAATTCCGGGAGCGCGGGTTATGGAACGGTACGCAATCTTTCCTACACATGCGCACTCACGCACGCACCCCTTCCTCGGCCCACGGTTTCGGTTGAAGGGGTAGGGTAGGAAAGAGCTCACAGTCTAGTAAGAATTATTTCTAAACTTACACTTAGAAATGATGGAGATAATTTGAACACCCACAGCTTTCTTTAGAGTCTCAGGAAAGCGCCTTGATTTCCACCAAAGATGTAAATGTTAGCAGGCGCTGATTGGTTTTTTTGCTCTCTGCACGCCTCTGCCCACACGTGCCCAGAAGCAACCTTCGGCTTCCTCCTGTTCTCTGCACAGGGGTTCCCAAAGGAACAGCGGACACTTCAGCTGTACTGAGCTGCCTTCGCAGACAACAGCAAGGCAGTAGTGACCTCATACAGAGTCATACCGCCCTTCCCCAGCTACAATGGGTTTCAATCAAATTTGTTCACAGTAGGTGAGAGAGAAGAATAGTGGCACAGTTAACAGAAGGGAGTCCTTATCGGCTGCATCAAGTATTTCATTCATCCGCTTAACAAATATTTACTCAACCCCCATTATGTCCAGACACACTGCTGGACTCTGGGAAGTCAGGGATGATCAAAGACACTTGCCTTGTGCTCACAGAGTTTACAATCTAGAGGTGGAGCCTGGCATTATTAATGGAATTATCTCAGAGATAATTGCTCTGAAAGAAAGACACACTGTTCTTGTGGGAGCATCTACTGTAACAATGGAGCTAATCTAGATGGTTGGGGAGAACTTCTCTGAGAAAATCCTCATAAGCCAAGAGCTGAAAGATCGAGAAGGAGGAGGGGGGACACATGGTAACATTCAGAGCACTGCAAAGGTTGTGTGGCTGGAGAATAGAGACCTCAGGGGCATGATACAAGATGAGGTCAGAGAAGTGAGGCACAGGTACCTGGTTCAGTCGCTACGTAACATATTACCTCAATACATAGCATAGTAGCTTAAAAACAACCGCTTTATTATACCCAAGATCTTATGAGCCAAGAATTTAGATAGGGTTCCACATCCAGCGGGGGGGTGGGCTGGTCTAGGGGGTCGAGGATGGCACTATTCACATGCCTGGCACCTTGATTTCAGTGGCTGGAAATGTGGGCTCAGGTGAGAATGTTGAACGAAACACCTGTAGGGGGCACCTCCAGCATTGTGGCTTCAAGGCTTCTTACATGGCAGCTGAGGGCTCCCAGGGATAGTGTCCAATGATAGGAAGTCTTAAGACCTGGGCCCAGATACAAGCAGAGCATCCCTTCCACCATATTCTATTGGTTGGAGCAGTCACAGAGCCCCGCAGATGAAAGAAAATGACAGAGATGTCACTTCTCAATCAGAACAGTTTCAAATCATTTGTGGCCATCTTTAGTTAGCCACACTTCATCCTCTGGACGACACTAGACTCTTCTGTGAGGGCAAAACATACTCTCTCTAAAGTTCTCTCGAAATCTCATCTCATTATGGCATGAAATTCAAGTGTGAGGTCCAGGTTCTTACAGCCTAAATAAGGTTCAGGTGTTGCTGAGGATCTTTTGATCCAGTTCTCTAGTATCGTTTTTCTCAATATCAAGACTTGAGAACTAAAATAGAAGGGTATCTCCACACACAACCAGCATATACTGATGATGCAGAAGGAGACAAATGGAATGCGCACTCTCGTTCAGGAGTGGAGGAAGGAGGGGGCATGGAGCAATCACTGGTCCATAGCAGTTCTGAAATCCACATCTTGCCGGTTCCCGGATGGGGGAGCCCGGTCCTGTTGCTGGTTCCCGGATGGGGGAGCCCGGTCCTGTTCCCTAGGGAGACTCTCTGTCCTGTTTCCTCCTTCCAGACTCTTGGCTTATCTACCTTCTGACTTATCTACCCTATTTCCATAAGGCCTTAGCCAACTCAGGCTGCAGTAACAAAATACCACAGACTGGGTGGCACAAACAACAGATGTTATTTCTGCAGGCTCAGAAGTCTGAGATCGGGTGCCAGTATTGTCAGATTCGGTGAGAACTTTCTTCCTATCCCGAAGATGGCATCCCAAAGGCCGCATCTCCCAATACCATCACACTGGGGATTAGTTAGGACTTCAACATAGGACACTGGGGCAGGGGGCAGGGGTAGGAGACAAGATTCAGTCTCTAGCACATAAGATGTCATTTGCAACTGATTGATTTTCTCAGCCTATTCCCTGCCTGTAGAAGTTTGGGGGCTTTAACGATTCTCACTTTAAACTACCTCTGCCCATTTTTGTCCGAGCTGATAATGCATCCATTAATACATTTCTCTTGAAATCTTTGTGGGCTTCCTATGAATCTTATTAGACTTATTAGACCTATTAGATAAAACACATCCACAATTTTTCTCAAGACAGACCTTTGTCTGGCCTGGGCGCGAGGTCAGGGTGTCATGGGACCACACTCAGGGTTTTTAGAAGCCCTTTTGTCTTGTTATGAGATTTTGAGACATACTTATATTGTTCTAAAGTCATTTAAAAAAGGATCTTACAGCTACATCCCTGCGATTATCCTCATCCTCAGTCAATTTCTTACTTTGGGAGACTTTTGCCTTTGAAAAGGCTAGCAGTGTGAAACCCTGTTATCTTTTCTTAAAAACCAACAAGTACGAGCTCTGTATTTACTCTAAATTTTGCTTGAAAACTGAACAGTCCTTTTTTTATTAACACATCTTTATCTGTACTTTATCATATGCAACTGTTTAAAAAATCTAACTGGCACTCTACACATTCTTCCTAGAAATCTTACTAAAACTCTACACATTCATTAGGTATATTTTCTATTTTTCATATTACTACAGGTCATAATGCCACCAAACTTTCTGCCACTGCATCAGATGACTTGACTTTCCTTCTAGAGACCAGGGACAGCCTTTTGTCTCTCCTCCCAGCCTCCACCAACAGTTTCCCCAGGGCTGTCCAGCTCCTTCCCTCAGCTTATGTCATTTGCCAGAATGTGCACCTGTGGCCTCTCTCTCATTGCAGTCTCAGGACTTGTCACCTGGTGTCTCAGGGTTCTCAGAGGGAGTGACCAAGAGACAGGGAGAGGCTGCCAGGTTCATAAAGCCTGGACACAGACATTGAGAGAGCATCATTTCTGCTTTGTTCTAAAGGTCAAAGCAATCATGGGGTTTTCCTGGATTCGAGAAGAAACGGATTCATCTTTCGGCGGGAGGTGAATAGAAGAGTTTGTGGGCATTTTTATTCTGCCATGGATGGCGTCATGAAGGGCCGTGCAAGTCCTGTTAAGGCTTGTGGTTGTGGTCTTTATCTTAAGAAAAGCCGGGGCACCTGGGTGGCCCCGTGGGTCAAGCGTCTCATTGTGTCTCAAGTCATGATCTCACGATTTGTGAGATTTAACCCCGCATCGGGCTCTGCAGTAACAGTGCGGAGCCTGCTTGGGATTCTCTCTCTCTCCCTCTCTCTCTGCCCCTCCCCAATTTGTGCTTTCTCTCTCTCTCTCTCAAAATGAATAAATAAACTTTAAAAAAAAAATGAAAAGCCATTTATGAATTTTAAAGGGCTAGGAATATGATGTCATTGGACTTGCCTTTTTTTTTCTTTTTTTTTTTTAATTTTTTTTTAACGTTTATTTATTTTTGAGACAGAGAGAGACAGAGCATGAACGGGGGAGGGGCAGAGAGAGAGGGAGACACAGAATCGGAAGCAGGCTCCAGGCTCTGAGCCATCAGCCCAGAGCCTGACGCGGGGCTCAAACTCCTGGACCGCGAGATCGTGACCTGGCTGAAGTCGGACGCTTAACAGACTGAGCCACCCAGGCGCCCCAAGGACTTGCCTTTTAAAAAGACTGCTCCTGCTGCAGTATGAGAATGCATTGGAAGGAGGACATTAAAAACTGAATGGTCCTTTCTTAGTTCTTCTTTCTCTATCCATATCATATCATACAGGTTCGTGTGAGCACTCCTGTATGACTGGGCCTAACGTGAGGACAGTACAGATAAGAGAACTGCAGATTCCTGAGATATTTAGATATAAAATCAATTAGCTGATATTTCTTGAAGTCCATTTATAGCATAACCCCGTCTCCAACTAGTTGATAAAATTATTTCTTGGGGATCTGTTTTAACAGTATAATCTTGAAACCTAAATATCACTGTAATTTTTGTATATTCACTCTACACATCAATGTTCCCTACCCTCCATGAAGACCAGCCTCTGAGTAGAAATAGAGTGGTCAATATAACGAAATCTCAGGATTCTGCTCGACAATATCCACGATTAAGACAAAATGTTTAAATTACATTTGCAAAGATCGATAAAATTCTTTAAAAAAAAAAAAAAAAGAAAAACATTCGGGCGCCTCAGTGGCTCAGTCGGTTAAGCGTCCGACTTCGGCCCAGGTCATGATCTTGCGGTTTGTGACCAAGAGTCAGATGCTTACCCCACCGAGCCACCCAGGTGCCCCTAAAATTCTCTTTTTAGGATGTCTGGAAACACCTGGGAATGATCACTTACTCATTAGGTAAATATTCATCGAGTATTTGCTCTATGCCAGGCACTATTCTAGTCAAGAGAGTTACTGGAACAAGCAAGACAAAGCAGGTCCCTGCTCTCTCATTCTGTTTACATCTTTATGAGGAAGACAGATACAAACAAGGAACCGAGTGATGAATCAATGACATGATTCCAAGCAGTTACGGATTTATAACTACTATCTATGAATTTATAACTACTATAAAAATAAATAAATAGAAGAGAGAGATGGTCTACAGAGTTATTACTGGGTCTGCTCTAAATGCAGTAAGCAAGGAAGGGTTGTCTGAGGAAGTGACGTGTGAAGTAATATCTGAGTGACGAGAAAGCACTGGGTGTAGGAAGATCTAGCAGGTGAGGGGCAAGCACTTGAACCAGAGGGAGCATTAGGAGCACTAGCAGGGGCAGAAAGGAATTAGCAATGCAGGGCACAGGAAGAAGACAAACGTGGCTAAAGCATCTCAAATCAGGGAGAAAGTCAGGTGAGATTAAGTAGAAGAAGTAACAAAATAAGCAGGAATATATGGCATAAGGCCTTGTCAGCTGGGGGTAAGAACTGTATTACTATTTCAACAACAATGAGATGTCACTGGAAGATTCTAGTGAGTCCTAGTCATTCATACTTGAGCATGGATTATGCTAACTTGACTCTCTTAAGAAATATTATAGATCGTCTGAAATTAATAATTTGGTGAGAGTGGTAGGAAAGAGGGTGGAATAGCTTTGGAGTTGGAGAATGGCGGCAGGAAACACACCCGGTTGGTGATTTGCCCCAACATGCAGGAAGGCAATAGACCAGGTCTGCACAAATCACCCACGAGATTAGGAATTTTGCAATACTAGTGATATCGAGTGGAGGGAAGAACAGTTAGCTTTCTTTTCCTTTTTGTCTCTTTTTTTAAATTTTATTTTCAAACATTTCTGCAGATGATGCAACATTAAAGGGGAGGGGGGTGGGGAGAAGTAAGATCCATTGTGTGTATATATGCATATATGTATGTGTTACGGCTTACCCTAAATTCCAGGCAATGTCAATGTCAGCCAATCACCAGATAATGTCTATCGTGTGTCCTGGGAGTCAACAGTGCTACATGTAGCTTCTCAGCATCAACATCAATCGTTTTTTAAATATTCAAAATGTTTTTAATATAGTAGTTTAAAATAAAATATAGTTTCCCTTTATCCTACAATTCTTGTATAGTATTAATATTAGCTGTCTAATTAGACTTAGCTAATTCTGTATTTTCACTGCAACATCGTTACTTTGCAACATCTTTACAAAGGCCTATCCTACTATAGGAAAAAGCCTGATTTGGAGGTTAAAAAAAAAAAAACATAAGAGAAGTGTATATGGAGTTGATGAATCACTAATGTTTTTATTAAAATAATGTTCATAATTAGAGCTTTAAAATCAGACTGTTATTAGTTTTTTAGCTTATCTTTTTCCCCTTATTCAATAAATGTACTACTGGGCTCTGGTCCAACAACAACCACAAATCCCATAAGAATCTGTTTAGATTTTCTTGCTTTACCTGCGTAAAGCTGATCAGAGCACCCTGATTAGAGCACACCGTTGTCTTTTTGTTTAAATGGCGGGTGCTGACACCATGGTTATACACAAAAATAAATATGGCTGAAAAACAATCAATATCATGACCTGGTTTCCTATATAAGAATTCGACGGTTTAAAAAAAGACAGGATCGTTGTTTAATAAGCCAGTGACTCATACCTCTTGGCATAAATGGCCTGGGCATGTCCATTTAGGTTATGTTCGTAGATGATTGTCAGCGACTGTTATTTCCAAGGTGATCTATGTATAGCATATTTTTACGTGTGACGGTTTTAAGAGGCTTTGAAGTTACTGGAAAAATAATAGCAAATGCTAAGCTTACTTACGTTTGTCTCATTCAGTTAAATTATAACCCCTTTTGTGAATAGCTCGGAAAGCATTCTGAAGATCAGGATTTTTCTTCTCCGGGCCTGAGTGGAAAGAAACATCAGTCATGACAACGTTATGCTAGACCTGATTCATACCAGCTTGCAGGAGCGAATTATTATAATTTGGGGCATGATGCGAGCCCATGATTAAGCACGGCCATTATTATAAATTAAGTGATATAAGCTTATAATTAAATAAATGATATTAAAAACAAAGGTAATAAATACTTAAAACTCTTACCTTCCTCATCATTTGACTACGGTCTACTATGCACACTATACAACTACAGCGCTCGCATGGTAAAAATACTACATAATAGTATTGCTACTTGCCCACCCCTTTTCACCTCCACATTTGCTGACATCAGGCTTGTAGCTTGAAATAGGCCAGGGTGGAAGTAATTACGTGGTGTTGAAGTTGAAAGAGTTTTAATGAAAATAACGTCTATGAAGGTGTGAAAAATAGTTCAAGAGTAGACCACACAGGAGGTGTAATGATAATACATTTATTAGGGAAAGAGGGGGTTGGGATGACATTCGATGCATGATTGCAATTGCAATGATTTGCAACTGTGCAAATCACAGTTGACTTGCTGGCTATGAATACGAGAGTTTGACCAAAATCAACAAAAGCATTCCGCGAAAATCAAGTGGCTATAAGGAATGTGCAGTAAAGAGCACCGTGGATTTTATTATTATTTGTAGGTTATGTATCACACATCATGTCTATCAGTAAAAACCATAATAAACATACATACATTTATATGCATACTTTTCGCCCTGGAGAGTCCCTCGTTAAACACTGACCGGAGAGCAAGTTTGTCTCTTTGTTAACCTAATCTGTTAAAATCAGTGCGTGTTCACACTCATCCCGATTTGGCTTACCGACTTTGCAAGGGTTTTGTTTCCATTTTTAATTTGAAACTCCTCTGGTTGGAAAGAGAACCAGAATGCCAACCACATGAAACTGTAAATAGACATTTTTGCTCAGCCTCAAGTATCATGGCCATCACATAGGGTTTGGGGAATATTATTTATTTGTAACTATAACCCACCAAAAAACAACGATCGTTTGATCAAATCATTGCACCCAGTCTAGTTGATCTCAGTTGAGTATTTTCATCCTTAAACACATCAAAAAGGCACATGAGTGTCCAGTCAGGAGTAAGGTCTCCTTGGTTCATGAGCAATCTGACACACTCAGAGGGCCGGTTCACTGACCTGCAGGGAGCTGGAACACTGACCACATCTGAACAGTAAATGGCCTTTGGCCCAACCACCTCAGAGAAGGAAGTTGCCAGATCACACCATGGCTTTTAATCACCTTCTGTATATCTCAACAGATACCCTGTCCCAACATGTATCAAATGATCTCTATACATAGCACTAAATAGAAAGTACTAGACACCGGTGTCCTGCTGGGTGAAGTTTTATCGATTCATTATCCAGCACGACTTCCATACAGAAATAGTCATTCACACAGACTTGGCCTTTGTTTTGGCCAAAAACACGTCAGATCCCTTCTTTAGTGAAAAACTCCCCCAAACGGTTTTAGCGGAGGAAGTGAAGACGCCATCAGGTCTAATCGAGGACTGAAAACGACCTTGTTTTCCAAGTTGTTACTTGTTCAGTTAAACTCTCAACATGCCGGCAAAAACTCTAGGTCTGAAGCATGTGTGTGTGTTGAGGAGACTAGGAGATCTGGGTCCATTATATAACTGCCACTTTTTGTTTTTATTCAAGGTGTCATAAAACTGAGTTCTGCAGTTGAAGGTACGTTTTTACAACCACAAAATCGATACTGTTTTGCTTTAAGGTTGCCTAGCGTGGCTTTGTAGCTAGAAAGCGTCTGTGGCAGTGGTGTTTGGTGCCATGTTCTAATTGCCAGCTATCACCATTCCATCTGTGTTCTCCTCGTTCTGGTCATTTGATGCCATGAGTCTCCCAGGCCTCTGGCCCCGGAGGGCGGTCTTCTGGAGATCGAACATGTCTGCTTCTACTTCTGATGTGATTGCCTCCGATCCAGGGCTCCCTACAGATCCCCTTGCCCCCCAGCAGCCTTAGTTGAGGCTGAACGTGGAGACTTGCCAGGAAGCTTGCCCGCCATTCTCTCCGCAGGGCCTTCTCTAGAGTGTTTTGGTCCTTTATCCACGTGTACCATGGTCCCAGCATGTTTGCCCAAGAAGGATGGGGGCATGGAGTCGTGAAATCTCCCTGACGAGAACACTACGTGGTTAAGGCATTTACTGGTCTCAGACGCAGGGTCCTCCTGGGCAGTGTGATCCACCAGCCCGGAAGCACTGCCAGGACCCACTTCGTTCGGTGTCATTCGTGCCATCCATATCCGGCAAGTGGCAGTCCCCTTCACACGTGCATCTAGGAAGCTAAGAAGAAAAGAAGGGATTTGAGGAAAGACACAGATTGGTGTGGGAGAGGACAGCAGTGTTTTGCTAACCTCCAAGAATGCTAAAAATACCCTATCTGCTGAAATGATTAGTTATTTCTATAAAATTGATCTCCGTACCCTCAAAGAAGCGTGCTGTCCGAAAGTGGCGAATGTGTAATTTGCTCTTCTTGTGAGTTTCTGTGTTTGTTTTGGGTGTGTGTGTGTGTGTGTGTGTGTGTGTGTTCTCATTTATCGGGAGTCTGTCAGCCATGCTTCGAAAGCTCCTTCATCCCCACTTAATCAGGGGAGGCTTCTCGGAAGAGGTGGTGGGCTTTCAGGTGAGTCTTCACATTTAAAGGGAAATGTGGCTTGCTGATCGGGCATTGCATGGAGGTGGGAAGTGGAAGAATGCAAGGGGGAAGGATCGGTGAGACCATCGGCGTGATTCCAGCAAAGGGATTAGATAGATGGGCTGGCGTTTGAAGACTGAGAGATGAGGGAGGGGCTCCAGAATGAACCCACAGGACTGGCAAACCCAAAGTGGGGAACTCGGTACCTCATGAAGATGCAGTATCATCACATTTTACAGCACAGAGTTGAAAGGGCAGTATTTCTGATATTCATGGTGGAAAGCAGGCCACGGCTCTTCCAAAGCGAACCAAAGCCCAGGGGAAAGCAGTCACTGGTGCTTCCAGGTGGAGAAGGAGAAGCAAGACGATGTCACCTTCAGGGCCAGGGAGGGCACAGTTCACATTTCCGGCCTCTACGAGGCCAAGCAGGAGTCAGGTTTCTCCGGTGCGCTAACACGGAGTTTTATTGAGAGACGGTCCAACCCTCTCCCTGCCTAACAAAACACAGGAGACGCGGCAACAAAATCAAGCAGGACCCTGGGAACGGCCTTGCCTCGGAAACTCTCTGCGGCTAGTGAGCACCGAGTTTCAGTGAATTATCTGTAGAATTCCAGATAACAGCTGGCCCACCCTGGGCCGTTTTGATGTTTTATCAAGGAATGGCTTTGAAGTCAGAGCTTTGCGTGGCCTGCTTGACTTCAGCACAGTGGGCCACCCGCAACAAAAGGATGGAAAAACAAAATACATGCTTTAAGAAGCGAGGAAATGACAAGAACGTGAGATAACTTAAAACCTCTTGTTCTGCCGGAACTGTTGTTGTGTTCATCATTTTGTTAGTAACTATTGTCACTACCGGGTAGCATGGCCTCTCTGAACGCCCCAAACAGGTTCACGGTCTCCAGGGCATGACGAGAGAGAAAGGAAAACTAAGGGCGAGAAGCAGCATGACTGCTTGGGACTTTTTCGGCATCCTTACCACTCAGCCTCCTCTGAGCCCCTGGGGCTCCCGGGAAGTCCGCTGGGGCAGCTGTGGGTGTCAGAGGTCAAGCCCACCGTGACCCGCTGCTTGAGCAACTATCTCTGGGGCAGCTTCTTGGCTGAGGGCTGTGGAAGCTTGAAGGCTTGGGAGCATGCTCTGTTGTAACCGTGTTAGAACATGTGTGCACAGGGGGCTGTCTGGAGGCCAGTGTGTGTGTGTGTGTGTGTGTGTGTGTGTGTGTGCGTGTGCGCGCGCTCAATGCATGCATTCTTGCTGCATCTGGAATGTGAGATTTTTGACCAGCATGCTCAGTGGAATGTGTGTGAAACACTCTCTCCGGATTCGAAATCAAACCTCAGCTGGTAGTCCTTACGAATGCTTAGCTGATTACTGTACTCGCTCTTTTCCATCTGTGGTATGAACTCAAGGTCGCTTCATATAGTGAATCATGTCAAGGAGTATGTAAATCAGCGGAGGGGATCCGCTGCCAGAAATGAAACCTACCTTTTCTTTCAAAATGACTCTGCTTTGGATTATCGTAGAACTCTAACAATAGCATTAATATTTTAGGTAGGTTGTCTTTTCTTTTCTCTTCTTTTCAAGGAAAAACAATTCTCAAAGTGGTCAGAGAAAATCGACAAAGATTCCCCGTGCTACTTCCCACCACGTATTTTTGTCATGCAGTGTTTTTCTTTCCCTTTCTCTGGAACAGAGGTGCCCCCTTCAGCATTTTGCAGCCTCACCTATTTGAACAGGAAAAAACTTTGAAATAGTTGCAAAGTTTTATCGATAACACTGATGAACTCCAGACTCTCATTTTAGACTGATAATCCCAAACTGGGAGAAAATCCGGGTAAGAGAGAAACATCCAGAAGCAAAGTGGGAGAAAGGGGAGATGGGCGGTGGTTGGGTGCCTGGTAAAGGGGGAAAAACTCTTTTGTCCGGTGGGAGCAAAACCGTTCTTCCCAAGAATTCCATGATAGAATCTCCTAAATATTCCTCTTTAAAGGGATGCTCCCTCTGCAAATTGAGGCAGGGCGAAGGGAGGGAGCAGGGCACATGTTTCCATAAGTGGGGCCAGCACACCAGTCTCATCAAGGAGAAAGGAGAACGCGGGTCACGAAGAGCTGAGTCATGCCTGAGTTAGACCTGCCCTGACTTCTACAAGCAGCAATTTCTTGCAGGGAGGAGGGGTCCAGCCCCAGCCTGAAGCTCCTCATCCAACAGGGGCGGTGTGTTCAGACACGCGGGGAGCATTCAGGCGGGAGGCATCCAGCCTGGAGGGACTGGATGAGACTGCAGAGGCTGATGACAGGCCTTTGTGACTGATAACCAGGCTGTGTTGCGTGATGAGAACTTGCCTCAAAAGCGATTTGTTTATACCGTATGGGTAGGTGAGAATCCAAAATACCAAAACGCCACCAACTGCTTTTGAAAGCCCATACGAGGGAATGAAGTTTGGCTTTTTTGGAAAATTCCCATGTCTTTAAAAATGGGACCAGATGAGCCTCTGTGCAAAAATCTACCAGACGAGATGATTATCGAGGCCCTCGCCCGCAGTCGCGTCCTGTGTGGGCATGCTGTGGGGCCTCAGTTAGCTTTAGAGGTGAAACTTGTGTTCACAGTAAAACCTCACAGTCTCCACGAACAGCTTCCATTTCATAAACAAAAGTCCCCCTGGGCATGCAGAGCTTCTGTTCTCCTTTTTTCCTCTTGTCACTTCATTTTATTTAGATATGTTTTAAGGATCTTAACTTCTCCATGGTAATGGCCCATGGGCCACAATCCCCTTCAGAGCAGGGGCTTAGGACTTTTCTCATGTTCAAGGTGGTGCTCTCGACGGCCTCGTAGCCTCTGACCCAGAAAATGGAATGACTCCTCAGGCATAGGGAAAAAATAAGCAAAAGCTTTATTCAATCTTTGTTCCCAGTTTTCACATTCATAATCCCTGCAGCTTAATGTCTATATCATAAATCTATAAAAACAAGAGTTGTTCTTCTGATACGAAGCTATGATCCGACTTTACTTACATAAAGTCCTGAAATACTCGATTACTGTGCTTAAGAAAGACTATTTTCCATAATATGACATGCAGTGTGTCTGTCGTAGTCTGTTGGGCTGCTGCAACCAATTATGGTAGATTGGGCGGCTTACACAACAGAGATCTGTTCCTCACCATCGAGGAGGCTGCAAGTCCAAGATCAAGTCACCGGCAGTTTCAGTGTGGGGCGCAACCCCTCTTCTGGATTGCGACTGCTGGCTTCTCACTGTGTCCTCACAAGGTAGAGGGTGCAAGGGAGCTCTCCCCTACTCATGAAGCTTCTGCCTTCATGTCTCATTCACTTCCCCAAAGCCCCACCTCCTTTTTTTTTCCTTAAAAAAAATTTTTTTTAATGTTTTGCGAGAGAGAGCAAGCCAGTGCATGAGCGGGGCGGTGGGTGGGGGTGGACAGAGAAAGGGGGAGACACAGAAAATTGAAACAGGCTCCAAGCTGCCAGCACAGAGCCCAACGCAGGGCCCAAACCCACAGATGGTGAGATCATGACCTGAGCCGAAGTCGAACACTTAACCGCCCTGAGCCACCCAGGTGCCCCCCAAAAGCCCCACCTCCTAATACCATTACCTTGGGGGTTAAGATTTCAGCATGTGAATGGGGGTAGGGGGAGACACAAATATTCACTCCATAGCAACCCCAAGTGAATTTAACACTTAAAGAAATATTGCAGTGACTCAGTTGGTTAAGTGTCTGACTTCAGCTCAGGTCATGATCTTACAGTTCTTCATGAGTCGGAGCCCAGCACCCTCTGTCCCCCTCTCTCTCTGCACCTCCCTCTCAAAGTAAATTTTTTAAAAATTAAAGAAAAAAAGAGAGAGAGTTATTTCTGCAAAGAAACCCAGTCCTCTCTCTTACAAGGATAACCTGGAAACTGGATCACCCTACTGAGCAAATAAATGTTCTCTTCTCAAATGTATTCTGCAGAGACTTACCAAACTTTGGGCAAATTTTTACTATTCCGTAGCAATGTCTCCGGGCGGGATGAGCATTAAGTTGAGAATTTACCAAATAGCCTCCAAAAACTAGGCTCCTCCTGAAATGGCAAAGCTGACCCAGGGTGACCCAGAAACTGGAAGATGAGTCAAGGTGTGCCTAATTTCCAGTCCTTCTCGGAGTTACCCTTACTTCAGGTAGAGTTAACGTCGAATAACCACTGGCAGAGTTTCAGAGCTCTCTCACATTTATCTTTTTTTTTTTTTTAAGTGTTTCTTTTTCCTCTTCTTCCCTTCCCCCTCCTTCCTCCTCTACTCCAACTGCATTTCTATTTCTGCTCTGTAATAGAAAGTGAATGGGGGACAGGAGAGCCTTCAGGCAATAGAAAGCTAACCACTCACTGGACGGGTTTGCCTTGTTGCCCCATAAAATGGAGATCTCTATTTCTCAGGGCAAGGATAAAGACTAAACAATATGATATATGTAAAGGACTTAACACCACGTATGGAATACAGTAGGTACTCAATAAGCTTTTGTTCTCTTCCTTACTCTTCCTCTTTCTCTACAGCCTTCCTCAGGCTTCCTGCAGTGCCCGTCCCCGCCCTCCCCTTCTTCCCAGTGTCGCTAGCAAACAAGTCATTACTTCCACTAGGATTATACTGTAACACGCTGTTGAAAGTTTGATTTGGGGCAAAGCCATAGACAGACAATCAGCATAAACCCTTGCTTTCCCTGAGAGAACTCAGAGAGAAGCTCCTCACATAGGAATAGGGTTCCCGGATGACCTCACCAGCAGCTGTGACATCTCTGTGGAGGCGGGAGCAGATGCCTGAGTGAACAGTGCCAGGAGCCAATCCCAATTGGGGATGTTCGGGTCAGATGGAACTATCCCCTTACCAGTTCTTCTAGTCTTGGGGGTTGGGAAGACAGGGAAGGTTTTCAGGCTAGTTCGACAAAGTGTTAAAGACTGAGTTCGTCAATATTAATAATATTTTCTTACGAAGTAGTTTATAAATTCACAGTGTTCCCGAGTGTGCTGTTCGTCAACACTGATCAAGAACATAGTTTTCAAATAAGGAGACCTAAAGGGATTACAGCCACAGCTATCCAGAGAGCAACCTTCTATAAATCTTTGACTTTCTGTAGCCAAAAACTAATAAAGTCTCTGCTGAACAAGCAGCCTTGAAAACCTACAACAAATTAACATCACCCAGAAGACGGCTTGCATCCAAAGCACCATGCCCTACCCTTCACCACCCTCCCCAGGGTAGGAAACAGAAATTTATCCAATCAAAGACAAGCTGTAAAGGAAAATCTACCGATTTTAGACACCGATTTCCTCTCTTTCTCTTCTTTTTGTTTTTGAAGAGTGTAAGTTTCAAGGTCTATGTGTTTGTTTTTATTCTTTTTAGCAATCTACTGAAAGTTTTCAGTGTAAACAAAGCGCCTCCTTTAAAAGAATAACTAACCCTATTAAGCTTTGTAAGAAGGCAGCTTTTAAGGATGGCGGTCTAATTAGCAGTCTTTAAAGCCAATTCAGTAGTGACCTCAGAGCCAAGTCTACTAGTTCAATCCCAAATTTAGAAAACAGCTTTTACATTTGAAACCTGAAATTGCAGTATGAACTTACTGTTAATTTGAGAACATACCATAATTTAGACAACTGCTAAAATCAGTCGATGCTTTGGATTAGAGCTTGACCTCAGAAATCACACCCTCTTGATTTATCCACCACGCCCATTAAAATTAACTGTAAACTCAACTTGACGTTGATCCCATGTACATTTGGTATTTATCTAAGATGTTTACATATCTTAAACGCAGCCACAGCTGCATATACAACAGTTCCGTTGAAGTCACAAAGGCTTTAAGTTGAAAGAACATACATATGACTTTTGTTTGGTTTCACTGACAAAAAAAGCCAAAGCCTTTTTACAATAATATGTCAACGAAATGCAAAAGCAAGTGCCAGTCCCAACACTTTAGGGATCTGAAATGTTCTGGAGAGATGTACGGATATTCAGGTATTTCCCAGTTTTGTTTTGTTCTTAGAAATTCAAATTCTTGGGGCACATGAGTGGCTCAGTTGGTCAAGCTTCTGCCTTCCGCTCAGGTCATGATCTCACAGTTCATGAGTTTGAGCCCTGCCCTGGGCTCTGTGCTGGCATCTCAGAGCCCGGAGCCTGCTTCGGATTCTGTGTCTCCCTCTCTCTCTGTCCCTCCCTCACTTGTGTTCTCTCTCTCTCTCTCTCTCAAAAATAAACATTAAAAAAAAAGATTCAAATTCTTTTCGAATTTATTAATTTTGAGAGAGATAGAAAGCATGAGCAGGGAAGCGGTAGAGAGAGAAGAGAGAGAGGCAGAGGGAGGGAGGGAGGGAGAGAGAGAGCCAAGCAGTCTCCATGCTGTCAGCACAGAGCCCGACGCGGGGCGTGATGCAGGGCTTGACTCAGGGCTTGATCTCAGGAACCATGAGATCCTGACCTGAGCCGAAATCCAGAGTCAGATGCTTAACTGCCTGAGCCGCCCAGGCACCCCAGGTATTTCCTAGGTTTAAGGAACATGTATGCATAGATGAAAACAGAAAGCTACTGGATACAGCTCGGTGGAGCATAGTGTTTGATGAATATATGCCTGTCAGGAAATAGTTTTAATTTCCTTTCAAGCCTCTGTATCCTGTTGTTGATTTTATAGATCGCCTCCTCAAATATAAACTCCTAACAATGAGTTTGGATCATGCTCTGTTGGAAGAAAGTACAGAATAGTAACAAAGACATTCCTAGTTGCAAACTCAGCAGCCGTGACTTGTTGGCTGTGTTGTAATCAGAAGCAGGTCACTGTCTCTGAACCACACTTGGCCTCATCTGTAAAATGGGGTGAAAGCTACTTGGCGCTCCAGATGATTAGAAGCTTAAATAAAATGAGATAATGGTGCCTATAGGCACTCAATATATTTTAGGTGTTTATTTATGATGTTTTGTTGTTCTTACTTTTATTACATTGGCTCAAAGCTCCTAGAAGCTGAGGGGCCCCTGGCTGTGTGCATCCGTGGAGCACCATGCAAGTCTCCATCTCCAGGCTGTGAGTTGGGTATAAAGATAATTTGAAAATAAAAAAATCTTTCAGGGCGCCTGAGTGGCTCAATCCATCAGGCATCGGTCTCTTGACTTCAGCTCAGGTCATGATCTTGTGGTTCGTGGGACTGAGCCCCACGTCAGGCTCTGCACTGACCACACAGAGCCTGCTTGGGGTTCTCTCCCTCCCCCTCTCTCCCTCTCTCTCTGCCCCTCCCCCGCTCACACTCTCACTCTCTCTAAATAAACTTACAAAAGAAAAGGAAAAAAAATCTTTAAAATTAAGAAAATAAACTGACTTCTAGAAGCTGAATTGCCAGGTCAAAGAGCAAAATGCATATGTATTTGTGCTAGATATTGCCATAGGCCCCTCCACGGGGACAGTGCCTTCTCCACTTGACCAGCAATATATAAAAATATATAAAATGCCTATCTCCTGGGTGTGTTTTTTACATCCTGGACAAATGGCTATTGATAAGACAGGAAGGCAAGTCATAATACAAAGAGCTAACATTTGTTGAGCACTTTATAATCTGTTCATAATCCTAGCAAGCAAAGAGAACACATACATGACCTCATTAAAACTTCACAGTAACTCAGTAGCTCCTTTTATGATCATCTGGGGTTTTTTTTTTCCAAAAAAATTTTTTAATGTTTTTTTTATTTTTGAGAGAGAGAGAGAGAGAGAGAGAGAGAGAGAGTGCAAGCAGGGGAGGGGCGGAAAGAAAGGGAGACCCAGAATCAGGAGCAGACTCCAGGCTCTGAGCTGTCAGCACAGAACCCAGTGCCAGGCTCGAACCCATGAACAGCGAGATCATGACCTGAATGAAATCGGACGCTTAAACCAACTGAGCCACCCAGGCACCTCTCGTCTGGTTTTATAAAGGAAACCGAGGCGTGGAGAAATTACTAACTCAGAGTCATAGAACTTCAAACCCAGGACTGAGAAATAATCGAACCCTTGAAGTCGTCTGCCACATCACCCTCCTTTTCTGTATGTCTGCATCTCCAGATAGGCGAGCAGTGGTTTTATTTCAGTTTGTTATAAACTGTGCAAGGGATATGGCACACAGTGAAATCTCCTGCTTCCAGGCACAATCTCACCAGCTTCAATGAGGGAGCAGCCGGTGACTTTTTGTAAAGAATTACAGTGGAGCACAAATAAGTGAACATAACCCGGAGTGTGCGTCTACCAGTGACAGGCACTGGTTTGGCTGGTCCTATTTAAGAAGGGGATCTAGATGTTCATGGAGACTGTCCCCTGAAGACACTGAACAGAAGGAGCACCATGCCCTGAAGGCGAGGTTTTGAGTTTCATCTCAGTACTTACCCTCTTGCCTTAGGAGGCAAATCACTTCCTTTGTGCTCAGGTGTCCTCATGCTGCACCCATAATCAGGCAATTTAGAAATTTCACAGGCCCAGGGTTCAGCCACCTTGTATATTTCAAACATTTTACAATGATCCTCCTTCCCATTAATGAGTTTGCTGTAAACATTTTGAAAGAATTTTTATCTGTAATTAAAATTACAGGGCCCCTGAATGGCTCAGTTGGTTAAGCATCGGACTCTTGATTTCAGGTCATGATCTCACGGTTCATGAGTTCGAGCCCCATGCCGGGCTCTGTGTTGGCAGCATGGAGCCTGCTTTGGCTTCTGTCTCCCTTTCTCTCTGCCACTCACCTTCTCGTGCTCTCTCTCTCAAAAATAAACATTAAAGAAATTTTTTAGATAAATAAAATAAAATAAAATTACATATGTAAAACTCATTTCATTTATGATTAGCTATGATTCCTTGGTAATCATACATACTTCGGAATTCCTCACAAAATGAAAAATACCCAATCTACGAAGTGTTTTCAAATGTAATGGAACTTTGTTAACAGTATGTTGAACAATTAGTGATGTTAACATAATGGTAGTTTAGAACGGCGTTTCATTAATTTTTTGTTAATTTTGATTTTGCAGTTTTTATTCATGGTTTAGTGCCAGTAAGTCTTTTTCCAAGACTCAAATATTTTCTATCCTCTTGATGAAAGTCTCGTAAACCAAGGCCTGGCACCCGTGGTGCATAGCACACAATAATAATACCTATTCTATGTCCTTATGGGATTGCTATGGGGTTAAGTGCTATAAGGGGCTGAAAGCACTTCTCATCTCTAGAGTGAAGTGTAAATATTTGCTATCATGAATTTGTTGCTATGTGTAGAAAAACCAACTTACTATTGATATTGTAGAGGACCAGTATATAAAGTATACCATTGAACAATGTGGGGCTTGGGGGCACCAACCTCCCACATAGTCAAAAAGCTGCATATAACTTTTGACTCCTGCCAAACTTAACTACTCATAGCTACTCTTGCCTGGAAGTGTTACCAATAACATAAGCAGATAATTAACACAAATTTTGTATGTTATATATATTATATACTATATTCTTACAATAAAGTAAGCGAGAGAAAAGAAAATGTTATTTAAAAAATCATAAAGAAGAGAAAATACATTTCCAGTACTGCACTGTATTTATCCAAAATAAATCCACATGTATGTGGGCCTGCACACAGGCCCTTGTCGTTCAAGGGTCACCTGTATATAATATACCGGTGTGTGTGTGTGTGTGTGTGTGTGTGTGTATATATATATATATATATATATATATATATATATCCCAGTGTGTGTGTATGTACATGTACATGTGTGTATGTGTGTGTGTGTATATATATATACACACACACACCGGTATATATATATATATATATATATATATATATATATACACACACACACACACATACATATACATATATATATATATATATAGAGAGAGAGAGAGAGAGAGAGAGTATACCAGTGTGTGTGTATGTATATATGTGTGTATATACACACACAATATATTGGTGTGTGTATGTACATATGTGTATATATATCATATATATATACTGTACATTATCTTATTTTTGTAAAACAACTGCCCTTAGAATCTTTAGTAATATGCATTAATAACTATTTGCTAATATATGATATATAATATCTCATTTATAATTAATATCTATGTATAATAATATCTCTATATATATGTGCACAGAGTAGTATTTTATTTGAGAGTGAGAGAGAGAAAGAGCTCGTGCAGGTTGGGGAGGGGCAGAGAGAGAATCTCAAGCAGTTTCTGCACCATCAGTGCAGAGCCAGGTGCGGGGTTGGAACCCATGAATCATGAGATCATGACCTGAGCTGGACGCTTAACCGACTGAGCCACCCAGGTGCCCCTGCATGGGGTAGTATTATATAGAAATGCGTTGTCTTACTTTTATAGAACACCTGTGTAATTGTGTTGGCTGTGCTTCATGAAGGGTATGCTTTCAGTGTAGGGTAGTTGTTGAGAGTTCAGTTCTGGAGTCTGACTGCCAGGGTTTCAACTCTGGCTCTCCTATTTACTAGCTGTGTGACTGTGGGCAAGTTAACTAACTTCTCTGGGCTTCTCTTTCCTCACAGTTGAAATGACAATAATTAATGTATGGCATGTTGCATGCACTCAATAAATGATGATCATACTAGTAACAGTAACAGTAGACCTACTAGGGAAAAGGAGGCTGAGGGTGATTCCGGACATAAGGGTTTACTGCAAAGCAAAGGAAGCTGTGAGGGTGTTCAGCTTCCAGGGGTGGTCATGACTTGGCTCTGAGCTGGGAAAGGTCTTTTTATGTGCACATCAGTGTTGGAAGGACGCAGGCATGGGCGCCGCTCAGCTTCCCTCACCGGTGTGTCCTCAGTGGAGAACGTCGGGTGGGGAACATGACTGGGTCTGACCACCCAGCCTCCCCATGTGCTAGGTTCTCCTCAGTTTGGGAGCTTTGTCAATTTCCACTACTTGTTCAGCCAAGGATTCATTTCAGACCCCAGTTAAGGGGCGCTGCCGTTTCTTGCCATGGCAGGTTCTAACTTTTCTGGTTACTTTGAAGGGCTTTTGAAGATCGTATCCTAGGATTGCACATTAGAAAGAAATCTGGTTTTGATCACGGGAGTGGGCCATTTTGCACTGGTTGGCCCAGAAATCAAGGATTTGGGCGGGAAGCTTGGAGGAAGAACCCCTTGGCTTTAAGAACAGGGCAGCATGGCTCTCAGCCCAGAGCAGGCCTTACACAGGACTTTTATGACAAGTTAGTCCATTTCTTTCTCTGTGCCTATTTCTGTCAACAAATATTTATTAAGCATCTATTGTACACACGACACTAGTATCCTAAGAGCTATAACGGATACAAAAAAGAACCATCATATATTCTATCTCATTAGGCTAATGCATTTAAAAGGCAACTCTTGGGGCACCTGGGTGGTTCAGTTGGTTAAACATCTAATTCTTGTTTCAGCTCAGATCATGATCTCACAGTTCATGGGGTTGAGCCCCGTGTAAGGCTCTGTGCTGACAGTGTGGAACTTGCTTGGGATTCTCTCTCTCCCTCTCTCTCTGTCCCTCCCCTTCTTATGCTCTCTCTCTTCCTCGAAGTGAATAAATAAACTTTAAAAATAATAAAATAAAAGGCAACTCTTAGGGTGCCTGGGTGGCTCAGTCAGTTAAGCATCTAGCTCTTGATCTCAGCTCAGGTCTTGATCTCAGGGCCGGGTGCTCAAGCCCCGCATTAGGCTCCACGCTGAGTAGGAAGCCTACGTAAAAAATAAAATACATAAAATAAAAGGCAATTCTATGTATAGTGCCAGTGCAATTATGTTAAATGATATTATGTCAAATGATATGTCAATTATGTCAAATGATATATTTCTTATCTTCACCAAACTGATCTTCATCATCACATTCGTCAAGCACATTCAAGCACATTCGTGCTTTTTGTATGGGCCCCTCTGCACACAGAACACCCAGGCCATGGGCCACAGCTTTGGAAACTTCTCTATTTGAAACCAATGGCAGTAGAAAGCTATACCAGGGAACCAAAATTCAGCTCAGCATCAGTGTTTAAGTTCTTGTGGGGTTATTACTGAATCTGGAGATAAAACAGATCAAATGAATGACACATTATACAACCACTGCTGCCTAGCTAATAACCACTTTGATACCCTACGCTGATGTGGCAATTTCAGCATCTTGGCAAACTTTATGCTCCAAGGAGACTCATTTAGAGCCGTTCTCTTGATCATACAGGAATCAAACAATGACAGAATCAAGCACTGATGGAATAGAATGTCTTCCTGATGTTAAAAACAGCAAACACACAATGCCTGAAGGGCCGGATATTATTCTTTCAGTTCTCCCACTCCTAACCATGTAACATTAATAGAAGAGCCACTATGATCTTTATAAAGTACAAAATTAGTTCATTAGCAAGATGATATTCAGAGCAGTGAAACGCACATCAACGTGACTGAGAGAAGGAAGCGGAAGCATCAGATCACGAGACGAAAGAAAAAAACAAAAGCAGTCTAGCAGAAAAACAAACAAAATGGGTAGTGAGACACCAGTCGGTTTGTGAATTGAAAACATCTCAAGCGCCAGCACAACAGAAGGGTCGCGTGGGTCCGTCTTTTTAACAATTGCGGTTGATCTTTACCACAATTCTCCTACATTAATATATTTTTTAAAGTACTAGAAAAACATTTTTAAAAGAGTAATCAAAACCATAGATATGAGAAAGTGGTTCCAGAAGAAGTGTGGCTACCTCTACCCAATAAACGACCCAACACACTGCCTTCTATAAGGCAGACAAGAAGAAAGACTCTGGATGGAGAATTGTCTAGAATCTGCAGCTTGTCTATTTTCTATTACTGGAGTAGGGGGCTTAGAATTAGGAAGAAGTAAAATTCCTTAATTAGCCTTTGCCTCTTTCTTGCTTTATGACTACCCCTATAAATATCCATAAACATACACATACAAAATTATAAAACAATAATAATAAAGACAGGGTATCCCAGTTGCCCATTAGGTAATCAGGCTCATCTGGGGTCCATTTTGTGGTAGTCCAGTTTTGTTCTTAGGGGAAGATTAGCCACTTTAGAAAGACGTATGAACTTGGGGCCCCTGGGTAGCTCAGTAGGATAAGCATCCAACTTCAGCTCAGGTCATGATCTCATGGTTCATGGGTTTGAGCCCTGTGTCAGGCTCTGTGCTGACAGCTCAGAGCCTGGAGTCTGCTTCAGATTCTGTGTCTCCCTCTCTCTCTGCCCCTACCCCACTTACACTCTGTCTCTCTCTCTCTCTCTCTCTCTCTCTCTGAAAAATGAATAAACATTTTAAAAAATTTTAAGAAAGACAAATGAACTGAATTCGGATATGCAACATATAAGTGAAAAAAAAAAAAAAAAAATTGTATTGAGCCAAGCACTATGGAGGCTCAAGATTCAGAGATGGTCAAGATATGAAGTCTGCGCTCCTGGGGAGACAGGAATCTATAATTACAGTGCAGTGATGAAAGATATGAGAAGCACCTTCTAAAGGTTAAGAGAGGACAGGGACAGAGTAGATTAATTCAGGAAGGCTTTACAGGAGGGATGATAACAGATATGAAATTTAAAAGATGAGTATGAGTTTGCCAGATAAAGAAAGGGCAAAACTTACAGGCACAGGGAACAGTATGTGTCAAGCTGCAAGCAGGAAAATAAATAAGAGAAAGGAGCAAAAGTTGTAAAGGGAGAGAACAGGAAGAAGCAAAAGAGAATGGATTAAGTTATAAAAATCCCAACACAGAGTCTGGACGTCATCCTTAGGAAGTGAGGAGCCGTTAAAGATCTTTAAGCGAGTGAACCCAATGATCAAGTTTGTCTCTTTAAAAGACAACATCAGGCTGGCGCCTGGACGGTTCAGTCAGCTTCAGCTCAGGTCTTGATCTCATGGTTCATGAGTTCAAGCCCCATGTCAGGCTCTGTGTTCACGGTTCACGAGTTCTAGCCCTAAGTCAAGCTTTGCGCTGACAGCGTGGAGCCTGCTTTGGATCCTCTGTCTCCCTGTATCTCTCTCAGAAATAAATAAACATTGAAAAAAATTTTAATAAATAAATGATAAATCAGGGGCACCTGGGTGGCTCAGTTGATTGAGTGACCAACTTCGACCCCGCATCGGGCTCGCTGCAGTCAGCGCAAAACCTGCTTTGGATTCTCTGTCCCCCTCTTGCTCTCCGCCCCTCCCCCTCTCATGCGGTCTCCGTCTCTCTCTCAACAAATAAATAAAACATTAAAAAAAGAAAGAGATAATTCAAAAGACAGAAGCAGAGAATCCCGTGATTATTATGGAAGACCCTGTCTAGACCAAGGCAATCTGTTCCATGAAGGAGATTGGATTCATGAAACTGACAACGGTTTAAACATAGATATGAGGGAGGGGAATGTGGGGTTACAAATTGGATATTACCAATTTCTTTATTTTTGAAGGTTAGAACTAAATGTAAGGTGGTTTGATTCAACAAGAGTTAAGTTGAACATAAGAAAGTTGTCAGCAAATAACCAATTGCAAAATGGAGATGGTGGCCTGTTGGAGGGAATCCCCAGTAAGGTACACCCCAGGAAGGTTCTGGCATCCCCAGGAGGTTATCCTCGGCCAATCATCTACCCTCTGCACAGGAGAGGCCACACTCGCTGCTCCTGTGTGAACGAATGAATTGGCTGCATCAGTGATAGAAGTCTGAAAACTTCCAAGAAAGTGGAGTCCCTTTCATTGACAAGAGTGAGACAACGGGGTGCCTGGCTGATTCAGTCAGTAAAGTATACAACTTTTAATCTCAGGCTCATGAGTTCAAGCCCTACACTGGGCATACAGATTACTTAATCAATTTTTTTTTTAATTAAAAAAAAACGGGATAGGTAACCAGACTCTTGACTAGTTTGTATATGAAACTTTCTCTGATCAACAGGCTAGAATGGTTGGCTTCCTATTATAGTCATTTCTGTGATTATTATACCCATTTCTCTGCTTCATTCCAAACCCCACTCTAACAGAAGCTAGGAAAAGGTCTCTTTTCTAATGTTACCCAGAATGTCTCATATCAGAAATAAAATTAGAAAATCTGCTCTGCTTAAAAAAAAAAAAAGGATATAATTAAGCTGAAATAGCAGGTGAGAAATTAAATATCTGGTAAATATTAGAATTATTTTATTCACCGCTGATAAAATCCATCTGTGCAAATATAGGACAGATAGAGTCCCTTAGTTCTTTGAGACAAAGATCATTATGTAAGAACACGGTAGCTTTCTAATTACCTCATTTCATGTAGTTGACTCTAACAGCATAATTTGAGTTAACAATCCATGAAACATTTTGCATAAAAGCCATTATGTATGACTTAGTAGGTCGTGAAATAAGAGAATTCATATAGAAATACAAGCAATATTCTCAATATAATTTCCGTATGTCTGAATTTTATTCACATAATGCTAGGGCATTACACATAAACAAGAAATTGAAAATGTGAAGAGAAGCAAACCCAAGGGCGCTGGACAATGATGAGTCAAGTTAAGAAGTTAAAATGTCTTTTAACCTTTTGGAAAACAAAGTGGAAAAGGAGACCAAAGTTTTAAATTAGAGGAAAGGATCTCATTTGGATAGCAATAGATACATAATATCTGTTTTTTTCTTTAGAGAAGATTATAAAGACTATAAAACATTATATTGCATTTTTTATTTAATTTTTTTTTTTTTATGGGAGAGAGCAAGGAAGAGAGAGAGTGGGGGAGAAGGGCAGAGAGAGAGAATTTCAAGCAAGCTCAATGCTCAGTGCAGAGCCCAAGGAGGGGCTCGATCCCACAACCCCGGGATCATGACCGGAGACAAAATCAAGAGTCAGACACTCAACTAGCTGAGCCACCCAGGTGCCCCAAAACATTGTATTTTAGAAGAATGATTCATTCTTTTTAACTTAAATTTTCTTCTTAATGTATACAAGAAATACAAGTTTATGGTAGAAAGAAGTTCCAAATATTACTTAGTTTAAGGAAAAAAGTCTCCACGATACTCATCCAGTTATAATATCCAAGTGTTTGTGTATCTCTGCAGATTTTTTCCATGTGTGTCCACCAATGGAATCATAATTACATAATATATACACAAACAAAATCATTCTTTTTTTTTTTAATTTTTTTTTAACATTTTTATTTATTTTTGAGACAGAGAGAGACAGAGCATGAACGGGGGAGGGTCAGAGAGAGAGGGAGACACAGAATCTGAAACAGGTTCCAGGCTCCAAGCCATCAGCACAGAGCCCGACGCGGGGCTCGAACTCACGGACCGCGAGATCATGACCTGAGCCGAAGTCGGACACTTAACCGACTGAGCCACCTAGGCGCCCCAAAATCATTCTAATCTGTTCTACAACTTATTTTTTCACTTGACATTGTATCTTTAATATCTGTCTACGTTAGTATAGATAGAAAGTTACTTCCTTTTTTTTTCTTTTTTTTTTCTTTTTTTTTTCTTTTTTTTTTTTCTTTTTTTAAAGTAAGTTCTACCCTCAACCTAGGGCTTCAACTCACAATCCTGAGCTCAAGCATCACCAGCCAGGTGCCCCAAGTTATTTTCTTTTTAATGTCTGCATAAGATTCTACTTTTATGGATGGCCAGAAGTTACTTAACGTATCCCATTATGTAAAGTCAAGTAGTATTTAGTAATTTTAGAGCTGAAGTTCTTTAGAGGGTCCCTTTGACCCTCTGAAATTATAATCAAAATTTGTATATGTGTACATGTGTGAATTATTTCCGGAGAAAAGCATCTATAGCTTTCAACAGATTATCTAAAAAGTCAAAGACCCAAAATGTAAAAAAGCCTTTCCATTGTAGAATTTGTAGAATTGCAACTTCAATGAAGTTTCAGAAAACAGGACTAAATACAGTTATAGAATCAGGTTTCTAAATTTTTTAAAAATCCAAACCACCTTTTGATATACTTTACATACATACATATACCTAATCACCCTTGGCATAAATCACCTCCTTCCATTCAGAAATTCTGATATACTCCTCTAAGGGACATATGCAAAACATCCCCCTTTCCCACTCCCCTCTCTCCCCCACCCCCAGTCATAGGAAGAGTCATTCATATAGCACTTCCAGCTGAAAAGATTTGGTCAGGCTTTACTTTCAATCACTGTAATATAAAAACCAATAGAGATTTCATTTTACAAATTTAAAATTATATTCTTGTAGGGCTTCACGTCCTCTAATATGGCAGGATACATACATATATAAGTATACATATATATCCTTCAAAACATCAAAGATCTAGTGAGTTAATAAGGAATTACTAGAAAGCAGGAAGTTAGAGGTTTTCTTTTTTTTCTTGAGTTTTTTTTTTTTAATGTTTACTTATTTTTGAGAGAAAGAGAGGAGGAGGAGGGGCAGAGAGAGGGAGACACAGAATGTGAAGCAGGCTCCAGGCTCTAAACTGTCAGCACAGAGCCTGACGCAGGGCTCGAACTCACAAACCGTGAGATTGTGACCTGAGCTGAAGTCAGGTGCTTAAAACCAACTGAGCCACGCAAGCGCTCAGGCGCCCTACAAGTTTAGATTTTGATAACACCCTAGAGTAGGAACAAATGGTCAGATATTAAAGCCCCAGTCTTCTCAGACTGGGAAGATCTAGTAAGGTCTAGAGAGATCTAGTAAGAAAACTATCCCGTAAAACTGGCATCCCAAAAGTTTACACTCTATAGGTAAGCATGAACCAGAAGGTAAGTCTATCCCTATGATCCACGTCCCATCCCCCCACCCTAAACAAAACAAAACATATATGCACCCAAAAAACCTCCTGTTTCAGTACTAAAGTAGAGGAAGGTTAGCCATTCATGAGAATTTGTAACCATACATGGACTTCTTTCACATCCAGGCTCAAAGTTGCATCAACTGAGTGATTTGTTCAAAGGACCTCAAGCTCTGAATATTTCAGTGATAACTCTTTACAGAAAAGGAATACTTTTCTAGGCCACAAATAACTTTACAAAATAATTTTCCAAAGAAAGTGATCTCCCCACTGTCAAAAATAACTAAGCACACAAGGAAGCAAGGCACCATCAGGGAGAAGAGAACAGTCACACCAAAAATGAAGATGTTAAATTATTAGAATTAAAATAAATAGGCTTTTCCTTTCTAAGAGAGGTCAATCTTAAAGTTTGTGGGATTCGGGTGTTATCATATAAATATAATTATACATATGCAGGCTATGTAGAAATAAATAAAAGATGAGCTTTCGAAGATCTACAGGGAACAAGAAACTAAAAATGATTAGGAGATTTGAAAAAGTAGTTACTTCTGGGGAAAGGAGAGGTTTATAGTGGGGAAAAGATGTAGAGGGGGCTGTGAGTTGGGCATTTTTAGGGTGCTGATAGCATTCCATATCATGAACCTGGATCGTGGTTTGTAATTATTCTTTTTTGTATATGTATGTATTTTCTTTAGAGAGAGCACGCATGAGCAGGAGAGAGAGGCAGAGGGAGAGAGAGAATCTTTTTAAAAATGTTTTGTTTATTTATTTTGAGAGGAAGAGAGAGAGAGAGAGAGAGAGAGAACACATGTGGGGGGAGGGATAGAGAGAGATGGAGAGAGAGGATCCCAAGCAGGCTCTGTGCTGTCAGCACAGAGCCCAACGGGGGGCTCGATCTCACAAACTGTGAGATCATGACCTGAGCTGAAATCAAGACTCGGACACTTGACCAACTGAGCCACCCAAGCACCCTGGGAGAGAGAACCTTAAGCAGGCTCCATTCTCAGCGCGGAGCCCAACGCAGGGTTCGTTCCCATGAGATCGTGACCCAAGCCAAAATCAAAAGTAGTACGCTCAACCGACTGAGCCATCCAGGCACCCCTGGATAGTCTTTAAGAATATGACACAGAGAGAAAGGAGCTCCTCAATAAAATCATAATGAAATAAATACATTACAAGGTAACCTGTGCTTTTCAAATTACAAAAACTACCTCCTGTCTCCTTTTTCCTCCTGAAGATTCTGTTATGCCCTCCTGCTGCAGAATCAGCTGGGTGGTCTTTAAGGCTCCAGAGCACAGAGGAGTGACTCTAGAGATAGGGTAGGAGGAACCACACATGCTCAAACAGCCCCTTCTACCCCACGGGTCTGTGAGGGGCAGGGGAAACACAGTGGAAGACTGAAGAACATTCCCACTGAGCAAATCTACTCCCTGCCTTTTTATACCTGGGACCTGGTCCTTGTCTGAAGCCAGATTACCTTCCCCAGTCTGCCCTTCCCAAAAGCATATATAACCTAAAGTATTAGTCATCACACACACCAGAAATAATTGGTAAAAAAAAAAAAAAAAAGTTACTAATGCTAATAAAATATTAGGGCTATTTTTATAGACCATGTAATGCTCTCAGAATTAAATGTTTAACAGCTTGAGATAGAACTCATACCATAAAATTCACCCATTTAAAGTATGTAATTAGATGTTTTGTTTTTTTTAGTACATTCACAGAGTTGTGCAACCATCACCCACAATTTAACTTTGGAACATTTTTAACACCCCAATTAGTCTCCACCCCTACCCCAAACCTAGGCAACTATGAATCTATTTTCTGTCCCTCGGAATGAAAATTTATGCTTTTGGTTTGACTGCCTGAAAGCACACTATTTTGTATTAGGAATCCTTGAAGCTGCTCCAAATCTAATCTCCTGAAAATAATTGCTAAGTCGGCCTCCAATTGTTTTGTTTGGGGCATTTGTGTGGCTCACCTTGAGAAACATTACACGTGCCCAGCAGCTCCATGGCAAATGTTTGACCTGGGGGTGGTCTCTCCCCACCACCCCCTCAGGCCCAAACACACACGCGGCCTCTAACAGGGTGTGATGGCAGAAAATGCCAACACAACAGCTTATAGGTCTTGGCCACCAAAGCTAATAGGTGGAATACGTGCATGCCTAGATAACTGGTGAATAGTTGTAGAATTTGGAAGGCATACAATCAGGCATATAATGGTGAGAGCTAGATTTCCATGAAGGCAGAAGTGAAGCCTGCTTGGGAGAGATGAACGAAGAACCATCTCCTTCGGGAAGCAGGTCAGTAATAACCACTACCAAGAACCCCAGCTGGGTGGAGGGAGAGGTTCTGTGAGGTGGGCACCGGGCAGATTCAAGGGCACCTTCCTTTGGTCGTTCCCTTTTATACATTCTGTGCGTGTGATGGCTAGACTTTGCTTCTGTGAGCATCTGTGAGAGACGATTATTTTGCCTTTTGGAATGGGGAGGAGCATTTTCAGGGAAAGCTGCCTGGGTCCTTGCGGTCTATTTCTTGGAGTTTTGATTATTTTGCCTTTTTTTTTTTTTTGAGAGACAGAAAGGAAACATGAGCGGGGGAGGGGCAGAGAGAGAAGGGGATAGAGGATCTGAAGAAGGCTCTGTGCAGACAGTAGAGAGCCCAACATGGGGCTCAGACTCACAAACCGTGAGATCATGACTGGAGCCAGAGTCGGATGCTTAAGCACCTGAGCCACCTAGGTGCCCCGGAGATTATTTTGTTCCTGAGCTTCTGTCTTCGTCTTTGGGGGCTGCTGTAACAAATACCATAGTCTGGGTGGCTTACAACAGACATTTGTTTCTCACAGTTCTGGAGTCTGGGAAGTCCGAGATCAAAGTGTCAGAAGGGTCAGTGTCTAGTGAGGGCTCACTTCATGGGTGGCAGATAGTGGCCTTCTGGCTGTGTCCTCACATGATCATTATATGGGGTAAGACAGAAAGAGATATTGGCATCTCTTCTTATAAGGGCACTAATTCCATTATGAGGACCCCTACCATGACCTCACGAAAACCCAGTCACCTCCCAAAGGCCCCACCTCTAAACACCATCATTTTAGGGGCTTCGAGTTTCAACATACCAGTTTAGGGAGGACACCAACATTCAGCCCATAACAGACGCCCTCAGGTGCACATGGCCTAAATCAGGTGTAATATTATGACCAATTCCTCCCTTGGGTTAAAAAGCAGCAGGATATTCTTCCTCCGTTAGTTTTCCCTGTTCTTGTAAAATTAGCCTTGATCATGACATTTGGGGACATCTTGAATCTTTAAAAATGAAACTGTTTCTGTGGAGGTAAAATAAACAGGCGTTTCCCTTCTAAGAAACGTAAACCTTAAACTTGATGGGATTCAGGTGGTAAGTGATCACGCTCCAAGCGCTGACTGGCTGAGAGAAGACGAGCCAGCAGCCCAGCCAGACGGTTTCCTCTGAGATTCCAGAGGCTCCCTGAGCATCTGCCATCAGGGGACCCACACCCAGGGCGATGCATTCAGAGCCACGCACACACGCCCGGTGGCGCAGTCAAGCACAGAGTGGCCAGTCGCATACAGGTTCACCCCGTGCCAGCACTCTGAGACCCCCACTCACAAAGGGCCCTTTCACACCCAGCTCACCAGCGCCCACTGTCTCACATTCGAGGCTGACACGACCCGGATGCACAGACCGACATCAGCCTGGCCCATCTTCTGTGTCGTGGGAAAGGTGGAGAAGAGGTGACAGGGAAAGTCTGGTTTCCCCGAAGCGCTGGCATTTTGTTAATCTCATCTCACATGCTGTCACTCACCCAGAAAGGTCCTAAATGCGCCTTACTTCCGCTTCTGAAGCAGCGGGATGTGGCGGCGGCTGTCTGGGTGCTCTGGAGGCCGCCCCGGGAGCCGCCCCGGGAGAAGGGAGGAAAAATACCAGAGCCGCCTGGACCAAACAGTGACTGGGGAATGGAATCACCCAGATGAGGGCCGGCCACCTCCTCGGGCTGAGCACCAGGCTGCTGGGAACAGTTCCATCAGCTGAGAAGCGCTGAGAAACGTCCGCTTGTTTTTGGTGACTCTTCCTACACCAGAGCTTTCAAGAACCACAGAGAGAGGTGTTGTTAGCAGAACTGAAAATCCTTGTAAGGATGAACTTGTGAGCTGGATCCCTTATCCAGGTGAAGCCTGGAAATAGAAGATGAAAATCAGGACTGGTGTAAATAACACCTCTTCTTGCAATTAACAACATTAACTACAATGATTGACAATAAGTAACAGTAGTACTGAGCATTTACTTTGTTCTAAGCCCTGCCCTAGGACTTTTGCATACATCATTTCACTAAACTTCTCAACAGCTCGAAAGAGAAGTACTTTTACAATAAGCAAGACCAAGAGAGATTAAGCACCCAAGATCCCCCAGCTAGTGTGTGATTCCAAAACTTTACGCTGTGGCTGGAAGGGATGACCTCACTCAGGCTTTCAGAATCGAATACTTTTCCAATTAGCCAGTTTAGGATTGCCTCAGTGAGGAGTTATAGGAACTAACCACCCCTTCCACTGCTCCAGGCTGGGACAAGTGTATGTGGCAGTTCATGGCTTTGTCACCAGGATCTAGCCTTACTCTCGGTCTTTCCCACAGGCACAGGGCTGTGTGAAGGGGGTGGGGACTTGTAGGGACACGGAGACTGAACTCTGGGCTCCCCCCTCCTCCTGCGTTCAGGCTGCAGAACCCATCTTGCCGGGGGGAATGTTTACCAATCATTCCTAGATCCCAAGCCAAGCATAAATCATGAAATAACTAGTGTAAGTGTAGATTCAATAGGAACACACCCACCGTCAAGGTCCCCAGGTACTCTTCACTCATGAACAACCAGCCCAGGTCACTTATTTTTAAGGTGAACCTTGGCAGGCATTGGAGTCACCTGAAGCTTCTGGTGGGCTTGTAGGGCCCACCCCAGGGAGTTTGTCCATCAGTAGGTCTGGGCTGCGGCCAGAGAGTTTGACCCACAATTCCGGGTGCCACTGACACTGTGGGTTGGGAGACCAACCTTTGAGAACCACTATTTAGGGGATGCAGGCTTTACCTTTGTCTGTCATTTCACTTCTGGGCACTTACCGCTGCCTATTTAAATATGACAGCAGCTGTTCTCCAGGACTTTCATCCGTAACACCTGTACTGGTTTCCTGTTGCTGCTGTAACAGGTTACCACAAACTTCATGGCTTAAAACAACACCACTCATCTGATAGCTTTGAGGTCAGAAGTCTGAAACGCGCAGGCAGGGGTGCCTGGGTGGCCCAGTTGGTTAAGCGTCCAACGTCAACTCAGAGCATGATCTCAAGGTTCATGAGTTCGAGCCCCACATAGGGCTCTGTGCTGAGAGCCTGGAGTCCGATTCAGATCCTTTGTCTCCCTCGATCTCTCCGCCTCCCCCACCCACACTCTGCTTCTCTCTCTCTCTCTCTCTCTCAAAAATAAACATTAAGAAAAAAAATTTGGGGGGCGCCTGGGTGGCTCAGTCGGTTGGGCATCTGACTTCGGCTCAGGTCATGATCTCACGGCCCGTGAGTTCAAGCCCCACGTCGGGCTCTGTGCTGACAGCTTGGAGCCTGGAGCCTGCTTCTGATTCTGTGTCTCCCTCTCTGTGACCCTCCCCCATTCATGCTGTCTCTGTCTCAAAAATACATAAACATTAAAAAAAATTTTTTTTTTAAAGAAAAAAAATTTTAATAGATGAACAGGGCTCCACTCCATTATGGAGGGTCTAGGGGAGAATCCACTCCCTTGCCTTCTCCAGGCTGCTTGGCTGCTTTTATTCCTGGCCTTGTGGCCGCAGCATCTTCAAAATCAGCGGGATATAGCATCTTGAAACCTTCACCCCCAGCCCACCCCTCTCTCTCCCTTCACCTCCCCTTCCCCTCTCCCCCTGCCCTCTGCTTCCACCACCATCTCCTTCTCTGGCTCTGACCTTTCTGCCTCCCTCTTATAAGGGCCCTTGTGATTACATTGGGGCCACCTAGATAATCCAGGATAATCTTGCCATTTTAAGATCCTTAACGTAATCACATCTGCAAAGTCCCCACTGCTGTGTAAGGTAACATAGTCACAGACCTCAGGGATTCAGAATTTAGAGACCATTATCCCGTCTCCTGCCCCACCCTCCCCTCCACCTGTCTGAACAGCAGGTGTCCCTCCTATCCTGTATCACCCTTCCCACAAAAGAAAAACCAAAACAGTATCAGGATTTGCATGATGCAATCCTTCTTACTTTGCTGATAATAAGGGAGAAGAGGGAAGGAGTTAGCGAATTGTCCATCAAGATGAGCCTCTGAGACCATGCGCCAAACACGCCTGCGAAGTCTCCCCATACTTGCCAGACCTTCTGAATCTCAGTCCCTCCTCTTCTGAGCCAGGAGCCTCCAACCCCACTGGGCTTGCTCATTCCAGGCTGTCTCCAGCGCCACCTTCCAAACCTGCCAGCAGGCCGCTTGTGAAAGATGCAGAAAGAGGAACTGAATTATAAGGCTTTCTTGCCTTTTGAGTTTTTGATTATTACCTTCAGAATTTCTGGGCTGAGGTCCCAACCTCAAGGCTGCGAAACTTCTGTTGGTGGGTGTATTAATTTGCTGAAGCTGCCATAACAAAGTACCACAGATGGTGTGGCTCACACAATAGAAATGTATTTTCTTACAGTTCTGGAGGCTGGAAGTCCAAGGTCAATGTGTGGGCAGGTTGTTTCTTCGGAGGTTTCTCGCTTTGGCTTGCAGACGGCCACATTCGCCCTGTGTTCGTCCACACGTGGTCCTTCCTCTGTGAACATGTGCCCAGGTGCCTCTCTCCCTTCTTATAAGGACACCGGTCTTATTGGATTTGGGCCAACCCTAATGACCTCATTTTCATTCAATCACCTCTTGAGAGACCCTGTCTCCAAAATACATTCGTTCTAATGTACCAAGAGTCAGGACTTCAACATATGAATTTGGGGTTGGGAGTAGGAGACACAACTCAGCCCATAACAGTGGATGGGGGCCCTGGGAGATTGCAGAAGGTTGCTTCCATTCTATCTTGGTGTCACAGGCAGGGTAGGTAGAATTAGGGTGAGTGTGGGGGAGAAGGCGGCCAGGCCATCGACTTTAAGAGTGTGCACCTTGGCCCAGCGCTGCCTTTGGTCTTAGGTCAGGGCTGGGAGGAAGGCAGAGAAAGAAGGTCAAAGTAGCCCCCAAAGGTTCAGTGTTAGTCTGTGTAAGCAAGCAACAGCACGTAAGGCCCACCTTCCTCAGACCTAATCCCCTGCAGAAGGGGTTTTGCTTCATCTGTAATTCCCAGATGCTCACAGAAATTCCAGCAAGTCCACAGATGCAGAGGAAATAAAGGAGCAGACAGTGAGTGTTTGTGTTTGATGCTCTGAAAGGCCGGGTGATAGAAAGTGATTTCATTCTCAAGGCATGATGAAACAAATCAAACAGCCTTATCTTATTCTTGATTCATGGGTTCCTGTTTCTTCAAAGCCCTTTAGAAGCAGGACACTGAATTGTCATTGTTAGAGGAAGTGCTACTGCAAGGTCTCTCCTGGGACATGTTGCATCTGTGACTTACAGGACCTAAAATCTCTGACATTTTTCCTTGACAAACCTTTGCTACTTGCTGGTCAGACTCCGTGACCAGTGTAGGCTTAAAATATACAAATATATAAACACACACACACACACACACACACACACACACACACACCCCACAGACACCGAATGAAACAAGCCAGTCACAAAAGAGACAAACACCACATGATTCCGATTACATGACAGCCTTTGAGTGGTCAAATTCATATGGACAGAAAGTGGAATGGCTGTCACCAGGGGCAGGGGGAGAGGAAAGAACCAGGAGCTGTTGTTCTATGGAGACAGAGTTTCAGTTCTGCAAGACGAAAATTCTGGAGACTGGTTGTACAACAATGTGAATGTATGTATCGAACTGCTCACTTAAAAATAGTTAACATGGTAAATTTTGTGTTTTATATATATTTTACCACATTTTTCCCCCAAAAAAGGGCTGCTGGAAGCAATCGTGTAATGGAAAAAACACATGGGGGGGGGGGCGGGGAGTGGGCAGGACAACCTAGGTTAACCCCATATATGCCGCTCACTAGTTTGAGGGCAACATTCTGTTTATTTCCAGGTTAACAAGTCACCCCAAAACTTAGTACCTTGAAACAACAGCAACCATCTTGTTATTCCTCAGTTTCTAGGCCAGGAATTTGGGGACATCTTGTGCTGGGGAGTTCGGGTTCAGGGTCTCTCCCAGCCTGCAGTCTGGTGGAGGACCAGAACAACTGGGGGTTGGTTCAGCATCTCTCTCTCTCTCTCTCTCTCTCTCTCTCTCTCTCTCTCTCTCTCTCTCCTTATAGTCTCAAGGCTTCTCTGTGTGATCTTTCCACATGGCCGAGGTGGGCTTCCTTACAGGTGGCGGCCTCAGGACAACTGGACCCCCTCCGTAGTGGCTCAGACTTCAGGCAGGCGGCTGTCCCAGGGAGTGAGGTAGAAATTGCATCACATTTTCTGATCTGGCCTCAGAGGTCATAGTGTCACTTCCTTCACACCCCCTTAGTCACAAACAAATCATACACCCCCTCTCCACCCCCAGATTCAAAGGGAGGGGAACTAGACTCCACCTCTTGACAGGAAGTGGCAAAGCTCCAGCGAGGGGATTGACCAAATGTAGGTCACCTCTCCAAGACAGCCATGCCCGCTCATTTACAGGTTGTGTCTGGCTTTGCCACAATGGCAGAGTTACGTGTGTGGGACCAGAGACCGCATGGTCCACAAAGCCTAAAATATTTACCACTCGCTATAGAGAAGTTGGCTGACCTGTTCTAGAAGAACATGTCAGACGGAGATACTGTTGCACCCACCTCTGGCAGCTTACCAGCCTCTCTGAACTTCACCTCGGTCTCCAAATCTGTAAAACGGAACGAAGGTCAGGTGTAAAAAGCACTTAGCACAATTCCGCACCCTCACGGGTAAAGTATAAAATGTAGCTCTTCCCTTTCCAGGCCTTATTACCATTTGAGAGCCACAGAACGATGAGGAACAGTGTTGCCAGTTCCCGATTTTAGGCACACCTTGGAATTCAGGCAGACTCTACAGAGACCCTCTTCTAAAATTCATTTGTATTACTCCGGAGGAAAGAGATGTTTGCAAGAAGTCTTCTAAAAATGCAATGCTTTCATTTATTGGACGAGCTAGAGTTTTCCCCTTCAAAGAGCAAGCACGAAACGGAGTGAAAGAGATCTGGAAAACTGGGAGCTGAGTGAGTGGGGAAGAGCAGGGGGCAGGGAATCTCCCTTTGCCTATGGAGACAAAGACTCCGGAACACATTTGCGCTCAGAGCTGCCTCTGCCACAGACAAAGCAAAGAAAAATGTTTTCCTGGCCTCCCTTCAGCCATCAGCTCCCCTTCCTATTTCCCTAAAGATTAGCTACTCCACCCCCACTGCCTCCCACCTGCCAAGGTCTCCCTTGGATGTTTTCTCTCATCGCCTGGCTATTTCCAAGGCCAGTTCCCCAGCAACTCCCTCAAAGATTATCTGCCTCTGACCCAGCTTTCCTCCCTACTCCAAATTCAAAAAGGGGCATCCGGGAGCCTGTTTATTAAGTGCCCCTGGACTCTTTCTCTTTAGAAGCAAGCTTCTATTCAAGAAAATAGACACACCCCAGCTAGCACTTACTGTGGTAACAGTAGACCTACCCGTCTCAACTTTTCTACTCAGTTACTGAAAACCACCAAAATTATCAACTCTATTTATCCAGCATATGAAAAATTATGTTCTCTCTCCTCTCCAAGTTATGTTTGAAAATCTACTTAAAATAATGGGGCACCTGGGTGGCTCAGTCAGTTAAGCCTCTGACTTCGGCTCAGGTTGTGATCTTACAGATCATGAGTTTGAACCTCGTGTGGGGCTCTACACTGTCAGCACAGAGCTGGCTTTGGATCCTCTGTCTCCCTCTCTCTGCCCCTCCCCTGCTCGTTCTCTCTCTCTTTCGCTCAAAAATAGAGAAACATTTAAAAATAAATAAATGATATGGAAACCAATTTGACAATCGATTATATTAAAAAAATAAAAATAAACAAAACCTACTTAAAATTAATAAATGAATGAATGAATAAAATCTACTTAGCTTCACCCTAAGCAATGTTGGAAGAATTGTTCCTTTTTAATGTTTATTTATTTTTGACAGACACAGAGAGAGAGAGAGCTCACAAGCAGGGGAAGGGCAGAGAGAGAGAGAGCGAGACACAGAATCCGAAGCAGGCTCCAGGCTCTGAGCTGTCAGCACAAAGCCCAATGCAGGGTTCGAACTCATGAACCGTGAGATCATGACCGGAGCCAAAGTCAGACCCTCAACCAACTGAGCCACCCAGGAGCCCAGAACTGTTCCTTTTTAATGCAGCTATTTGTTGACATGTCACGTTTATATCAAATATTATGAGTGTTTTGGGATGGATGGGAGGGGGAGAGAGGGCCGTTTGGCCGTATTAATTTTTACAGCATTTTCCCCCTCCTATTTACCTAAATTTGTGATTTCATGCAAGTTTTATAAAATAGTTTGTGTTATCCCCAGAGCCTGAACTCCACAGAAGCCAAAGGCCAACTCAATTTATGCTGCCCCTGAAAGAATTGTGGTTTGGAAAAATTACTCAGATGGCTCCCGAAAAAGTAATAATTCTTATTACTACTGCTTTTGTTCCTACCACAACATCTGCAGAGCACTTTGCGATTTACAAAGGGCTTTCGCACCTGCTACCTCTTTCATGGTCACTGTAACAGCTGTCTTATAGTTATGGTCCCACTCTCCAGATTATTATAAAATGAAGCACCGAATGCATTCTACAGGTTGTTATACAATGTAGCATAGAATACTTAAGCGCACTGCCCTAGGTCACAGACCTACCAATTTACAGACCAAGAATTCCAAAGACTTTTGCTTCATCCGGGCTTTCCGTTCATGCCCATGTCTTAGGCACAGGGCCCTCTCAACCAACACTGTCCCTTTGACTCCTTTCTCCAGAATGCCAACCTTCTTCTCCTGAGAAAGGTTTGATTGATTGTATATCCAAAACCACTTATAAAATAGAGCACTACCCACATTTCACATAAGCTCAAAATGTTTTGTTTTGTTTTTTTCAACAACATACTTCCTGATCGAATCTCTCTTATGTTAGTGACAGAAAAATGGACTAAATGACAGACATCAAGATCTTTTCAGAAGAAAAGCTTTCGTTGTTTTGCTTATTTTTATCTCAGTAAACATCTGGGAAATCACCAAAAATGAAAATATGTCTGAGATGGTCAATGTTTCAGAAGTACTTTTATGACTATCAATTTTTTTTAATGCTTATATATTTATTTTTGAGAGAGAGAGAGAGAGAGGGAGGGAGGGAGGGAGGGAGGAAGAGAGAAAAAGCACAAGAGCAGGGGAGGGGCAGAGAGAAAGGGAGAGAGAGAGAATCCCAAGCAGGCTCCATGCTGTCCGTGCAGAGCCAGACTCAGGGCTTGAACCCACGAACCATGGGATCATGACCCGAGCCAAAATCAAGAGTCAGACACTGAACCGATCGAGCCACCCAAGCGCCCCTGAGACCATGAATTTAAAGGTCCCATAAAATCGGAAGCTTGAGGGCATCTCTGACAGGAGCACCGCCAGCGAATATACTGAACAACAGCGTTTTCACCTGAGATTCAGTTTTGTCTCCTCGCATGCCCCCTACCTGGCACTGGACAAGATACCTGAGACGTCTGGATGCCACGGAGATAGGATGGCATAATCTCACCACCTGTACATGGAACTGCGACTCCCGAGTGTCCCAGGCCCTTTGCACCTGGCTTAGCAGCTGCTTAGACAAAATGAAAGGATTCCTCTTATGAAATTGTTGACATCATCGTTGCTGTTACTATATACTACTTATTGAACACTTACTACGTGTCGGGTAATAGGGTGAGCATTTCTCATATATTACTTCATTTTATCCACCCAACCCCCTCAGGAAGGTATTCTAATCCTCATTTTACACAGCAAGAAACTGATATGCAAAGAGATTAAGCAACTGTCCCTAGGCGACACGCTTTTAAACCAAAGGTCTTCCTCCAAAACTTGTATTTTGTAACATGATGCAATACCGTCTCCCAGGCGTGGAAAGCGAAGCCGTTGTTGCTTAATAGATTCCTGGTAATTTCAGTGGATATGTTTAGGGCTGGTATCCTACCTTGTTACTACAGTAAACGAAGGAAATCGAGTGGGCAGGCCTCAAGCAGTCTGCAACTTTAAATTCTCAAGTAGTTGAACTTAGAGTAAGCAGGTCCCATTCCTATCCTGCCCTCCAACCCTCCCTGGCTGCAGATCATGAGAGCTGACTGTGAAGGCAAAGGGAGACATACTTGTAAGCGCTTTTGTTTTTGTCTTTTCTGAACTCTAGAGAGTATGAAAAAGTTTTAAACCTCTGGTAGGGATCCATCCTGCAAGACATCAGAAATCCATAACAGTTACTGCCTCTTCCAAAGTTCAGGACAGCAGAGGCCGCAGCTAAGTCACCCTGTGTGACCTGAATGAGTGGCAGGGGGTGGAGGGGTGCAGGCAGAAAGGCTGCAGAGGGCTGGGGTGGGGTACGGTGACACAACACCGGTAAGGACCCGGCCAAAGGGCAGAATGGGCGAGCGACAACTCCCCACCCTTGGAAAGTGCTTCGGGTTTTTAAAAGACGCAACACCTTCATGGTCAATTGCATTTTCTCCGTGCATCTCTTATTCATGGGTGGCTACTGGGTGGCAATGGGAGAGCGTAAGGGCTGCTTGAAAATTGAGCACAGAAGGAGGGCTCTCCAAAGAGAGAACTGATGAGCTGAGGCCAGAGTGATAAGGTGAAGTTTTAATATCACACACTACGGAGAGGCCTCTGAAAATGTGTGCTCATGCATGTATCATGTGTGCAAGGCTCTTCATGCTATAGAAAGGCAAACATCTGAAAAGTATAGAATGTCCTCCCTTGGGCAGTTTTCAAGATGGTTTTTGTTATGTATGAATTTTGTTGTATCAAATGATGTAGGAAGGAGAAGAAAAGGAAAAGGGCCTACTTCCTGTGTCAGATAGAAGTGCCACACCGTGTCACCTTACACTATATAAACGTCCCCCATCTATCCCATTACACTAGGAGATCATCGATGCCATTACGGGAACTCAGCAGATGAAAAAACAGGGGCTAAAAGAGTTGACTCATATGAGGTCACGTAGCTCGTAATTGGCAGGTCAGGATTTCCAGCGGGTCTGGCTGACTTTGAAGAATGGCCTTTGGAGGTGGCTGGCTGGCTTAGTTGGTAGAGCATGTGACTCTTGATCCCAGGGTCATGAGTTCAAGCCCTGTGTTGGGTGTGGAGCCTACTTAAAATAAAAAAATAAATAAACAAAAATAGAAGAACCACATTTTCCAGTCACCACACTATTGCTGATGGAAGTTGGGCCACCAAGGCTGAGAAGCTTTTTGAAATAGAGAAATTTTGGTCTGGAAATATGCTGTGTAACAGAATTTGTCATATAGAATCTTTTTTTTTTTGTTTTAAACTTTTATTCAGTTTTGTGAGACAGAGGGAGACAGAACACCAGTGGGGAAGGAGCAGAGAAAGAGGGAGACACAGAATCCGAGGCATGTTCCAGGCTCTGAGCTGTCAGCACTGAGCCCAACGTGAGGCTCAAACTCACGAACTGTGAGATCATGACCTCAGCCAAAGTCGGGCGCTTAACCAACTGAGCCACCCAGGCGCCCGTCATATAGAATCATATAGAGTAGTCAACAAAGACCTACCTCATCGCTAATTCTCCTCTGCTATCATCCAAGAGCATTGGAGTAGTACTGTAACAAGCAAAGGGTGATGAGTTTTATAATAGAGACGGGTAGAAGGTGATAATGAAACACAAATGAAATGAATCTTTTTTTTTTTTCCTGTTTATTTATTTATTTTGAGAGAGAGAGAGAATCCCAATCAGGCTCCATGCTGTCAGTGCAGAACCTGATGCGGGGTTCGATTCCTCGAACCTGTGAGATCACAACCTTGGCCAAAATCAAGAGTTGGACTCTTAACCAACTAAGCTACCCAGGCACCATAAATGAAGTGAATCTTGATGAATGACTAGGAGTGTTCAAGCAAGGAAGGACACTTAGCATATATAAATCCATTTGCATAACTCTAAGCCAAATCAATAAATAAGCAAATAAAATTTTAGAAATAAAATCAAAGTGACTTAGATGGGAAAGGCATTCATTTTCTCAGTAACAGCAAATCTAGAGGTAAGGTGGCCACTGAAGATATCCAAACCAGCTTCCTGCCATGTTTCCACCTGTCATCTTCACTGTGGGTTGTCTTCTCAGGCAGATGCTCTTTGCGGTCCCCAGATGGCAGCCACAGTTCAGGGTATCTCTTGGTGATGACAGTATCCAGAGGAAGAAAAGGGATATGGGGGTGATCCTTCCCAGAAGCATTCCCATCAATCTTCCCATCAAACAAGACTCAGCCTCCAAATCTAGGAAGGGGCTGGCCATCCCCCAAAGTCATGGCTGCTGGGAAAAGTCAACAGCATTGAGGTCCTGTTGGCAAGGGGGGTGGTTATAAGAAAGCAAACAACAATGTGTGCCACAAGCATAAAGACATATAAAAAGATGGCATTCTGGAAATGATAAATCGTTAGGTCTGAAAACATCAGGAGTTATATGCCAGTGTTTGGTGGTATTTTCTGGGTCAATAGTCCTCAAGGTCTTAAAGACAGTGAAATATCAAACCATTCTGAGAGGTTTTCATTATTTTTTTCAAAAATGGTAATCATAAAATTTCCTTCAAAACCAAATGGTTAAAAAACAAATACAGCAATACATATGGTAAAAATAAAATGAATTTAGTTGGATATCACAACGGTGATAGTGTAATTTGCATTCTGATATTTGTACTTTATGATTGTACTTTATGATAACAATAGTTATGATTCTCTTTAATTGGAGAATTCAAAGAAGCCTAAAAGATAAAATAAAAATCATTCATAAGCACATCACTTGGCTATAACTACTTGATGCCAAAGTAGGGTCTTACATACCTTTTATACAGAATTACAGTAGTGACTTTTTTTTCTTTGTTAGAATGCACTTTGAAGTCAATTTCTTCTTATCACAATTTTCTGACAAATTTTCTACAAAATAAAGGCAAGCTACTGCTGGTCAGTTTATAGAAAAAAGCAACACACTGGCTTATAAATTATAGAGTACAATCGATCACATTAGGAAAAAAAAGAGCAGTATCACTATTGTTTTGTTTCTGTTTTCCCCTAAAGAGGTGAATTTCTGTTGACTTTCGACTTTATGGAGCAGGTTACCTAAACCCAGACTCCAGAACAGAAGTGAGGCAAGCAGCAAAGAAGCAGGGACTTCTTCAGTGTGGTTCTGATCAGGAAGGATGGGAGGGGTTGCAAGAACTGGGGCCACATCTCATTCCAGCAAGATGCAGCTTTCACCTTGAGAGTGGTTATGGGTCAAGGCATCAGGGCACCAGCACTAAGAAAGGGATAAGGATGCTCTTGGGACGCCTGGGTGGCTCAATGGGTTAAGCATCCTACTTTGGCACAGGTCATGATCTCATAGTCCGTGGGTTCAAGCCCCATGTCAGGCTCTGTGCTGACAGTTCAGAGCCTATAGCCTGCTTCAGATTCTGTTTCCCTCTCTCTCTCTACCCCTCCCCTCCTTGCTCACTCTCTCTCAAAAATAAATATTAAAAAAATTTTTTTTAAAAAGGGGGGGATAAGGATGTTCTTGTTGGAACCTTCAGGAAGGTTGTGTCTGTCCATGTGCCTTCGTAGAATAACCACTACCAGAGGTCAGGAATGTGCAGATTTCTTTAATTTTTCACTTCCAATATGAAAAAGGAGATCTGAACATCTCTCCATATAGTAGCAAACTACAGCAAGACTATTCTTTTATTTTATTTTTTTAATGTTTATTGATTTTGAGAGACAGAGAGCACACACACACGTGCACATAAGCAGCGCAAGGGCAAAGAGAGAGGGAGAGAGAATTCCAAGGAAGCTCTGCGCTGACAACAGTCAGCCCAGAGCAGCAGAGCCCGCTGTGGGGCTCGATCTCAGGAGCCAAGAGATCATGACCTGAGCAGAAATCAAGAGTCGGACACTTAACCGACTGAGCCACCCAGGTGCCTCAGGACTATTCTTTTAAATTTCAGGACCTGTCTAGGCAGGAATCTATCCTGAAGGTTGTTGTTTTACCTTGTTTTTTAAGTCCCCTTTGTCTTTCCAGGGAACTTGATGGTTTTAATAACTAAGAGTAAAAGCCGTCAGGAGGATGTAGAATTCCAAGGTTCTTTCGGAAGGTGAGCAGAAACTAAGTTATTCAGAATCTCCAAAGCCCTAGACTTTATGCAAGACTTTCTCCTGTGGGAAGACCTGTCAGCTGGAGAGTGACAGGTTCTGGTCAGGATCTTGAACCCTTGCTCTAAGTGTATTCAACAGTGTGGGAAGCAGGGACAAGACAGACCCAGTGAGACCAATTAGAAGAGTATTTCTCAAAATATCTTGGCAAACAAAATTCAATCTTTCCTGTTGCCCAGAATGTACACAGATCTGGATGCACACACACACTGCAACAAGGTTCAGGAAACAGTACTTACTTTGTTTGACACATCTCACATTTTCTAATCTACTTCATTTTTTAAATGGTGAAACCGTATGACCCACCTCAATGGATTTCATGACCCCTGAATAAGTCACAACTGGTAGCTCGAGAAACTGTGACTTAGGAAGTTGCTGTGAGCCTCCAGAGGGGAGGTAATAGGATCTAGGAAAGCAGAAAGCTTTCTTAGGAGGTAGGAGGTAGAAGGATTCCAGACAGATTTAAGAGAAGACAGAAGGTCTCAAAGGAATTAGAGATAATGCCCAGAGTTTGTGCTGGGTAGATAAAGGGATCGTTTGCAGAGAGGGGTAATGTTAACTGCAAGACCTGTTATGAGGGTCAAGATAAGGAGCATTTGAGAAATGCCCTTTTTGGGGGTAAATACAACCGCATCCCTCAATTTGAGGCATAGCAAAGAAAAACAATCTAGGGACCACATTGCATAACTCCGGAGAGTGTTTACCTTTTACTCAAAGAGGGAGCAAAATGGTGGTGACGGAAAAAAGGAAATCATTAAAGGGGAGGGGGGGGGAGGAGTGGACTCTGAGCCTGGAAATTCTACTTGGAAAAGACAGTCAGGCTCTAATTCCCAGGGAAACAACCCAGATCAAAGACTCACCTGGTGCTCTGCTATTGGGGCTATCAGGACTTTGGTAAGGCTGAGAATAGGGTAAGTATAGCCCGGGGCTTTGCATTTAGCAAACCCGTGGGCAGGAGTTTGCTTCTCGATGCACCAAGCTGGCAGCAAATTTGGAATTCTCCATCACCAGTTCAGAAACTTAACAGGCGTTTCTTATGCACTTCTTATAAAAATGGAAATCCATTAACTTCATTCTTCTTGCACGCTCTGTGACAGCATCAGGTCAAAGGGACTTTTTTCCTTCCTCTTTTCATGGCGTCCACAGTCTCAATCCTTCTCCTTCAAAATCCTTTATTTTACAAAACAATAGGTTGTGGTGGAAGCCTGTTGCTAGTTGAAGATTCCGAACAATAGGTGTCTCTGAGCCGGGTTTATTGAAATGGTCTTGTCTGTGTCCTGGGGGAGATTGTAAATGAGATGTCAACAGGAGTTCTTTTGTGCGGGTGGCATTCGGCCTGAAAGAGAGGAATTTCCTTACTGTGCTAGTATTTAAAGTAGATTTGTTGCTGCTTTGGCTAAAACTTTTTATCCAACTCCCGGAGCTAACAGCACTGAATGAGTCACTCGGCCGGATTGTGACTTCCTTCCCTCCTTAGCAAAGCACTGACTCAGTCATTTACATTTAGAAAGGAAGACTCCTAAGAAGATTTCTTGGATTTTCCTCAGCTTGAGCCTCTTTTCTAGACCATCACGTGGACCCGAGCTGTCAGCAATCCTGTAACCCCCAGGAGAGGGCAGGCTGGCCAGGCTGTTTTTCTCACTCCCGGGGAAAACTCCTGGCTGTTTTGCTTGCTTTCTTTTAAAATCCAAGAAGAGAGACAGTTTCCTGCCTTAAGCCTTTTCCTTTCTCCCTCCCTCCCTCCCTTTTTTTCGGGGGGGGGGGGAGGAGGCGGTAAATGACAGGCAATTTCAGTTTACTATAATTACCACTGAGGTTTGACTAACTCTACCCTTAGAAGATAAGGCAACCGTTTTATTACCTCTCAGCCAGGTGCCTGAGGGTGACGAGCCTCGCCTTTATCTGGAGACCTGACAAGGTCTCAGCAACTGCAAATGGGCTGAATCTTTGAGCAGCGGCCATCCAAACGCTTCCCTTCTCTGTGATCCATTTCCCTGCTCTTTATTGGTAGTTAATTTTGATCCAAACACTAGCGCTGGTTTCCTCTCGTCTTTCCGCATTCCTCCACTTTACCAGTCATATTGCTATGCTAATTACAAACGGTGTAAATTACAAACCTCTGGCCCCAAGCATTCAACACACAGACTATTTTAACCTCCTCTGGTTTGGGAGATTTGCAGTGGGTATAGTTGCTTTTTCAAAGAGTTGATACTTGGTCAAATCTTTCACCTATGACAGTACACATCCAAAATAATCAAATTGTTTTGCCTTTACTTTCTCCGGCTCCTTTTGAGAAGTAAAATGTTATCCTCGTCAGGGGGCAGGGCAGTGCTTGTTTCAGGTGATAAAAATTTCTAGTGTTTGATCTATGTATGTCTGCCATTTGCTAACCCGTCTCCCCACCCATCGGTTTATTCTTTCATTCAAGATCTTACATGGATTACCTCTGTTATCCCTTGGGTTGGAAATGCGGCATAAAAATGTACATTCTGAAAATAATTTTCAAACTGTGCGGGCTAGGTAGCGCTTCAGGGAGTGAAGAGTGCCTTTGCAGATCAACTTTTAGGCAAGTATCCTACTTGGTAGCCAATTAGCACGGTCCCCAGCCTGGACCTAGCACAGAGCCACCCTCCTGTCAGCATAAATTATGGTGGGTCAAGGAGAAGAATGTTGGTTTTACTTATTTTGCTGGGAAGTAACTATAGCTTGAGGGCAGGGGATGAGAATGAGGCAGAACATGATGGAAAAGATGAGTGAAAACACATCCACACCAACTTGCAGATATGAGGTGTTTACCTACAAGAACACATGGGACTTTCCCATTCTGGGCTTTATGTAGACAGCATCCCACCTTGTGGGGAAACGTTGCTTGAAAGCCTCTCCTGACACCCCTGTTACCATTTCACAAAAATCAAATCAAGATGCTTCCAAGTACAGTGTGTGAAACCAGTAAACGTCCAGGACTCCAACACGGTCGAGGAAAGAGACACAATGTCAGAAGTATCATCACCCTGATCTTGGATTTCTCCTTTCCACCTACAATGCCGTGCGCACCACCACCCCTCACCACCGATCGGCTATCCTCTTTGTAGGCTCAAGGCAGAGCCTGGGAGGCCTCTGAAGGAGGAAGTCCGCAGCTGGGGCGCTTACTGCCAAAGGAGCGGGTAAACGTCATCCCTTCACGGGCACCCGGGTGGCTCAGTCGGTTAAGCATTCAGCTCAGGTCATGATCGCATGGTTTGTGGGTTCAAGCCCTGCATCAGGCTCTGCCCTGACAACGTGGAGCCCCTTTGGGATTCTCTCTCTGCCTCTGTCCCACTTGCTCTCTCTCTTTCTCTAAATAAACTTTAAATTTTTTTTAATTAAAAACATCATTCCTTCATCTGCAATTCTGAAAGCCATTGGCCAAAATCTGACCTTGGGGCTACCTGCATTGTGACTGTTCTACCCCTTCCTGCAGACAAACAGGTCAGAGCACCTGATTAAGAGGTGCTGCCCTAGCCCCCTGGGGTATGTCCGGTATATTAGCTTCCCACAATCCATAAAGTTCTGAATTCCAAGCACATGCAACCAAGGATTTCAGATACGGGCTTTTAGATACAGACGGTGTTCTCATAAGGGTTCAAAGGAGAATCTGAAAGACAAAACTATAAGGCAGCTCTTTCGAATCTAAGTAAGGAGGCTTAGATGGGAAGAACTCAGGTTCCAATCAGACTCCACCCTGGAGAACATGGGCAGCCCCCTCTCTCCAGCCTCCTGGTCACTTCTGGAATTGGATTTCTAGGTATGGCACCTGGCTCTGTTAAATACTGTGAACAAGGATGATGATGGGGGCAGGTAGAGTAAACTGATAGAGATTTTAGTGAGGGCCTCATCAGTTTCCTGGGTTGTTTCACTTTAATGTTTTCCAAATGGTAAACACCCAACTGTAAAGTAGAATTTTTAATGCAGCTCTTAAGTGGCCCTTGACCTATCAACGGTAAAGGCTGGCTCGGGGACTGAACTCCTGGTTGAAGCACGGATGGGCAAAGAGCCCGTGGGACACCTGGACAGGTTCTTCTCTGGATCTGTGTCCTCATCTGTCCGGGACACAGTTGGGTAATGAAGTGTCATTTTATTATTTTTTTTTATTTTTTTTTCAACGTTTTTATTTATTTTTGGGACAGAGAGAGACAGAGCATGAACAGGGGAGGGGCAGAGAGAGAGGGAGACACAGAATCGGAAACAGCTCCAGGCTCCGAGCCATCAGCCCAGAGCCCGACGCGGGGCTTGAACTCCCGGACCGCGAGATGGTGACCTGGCTGAAGTCGGATGCTTAACCGACTGCGCCACCCAGGCGCCCCCCCTGAAGTGTCATTTTAAGCACTGATTCTTACTTGAGACTCAGTGGCGGGCTGGTATCCTTCCTTCCAGGGCGTTTGCACCTGGTGCAAACGGTATTCTACGGATTCACCCAGACAGTTTTCCTGTTTTCCCTTTGAAAAGGGGGGTTTCAGGGAGGAAAGAGGAATGGAGTAGGATGAATAATTAACTGCCTAACGACACACACCAGGGCGTCCTGTGGCCTCCCACATGCCCTGCTCTCCAGACCCAGGTAATTATTCCTCATCATACTGAAACCAACAGGAAGGAATGGTGGATGCATTTTCTTTCTTCTACACTTCCCCACACATCCTGTTTTCCCGGCCTTGGGGATTTGAGCTTGCCTTGTGCAAAAACTTCTGTTCCAGGCCAAGCCCTCCCTCCAGACCCTCCGTCCGCAGGGCAGCAGAAGCGGGCGGCTCTGATAGGGTTGCCCTTTCTCCAAAGCCCAAGGAGGCTGACCGTGAGCAGAGGGGTTCCCAGCAAATCCAGCTGGAAGTTTCAGTTAGGACTTGGCCTGACTGGACCCGCGAACTATGCCGATTTGTACACAGGTCACTCTGCACAGCCACCTCACTTTCTCAAGGGGCACAAGTTGGCAATATGTGCCTGATACCCAACTCCCAGCTACCGTCAGCTACTCCACACAGACCCGGGGTTAGGTAGGCTTGAGTGCTCCTTTGTTTACCAGACACACAACGACACGGCAGGAGAGTCCTGTTTGGTTGTGTGATTCCATTCCAGATTTTTCCTGGTATTCCAGGCTCCAGGTCCCATTGTGCAGGTAATACTAATTCTCATGAAATAAGACCAGGAGGTAAAGAAAGTTCTTGGCTCTCGGATATCCATCTTGTGCAAGCAGAGAACAGCAGAATAATGAGAAGGCAAAGAAAGGCAGCTGCGTGGGACAAGGGCAGCTAGCATCGTCAGCCCCTCACATGGCCATTTGCTGAGGGCCCGTGGGCAAAGCCAAACAGAAGACGGAGGAAGTTAGGCGAATAATCCACAGAAACAACTGCGTTCAGCTAATACTAGGTTGGGCTTTTGCATACCAGCTCCTGGCAAAAGATGGCCGGTCACAAATGCACTTGGCCAGCACTCGGCCAATGCCAGACCGAGGTGGGCATCCGTGACAGGAGATTTTATTGCAGTATCCAAGGTCACAGAGAACGGCTTTGCTGAGTATTTACTTTACTTCTACCCTGATGACCTCCCTCTCCTATTCGTCCCTTTCTCTTTTTCTCCAGGAGGGGTCTTCTCATCCCTGTTCTTTCCTTCATGTAACCAGCATTTGACCACGGTGCTACCATGTGCCATGCATGTTCCAAGCACTGTAGTCATAGTGAACAAAATGGACAACGATGCTGACCAGGTGGTTCTTACATCCTTAACCAATTCCTTTCTCAGTCTCATCAGAAAAAAAAAAAAAAAAAAAAAAAAAATCACCTAAGAGAATATAGGCAAGTGTGGCTGAGAAGTGACATCTGACAAGAAATGAAACCTAGTTGAAGAGAAGCTTAAAAGACAAATTTCCTTCCCCACTCCTGGCACCATCCCTATCCCAGGCCTCGTAGGCATGCTGTCCTTCCGCAAGACCAGGTCTGCACCAACCTGAGGAGACGGTTGACCAGCTGCCCAAACAGGAAACCTTATATAATTCTGTAACCCTGACCTTGGGCCCTGAATCTTCCCCTCCTGTAAACAATCCATTCCATCCAGGAAAACCTGCAGATTGGCTGGGACAAATTTTGAAAAACACACACAATGTGACGAACGTTGAAAAAAAAATCCCTAAGTCCTACAGGAAGTGATACATCTGATTCACTGGTAGAAATCACTTCATAAAGTGATGGAACAAATGGAAATTTAATCCTAACACATGAAACTGCCAGGGCAGTCACTTATGTACATGGATGACTCAACAGCACCTGTTGGAAAGACCGGGAAAACGAGCCGTGAAATCCTGATCACATTCCCTTCTGGAAGCAATAGCCCTGCCTTGCAAATTAGTAAGCCCGGTGTTCTCAACATCCCGACTTCGACATTTGTGCCTCGTTCTTAAGAAGGCTATGACTCACCGTGGCTACTGGTCAAATGATTCTTACTCAGAGCCGTGGGCTTTAATCTTTAGTATTAAACGGTCTAGGCAAATACTAGCCAAATGTCTGTCTACTTTCAAGATGTTCCTTTGAAATGATTGATTTCAGGCAACAACTGGTTTTCCATATGGTAACCCTCAATTTCTAATATTATTTCACTTGTTGCCAAGTTTCATTAAAAGTCCACATTAGAAGCTTCAGACCTCAGTCGCTGGACCTGGGCCTTCTAAAATGACTTTCCTCCAAACACCATTTAACTTCCTTTAATTTAGTTAATTAATGGAACTTTCTGAAAAGCACTGTTACTTTGATCTGAACCTCTTGCTTTAGTTTCCAGCTAACATTTCCAGGGAGGGAGAAAGAACGGATGCCCTCGCAACTGGCTGGGGCTAACAGCGGCTCACAACTTTGGCCATCCTTCCAAATCAGAGACGTCTGAAGGCGAGTACTTGAGAGGAAGAAGACTGGTTAAAAATAATGCCCTCGGCATTTCTGTGGGTGTTTGCCCCACACAGAGATAAAACAGCGAAACCGGTACTGCAAGCCATAGGAAGCTCGGCCTGCAGTCTGGAAATCCTAAATAATCCTTGCAAGTAGACCAAGTGGAAGCCAAAGATGAGACTTAGAAATGCTTCTGCCCAAGAGAAAGTTTTCTGCATACAACTTACAAAATCAGATAAAAATTAAAACCGGAAAAGGCAACTCCCAGCAGGAATGTGGGAGTTAACATTCCTCCCACATGGTGCCAGTTTCTTGGCTATTGATCCTTGCTGCCATCCATCCAACCAAATGGCTAGGGTAGTTCTTGCTTGCCTTTCAACTTGCCACCACAAAAAACGTTACCCTAGCTGCTGTTCAGAACAAAACAAAACCCACAACCTCAACCCGGAGATCTTACGCTGCAGCAAGGGTAAGATTTCTTGTGAAGGCGATCGGTTCAAAAGCAAGACATTCTGAATCGTGACCAACACTCTTTGTGTTCTCTTGGAAGGCAAGACTAGCAAAGGAGTCCACCCCTTTCCATAGCGTGACTTACCTTGGAGCTGAGCCGCGGATTTCCAAGTACCTCGCTGAGGTTCCGAGCTTGGCCACAAGGCGGCACTCGAGAGTAGGGCTGCCCGCAAGCAATACCTTTTTCTCCAGTCTCTTGGCTGGGGTGGGGGGGAGGGGCGGGGTATGGAGGTGAGGGGGGCCGGGGGAGATGCAGCTGGCTTTAAAAAAATGCATCCATCTGTTCTCTGAAATTATGCCACTTGCCATTTTACAAGGCGAAGGTTGCCACGTTACCTGTTGCCAGGTTCCTGGGAGTGCTTGGGGAAAATGTGGGCGAGAAAGGTACAGCACAAAGTCCTCCAGCTTGGTGCCTTTCAAGCTCTTTGGACCGGGCTGGCGCTGACATTTGGAGAGCAGCTGCCGCGGATTGCCCGAGCATTGTTTGGTTGTAGTTCTAACAGAGGAGTGGCTGCCTGTTACATCATTTCCAGGCATGAAGTGCCTGGGGCTTTTTTTTTTTTTTTTTCTTTTTTAATGACTAACTCTGATCCCTCCCTCCCTGGATTTTGGTACAGTACAAGCTCTGTGCGCAACAGGCTCACCTCAGGAAGCCCAAGTTTTGTAGCAACTTGTTAAAACAACTTGGGTGCCTCTTAGAAAAAAAAAAAAAAAAAAGTTGGGACTTTGAAACAAACCTTTCCATTCTTCCGTCTGAGAACAATGTTGTGTTTGATTAGCAAGCCGAGCGCTGCGGGCCCCAGACCTCTGTTCTCCCGCAAGAGCCGGGCTGCTATCAGATGAATAGATCTCCAAGCCAGACATGCCGAGGCTTGGGGCATTTGTCTGGCATTAGGAAGTGTCTGGAAGACTAGCAACTACCAACTGGCAAGTCTTATGACTAAAGAGTTATTACACCGCTCCTCCCTCTCTGTCCACATTCCCTGCCCTTCCCCTCCGCGCTCACACAAGCGTGCTTTTTTTCTACTTCGGCGGAGAAGAGGTTAGCTGGCCTCTGTGGTTTCCGTGGAGGATGGCTTTAGTGGCAACGGCTGTCCCGGCCGCGTCCCGCCGGCCAACACCAACCGGGAGAGCCGGCCAGAAGCGGGGTGCGTCTCCCGGGAGCCCCGCCCTCTCAGCGGGAGGCGGCGCTGCCGGGACCACTGACCACCACACTTTGGGTGGCCTGGAGATGTTCAGCTGTAAATATTTTGAAACAAGGGAGCGATTTTTCCATGTGTATTTTGTTTTAAGAAGTTCCTCCCTTTTTGCAGTGTTTTTAAAGACGCAGCCGGTGCACCCCTTGTTGACCACTCCGAATTCATTCATTCTCCACACCTTTGTCAGGTTCCTACAGGGTGCACACTGCTGTGTTGGGGGCCGTTTGGGGGCATTTTCTCCTGGGAAGCATTATGCTTTATTGGACAAGGTGGTTTTGTTTTTTGTTTTTTGTGGTTTCCTTTTAGTTTATTAATTTATTTGGGGAGGGGGGAGGCAGAGAGGGAGGGAAAGAGAGAGAATCCCAAGCTGCCAGCTCAGAACCCGAGGTGGCGGTGGGGGGGCACGAAGTGGGGTGTGGGGGGCTGGATCCCACAAACCGTGAGAGCATGACCTGAGCCAAAATCAAGAGTAGGTGGGTAGGGGACTGAGCCACCCAGGGCCCCATGGACAAGGTGTTTAATGGTGGGTGAATAGAGGTGGTTTGGGGGAGGGCGGGGTGAGTTATGCTAACTCCACTACTTAGTAGCAGTATAGACACTTCAGTTACCTGCTCTGAGCCTCAGTCTTACCATCAAGCAAATGGGGATAGCGAGAGCTTCCTCTGTCATGAGACCATGTCTTAAATTCTTAGCACAGTGTGAAACGGAGTGAGGATTCACTCTCTGGCGATTTGGTTGATCTAACAGCACATCAAAAGTCTGGACCAGCGGGCACCTGGTGGCTCAGTCAGTTAAGCCTGCAGACTCTTGATTTCAGTTTCTCAGTTCTTGGGATGGAGCCCCCTGTCAGGCTCTGCACTGACAGCTGGGAGCCTGCTTGGGATTCTCTATCCCTCTCTCCCAGCCCCCCTCTCTACCCCTCCCCCACTCACATGCACACGTGCACACACACGCACGCGCGCTCTCTTTCTCTCTCTCTCTCTCTCAAAATAAATAAATAAAAATAATAAAGAGTCTGGACTAAAGGCGCACCTGGCTGGCCCAGTTGGTGGACCACGTGACTCTTGATCTTGGGGTGGTGAGTTCAAGCCCCACGTTAGGTGTAGAGCTTCCTTTAAAAAAAAAAAAAAAAGTCTGGACTAATGTTCCATCTTATCATCTTTGTTTTCACCTGTGTCTGTGCTTTTATCCTGTGAAGAACTCAAGCCAGAACACTGGTGTGTCCAGCACTGGGTGGGGGAAGTCCAGCCTGTGTGACATATCACCATGGGGAGCGTCGCCTCCAGTTCCCTGGCAGTTCAGCACTTCTGGGCCTACTTGATGCAAAGCTGCAGCAGCAAATTTCTCTTAGTAGCAGCCTTGCCCTCATCTGTGCCAAAATGCATTCCCAGGATGCCGGAACATTCGTCATCGCTACCAAACAGCCTTGTTGGTAACTCTCCCTGACCTCCTCTCTTGACTTCACTTCACTCTCAAGGAGTCTCTACTTCTCAAATTCTTTTCTAGCTTTTATTAATATTCCTAAAACCACAGGAGCTCCGGTTTGAAAGAAATCTTGCCATCTACTTCCGGCCCCCATCAGATGGTGATACAATTTTTAATTTATTTAAATATTATTTTTTAAGTTTATTTATTTTTTTAGTAATGTCTATACCCTATACCCAACATGGGGCTGGAACCCCAAAATCAAGGGTTGTATGCTTTATCGCACCGAGCCAGCCAGGTGCCCCAGATGGTTGTACAATTTTGATAGCTTCCCAGCCAAAAGATGAACTGGTCTGTCCTAAACACCTCCAGAGACCAAGAGGTTGCTACCCAGCAAGGTTTCCATATTCCACCTTTGGACAACTGACTGTTACAGAATTATTCTTAGTGCCTCTCTGAGCTCTTGCCTTTGTGGTTTCCCATGGGGCATCATAGAGAACTGGTCCATGCCAACTTCTACACAAGAGTCTTCGAGATCATTGGAAATCCTTCTGTCTTCCTTCTCTTGCAAGCTAAACATCTGCTTCCCTTAATCTACTCCTTGTAAGATACGGCTTTTCTTTCTCCCAGAGCACTCTGCAATTTCCCCCTTAAGGAAAAGAACCCAGAATGAAACACAGCACAACCATCCTTCTGTTGTTCTAGATGTCGCATTTGTACTCACACACACCCTCTTCAAAATAGGCAACTGACCCGATGTTAAAACCACAATCTTGTATTTGTGCGGTAGACCCGCTATGTCCTAAGTGTACATCCTTCCACGTTGCTTTTTTTTCTTTTAGCCTCTTCACATCATTCTGCTTTCTAAAATAGCCTGTAGTTTCAAGTTATTTCCCTAATACGTTCTTAATCCTTACACACCACCTCTGCCCTGTCCACTGGATGTGCAAATGTTTCCTTTCCTGTCAGTGCTTCTCAAACTATCTCTAGTGATGGATTTGTTTGGTTTTTGTTTGATGTCCGATCCATTGCAGATCAATATTTTGGTAAAAATGCAATAAAATGAATCACTAGAAAAAGGAGATTTAAAAAACGGGGCACCCATCTTCTTTTTGTTAGATTCAACCAATGAGATAGTCCTTAGAATTGCTGTACAAGTTTCTAAAAGCTATTCTTTGATTTTCATGGCATATCTCACCATACAGTCACCAAATAGTTTGTGAATCGATCCCTGTCTGTGGACCACACTTTGAATAGTGCCCCTCTATGCACACAGGTGTGCTGGAAATGCTTAATAACTGTCTCTCTAAGGCAGGGGTAGTATTTCCTAATTTCCATTGTGTAAACATTCACACCAAGGTCGGTTTCAAGCTATCAATGAAATATCACTACATACAGACTTGGGAAGAGACATGCACAATTAACTATCAAGCTGGTAAGAGCCAGGTCCAGCACCCCACTGTTAAACCCATTTGATTTTTTTTAAATCTCCTTTTGAGGGCTTGTTAAACTGTGGTTGGCTGGACCAAATCACCCAAATCAGAAAACCTTTGCCCTCAACAGAAACCAGAAAGTAGGTTGAGGCAGGCCTTCTCTCTTTGGTGGCCTTCAGCTCAGTAAGAGCAGACCATCTGATACAACTCAGCAAATCCAAGATTGCTTTGACCATGACTTCGGTGTAGAAGCCTGCCACCACTAAAGGCAGATCAAATCACAGCTAGCTTTGTGGTTAATAATATCTTAGAATAACTTGTTTACATCAACAAGATATCTCGGGGTGCCTAGGTGGCTCAGTTGGTATGGTGTCAGACTTCCACTCAGATCATGATCTCATGGTTCGTGAGTTTGAGCCCTGCGTTGGGCTCTGTGCTGACAGCTCAGAGCCTGGAGCTTGCTTCGGATTTTGTGTCAACCTCTCTGTCTGCCTTTCCCCCAGTTGCTCGCTCGCTCTCTGTCTCTCTCTCTCTCAAAAATATATAAACATTAAATAAAGGTATCTTTTGACTAGTGTACAACTTTATGTACATGTATATTTTGGAATTCTTTTGTTGTCCTTTTGTGGTTTTATCTGTAGTTCTTATGGGCTTGTTGTTATATTTGAAAGAGTTTCTAGGGGCGCCTGGGTGGCTCAGTCGGTTAAACGTCTGACTTCAGCTCAGGTCACGATCTCACGGGTTTGTGAGTTCAAGCCCCGCGTCAGGTGCTGTGCTGACAGCTCAGAGCCTGGAGCCTGCTTTGGATTCTGTGTGTCTCTCTCTCTGCTCCTTCCCCGCTCATGTTGTGTCTCTCTCTGTCTCAAAAATAAAATAAACACTAAAAAAAAAAAAAAAAAGAGAGAGTTTCTAAAATTCAGTAACCAGAAAGTGCTAAATAATTCCTCAATGCAGCTTTATAGTATGTGACCCATTAGCTTAGCCAGTCAGACTGTATTATTAAGAAGATACAAAACATGGTCTGATCCTACATCTGTTTTGTGGCCACTTGACACGGGTGTGTTCTTGATCACAAAGGTTAACCAGAGCGATAAGAACGTCTAGATATTTTGTTCAGAAAACTTTCACTACTACAGAAAAAAATAATTATTGGCACAGGCCTTCCCGAGGCTTTTAACACTAGCATTATCTTTCCATGCAAATGGAGACAATATTGAAGAGTCAGGTGGAAGCTGAGATAGGATAGAAATTTGTTTTCAATCTCTCTTTTTTTTTTTTTTTTTTACTTCTCTTTCTCCTTTTCCTCCTCTGGCTTCCCCACCCCCCTCCTTCTTCTCCTCCTCCTCCCCCTCCTGCTCCCTCTCCTCTGACTCTTCATCCTCCTCCACTACTTTCTTAACTCAATGTAAAAACCAGTCTCTGGTCTCTATTCGCCGCAGTATCCTCTGAATGCAAGTATGGCATCAAAATCTGTAGCTTCTCTCTTGCTGACTCTTGTATATGGGAGTCCTTTCACCGACTTTGAGCTGGGGTAATAAATCATCAGAATCTAAATAAGGGGAAAAATCATTTTATTTGAAATGAACAAATAAACCTGTCAGGCAAAGGAAAGCAACAATAATGATGGTTAAAATATAGTCTCATTTCCTTTTCAAGTTCCCACTGAATAAAAGGAGTACTTGCCTTTTTAAATCATGGTTTTGAGAATGTTGCTGTCAAACAAGAAAAGGGTTTCACTTATGGTATACAAGCCACTCATTTTCTCTGTCTCGACCAAACAAGATTTATTTACCTGTGTTTCACCTTCTAGAACCTCACTCTACCGCACCCCTCCTGGCACTCAGACTCCAGTGGATTCTAAATTATTCATGGTGGGGGCGCCTGGGTGGCTCAGTGGGTTGAGCGTCAGACTTCAGCTCAGGTCAGGATCTCAGAGTGTGTGGGCTCGAGCCCAGCGTCAGGCTCTGTACTGACAGCTGGGAGCCTGGAGCCGGCTTCAGTCTTCCTCTCTCTCTGCCCCTCCCCTGCTTGCGCTCTCTCTCTCTCTCTTTCTCTCAAAAATAACTAAACATTAAAATTTGTGGTGCTGAATCGTGAGAGTAGAATTAGGGAAGAAAATAATCTCAGGAGAGAAGAAAGAATTTGGAGCCCAGCCTGTAAAACCATGAAAGAGTGATAACCAGGAAAAATTGGAGATTTGGTTGTATGAGTTTCTGGAGCAGTCTCGAACGCAAGCGAATTGAGGCATGAGAAGAAAGGAGGTGGTGGGAAGTGTGAGTTGTATCTTGGATCTCCTGTCTTCTCCAGCAGACATGGGCATTCCTTTTCAATTTCCATTTGATAATTGCTAGATGGTGCTTCTTGGAGTATAACGCTGATAACTCTGGCAGAATCGTGCCAAGCTCCACACGGCGGTGAAATCTCAAACTGAAGCCCCTCGAATATAACGCGTAGCAAAATGATTCCCGTCCTCTGTTCAGCCCCTTATTGGAGGTGGGGCAATCTCACATCTTACCTCCTTGGGCACTGGGGCTTGGCCAGCCTGTTGTGAAAGCCATGTCCCCAGGATTGTCCCTGTTCAATCTAACCCTAGTGGATCTCTAGCATTGCTGCTACCTACCATCCTGAAGGTCCCCATTGATCAAAATACTCAGTGAACCCTACTGACCTGGAAGGGGAGCTGACAACAGCCACCAGATGGCACCAAATTGCAGTTGGCCCTGGGGAGTGTCCCCAAACCCTGTCACTACACTGGAAATAATGTGACACCCTCCTTTCTATATTCCCCATACCACACTTATCACATCATGGCAAGATGTCTCCGGTAAATCACAGCAAATGAAAGAATACTCTACTTGGCTACATCGTGCAGTTTTGATTACCCACACTGAAAGAGGATGCAGGCTGGCCAACAACAAGCCGTAAACAACCCATATGGAATACGAGCGGGCCCCATGTCCTGAGCAAGATACAACATTGCTCATTATTTCAACAAAATAATGAGTTCACACTGTAAAAACTTGTCTTAGGAGAAGTAATAAAAGGATCTGGTTTCACTAGATTCGAACAGAGAGATTAATTTTATCCTTCTTATGGTCATCAACCTCCTCTTGTCTTCCAATGAATAACTGAGACTCAGCATCACCGAGAGGGGTTATCCCTTCAAACTTTCCTGGGAAACAAGAGGTAGCTCCACGGTGGGGGCAGGGCACGACACTAAATTGGGCAAGGTGAAAAATCAGCAATGCACGCGTTCGCACACTTAGCCCCAGGCTCCACGGGAGCCCAGTGGGAGAACCTGAGACCAGCCTCTGCTCCTGGCTCCGCCCCTTGCAGGCGGGCGCTGGGAGCCTCCACTGGTCGCATTACCTCTTCAGCGCCTGAGCTAAAAGCTGTGGACCTTGGGCTGGGAATTGCTGAGTTCTGTTCAAACTAAAGGATGTATCGCTCATGCACTAAGCTTAGGCGGAAGACTTTCCCCGCGTGAGCCAATGGCAATCATGCATCCTGGGTCACTGAGTGGTGGCTACGTTTATATTGTTGTCATTACCCCCACTTCCAGAGCATATATGATATTGTCATGTTGCATCAGGTAATTCCTAGGAAATAACAAAATAGTTTTGTCCTTGTATCTTTCACAACTAAGGAAATTACTCCAAATCACAGGGCAGCAGCACAGCAGCACAGCATCATAGGATCCTTCTGTTTGTTGTTCCTTATAGGATGCTTCCTTTGAGTGGCCTCAGGAAACATCCTAACTATTAAAGCAAGTATTTCATTTAGTGAGTGGCCAAAGTGGTGGCTCAAACCAGAGCTGGGATTGTATGGTCGGGAGTAGCTGACCTGGCGTAAGGAGTGACCATTTGCTGTGATTGGAAAACGCATCGCCGGGAAAGTGATGGAAACGCAATAGTTGGAATCATTTTTTAAAATTATTTTTTATCTTTCAAAGCTTTTTTTTTTTTTGAGAGAGAGAGAGAGAGAGAGAGAGAGAGAGAGAATCCTAAGCAGACTTCCCGCTACCAGTGTAGAGCCCCATGCACAGCTCCATCTTGCTAACCGAGAGATAACTTGAGCCAAGAAGAGTGGGTTGCTTAACCAACTGAGCCACCCAGGAGCCCCAACTTGAATCATTTTTAAAGATGATTTAACAAAAGTCTTTAGAAAGTTGGTTAAGGAATTGTTCTTTTCTGGCAGGGAATTCACTTGAAAACTTTAACATTCTTTTTGATCTGTATTTTATACATCATGCTCCACAAATACAAGGCTGAAAACCAGTGTGTAAGGCTTCTTCACATAACCTCAGAGTTATAATCAGGGAGTTGGAGAGAAGGCCAGAGGCCACTTTAGCCAGAGCCTCAGGGGGGACCTCAACTAAATTGCACAAGTCCAGAAAGGACACTTTTCTGCACAGACACAGGCCCCTAAGTTGGTTAAGTTGTCTTGAAGGACAGAATTTTAGGGACTAGTCTCCTATAAGCTACCCACACACTTCACCCCCCAACACAGATCTGGAAACAAGGGAGACTATAATAGAGGAGACTTTTGTGCAGTATATTCCCTCTTAGAAGATAGCTCTGCTCAGAAACAACAACAAAATAATTCAGAAGAGTAGTTTCTATAGTGAGCATCTATCCAGAGGAAGGAAGGAAGGAAGGAAGGAAGGAAGGAAGGAAGGAAGGAAGGAAGGAAGGAAGGGAAGGAGAAAGAAGAGGGCTGGAGGGAGAAAAGAGACAAAGACAGGAAGGAAAAGAGGGAGAGACAGGAGGGAGGGAGAAAGAAAGGAAGAAACCAAGTGCCAGTAAACCAGAGCTCCAGGAAGCTGAGACAGCTGAGTCAGCCACCCCCAACAGCTCCCCCCACCACCCCCACCCCCCACCCCGTGCTTCCTACTGTTGTTAGGATTAGATCACACTTGCTCACAACTCTTTGCTTTCCTCCTTCCTTTTTCAATGTTTATTATCAAACACCGCAATCTTCTCCAACGAGTTACCTTGTTTAACATTAGCTGTATTTAATACATTCCTGAGAAGGCAGACACTACTCTGGGTTTATCTACACATGTATTATCTCTCTGGGTGTACTGTTGCCTGCGAAGATTTCTACAGATGGCTATTTTATGTTGATTCATTTAATTTCCATTTCAGAAACTTCCATTTCAGAGGTTGGTGTTTTTCAGTCTTTTTCCCCCTCAGTCTTCTGGGTATGTCACCTCATAGGAGGCCCAAATATCCCCTCTAAGCAGGGATCTCACTTACTCTATCAATGGACTTGTTTTCATGTTCAATGTCTTTGTGTGTTTCATGTGCCCTGATTCTCAGTGGATGTTAGTTACAATACAGAAATTAAAACCCACACAGAAATCACAGTGTCTTTGTTTTCACTGTCTTCCAGTGTCATCTTGCATTACAACATATAAGAAGACACCACCTCCAGTCCCACCCAGAACTACCACGAAACCTTTCATTTCTATCACAGCCCAGAGTAGCACAGAGTCTGCCCAGGATGCCTACATGGATGGACAGGGCCAGCGAGGAGATATTATCAGCCAGTCTGGACTGAGCAACTCCACGGAGAGCCTGGACAGTATGAAGGCTCTGACAGCCGCCATCGAAGCTGCAAATGCCCAGATCCACGGCCCTGCAAGTCAACACATGAGCAACAACCCTGCCACTGTCACTACCACGACCACCATAGCCACTGTCACCACAGAGGACAGGAAGAAGGATCACTTTAAGAAAAATCGATGCCTTTCCATTGGGATACAGGTAACAGCCTCCCTTTCTGTCCTTTGAAATAGGGACCCAAAATTCAAGAAATGTAACACTATTGTTTTTCCAGAAGATGTGCCGTCTGCCCCTTTTGGACGACAGAGCCATGTGCGGGACCAGAGTTTCAAATGATTGGCTCTGGAACTCCTACATTGTTAAATGTGAATTTAAAAATCATGAAGATATTTTGTCTGTGGGCGTTATTAGATCATTTTTGTTCTCTAAGTTAGATTATTTTTTGTTCTCTAAATTGAATGTGTGACTCAAAGCATTAGGATAATTAAACAAACACAATCAAACACAAAGTGCCCTCAATTCCTAATGCACGTTTTGATTCTCAAAAAAGGAGTGGACATCCAAGAATGACCCGGGTTATGGGTTTGTGTTACAGTATGTTCAGCACTGTTGAGGAACCACATGAGAACAAAAATGTGAATCACTTCTCATACATGTGGGAGTGAGGGAGAGGAAGACCAAAGTGACTGGTCATGTAGAAAGCGATCACTCACACCACAGCATCATGAGCAAAGAATGTGCATTAGTCTCAGCATAATTGTTGGTTATTTAATCATGCATTTCAAAAAATGGTAGATAATTCAGCAGGCTTCTCAGTTCAGCCCAGAGTTTTCTGCTCAGAGATAAGATCAAGCCGACTCTTGTTTTTCACATCTGTTCGGCTTGGCTTACCCAGCTAGAAATTTCCTTCTCTCAATGGAGAAGAGTCATTCTTTTCTCCCTTTTTTGTTGTGCCATATCATGCAGGTGCCCTTTGAATAATAACTTCCTGACGTGGTGGCCAATAAATCTATTCACAATGAACCAACTCTAAGGCACATCTAACAACCAGGCGTGGGGTAGGTTTTCACGATGATTTATTTTCACAGTGCATTCTGCAGAGTGCACTTCTAAAGGGCAATATTTGTCTAGTAGCAATGAGTCAAATGCTTTTATATATATATATATATATATATATATATATATATATATATATAACCTACAGGTTACCATAGCGCACATTGTCAAGTTTCCTAAAAGAACTTGTGGCATTGGTGCATGATACTAGGCGACACAGCAGGAGACACATGCCCAAAGCCAGCCTCCACCCCCATGCCTGCCCCTGCCTCCCCCTAGGAACTAACTGCTCTCCCTACTGCCCAAAAGCTTTGAAGGAGTAGGGAAGAGCAGAGGCCGGCATTCCGTGTTGTCCCAGGCGCATGACATGATCTTCCTGAGCCTGTTTCCTTAACTGTCCCCCACAGGATTATTTTGGGGACTGAGTTTACAAATTTCAGCTTCCTGGGGGGTCCAGAATTTCCATTTGGGACCATGGAAGAAGTCTGGACGTGGATGATGGTGATGGTCGCACAACAACGTGAATGTACTTAATGCTGTGAGCACTGCACACTGAGAAGGGGTTAAGATGAAGGATTCATTTTGTGTATATTTTACCCAGGATAAAAGAAAAATTGACCTTCCTTATCTGGCACATAACTGGCACCCAGTCATGTTAGTTTTCTTCTACTTCCTTAATGTTCAGTTTCTTCTGTATTTTACATCATTTCTCAATCGATTATATATTCCTCTGGCTCAAAATTCAAAGGTTATAAAAAGGCATTCAGTGACTAGTCTCCCTGCCATTCTTATTTTTTTAACGTTTATTTTTTGAGAGAGAGGGAGAGAGAGCATGCAAACAGGGAGGGGCAGAGAGAGAGAGAGAGAGAGGGAGAGAGAGAGAGAGAGAGAGAGAGAGAGAGAGAGAGAGAGAGAGAGAATCCTAAGTGGGCTCCACACTCAGTGCGGAGCCGGACACGGGGCTCAATCCCATGACCGTGAGATCATGACTGGAGCCGAACTCTAGAATCAGACACTTAACTGACTGAGCCACGCAGGCACTCCCCACCCAACACCCATTCTTATTTAATAGCCCATCAGTTCTCTTTGCAGGAAGAAATTAATACAACCAATATTTGCATCTCATACAGACCTATTTTGTGCATATTCAAGCAAATACATATTTTGATTTGTTCCCCTTTTTTACCCAGAGGTTAGTATATACCTCAGGCTATTATATATCTTGCCATTTTGCACTTAAAAATAGCATATTTTACAGACAATTATTGGCTGGCTCACTTGGTAGAGCACATGACTCTTGATCTCAGAGCCATGAGTTCCAACCCCATGTGGGGTGTGGAGATCAGTTAAAAATAAAATCCTAAAAAAAAAAAAAAAGATAGTTGTTTGTCAGTCTTACTGTTCATTTTATTTAAAAGCTTCTATCTATCTATCTATCTATCTATCTATCTATCTATCTATCTATCTTCATCACCTCCCAGGTCTGCCCATTGGTCTCAGAGGCTTTTCTCCAAATAATTCTTACTCAGAATAAAGCATTCATACGCATGAAATCCACCAAATATTGTGTTGTTAGTTTCACCCAGTAAGATAGAACTACTCTGAAATCCACATATAGTGTTGGGGAGAAGAGTTTTGTTTCAGATACCATCGCGCTTCTTAAATGTTTGAATATTCTAGTGAGTGAAAATACGGCTCTACCTTTTCCTCCACTCACACTGTTCACTACTGTAGACATTATATGGAAGTACTAAGTACTTGACGTGGTGGTCTCATCTACCCTTACAACAACCCTGGGGCATAAGTGGGATTACCATCTCTACAGTATACATGAGGACACAGAGAGGTTGAGTGACTTGCCCAAGGCCACACATCCTATGTTGACAGAGCCTAGATTGGACCTTGATGTTTAATGTGACCACGCTACACCACTTCTTTGATGGAGAATAATAAATAAGTACAAATTCAAGGCGTAAAATAGTCACCAAATTTCATTACACTTTTCTCTAAGTTAAATCTTAATCCCCAAAACGTAGAACACCAGGATCTTGGACTCTTTCCCACCATTTACTTCTTTAGGGTCAGAGTTTCCAAACCTTTCCCAACATTTTGAATTTAATCCATGACGAATAGTTAATACTAAAATCATTTACTTTGCAACCTGTGTGAGTTTAGGCCAAATATGTAATATTTCCAGTTTCCTCATCTGGAAATTGGCAGTAACGGTCACTATTCCACAGGGTACCTTATAGGATGTAGTAAAAATGGACTGATACAATATATGTAAGGCTCGAAGTGTAGTGGGCCCAACAAATATTAGATTCAGTTGTTATTATTAACCTTACCTTCCCTTCAAACCATAATTAGCCAAATATGCTGAAATGTTATCATCTGCCAAGGGCTTCCTTAATTTTTTCAGGATGGAGATGTAATTACTTTGCAATTTCTTTAAACATTTTGAGAGTCGCTTCATAAATTTAAGTGGATTACCCTAGGCACTATGTAAGAGTGGTGACATTTGTCCATTTGGGGATCTAAGGGCGTCAGGGTCACAAAGATAAATGTACATACAACGACTGAACCTTGGAAGATGACAACACTTTGATACAAATCAGCTGTGGGTTTAGATAGGTGGCGTGGGGCTGGAGCACGGCGTACAATGCCCTCCATTCCCATCCTTGAGACCCCTGACTCCTTTCTTTCTCGTTTTCTTTCTGCCTTGAGGATCACGGTTCTTATGGGAAATAGCTACCATGCATCTTCAGGAAGAGTTCCATTGGGTAATTTTGCTACTACCCCATACAGTAAAGCTGCAGCATCCTACTTTGGCTGACACTCTTAAGCATTTTTCATTGACGTGAGCGTAGCCACGTGGAACCCGTTAGAATCCCACTCGGGAAAATAGAAACCATGCTCAGTTATCAAACAGAGGCAGTTTGATACATAATGTTGGAAAGGCTGAAAGAGCAATCCTGGGATGGACTAAGCAATTACCAGTGCCAACCAGAACTAAGGGAGCAAAAAGGGAAAGGTGGGGTTCCCAGAATTTAGGAGCTCAGGGGAGAGTCCCCACTGTAGCCAGCCTCGGACCACCGAGGCAGGTGTGGTCAGCTCGTGCTGGGACGTGCCAGGGAGCAGTGCATCTGGTGCATGAGCCAAAGCGGCTGAAAGCTGTGCACTCGGGCTGGAGCACTGCCCACAGGAGGTGGAAATAGGAAGAAAGTCCCTTCTCTCCTCCCACCTTCCATTGTTAGACTATAACTCGAAGCTGGCCAGCACCGAAGCCTGAGAAATGTAGTTGCCGATTCCTGGCCCCCGTGCCACAAAGCAGAGGGATACAGAATATGGGCCTGGAGCTGCTGGACAATAAGTAAGTTACCAGAAAAAGGCACTTTGTCCAATAAATAAATAAATAAACCATGAGCAAGTGTATTAAAAAGCTTAAGATGGGTAGGGTGAATTTGTAGTCTTGGTTCCCATGCTGTTCTAGTGGGAACATCTCATGGAACGAAATATGATTCTAGAATATCTTGAAGTATGTATTTTTTTATAATATGGCTCCAAAACTCAAGTCAACGACTTTATCCGGTGCTTTTTCTGGTGGTCTAGTGGTGGGCGGATGGGAAGAGGGTAACTGGTTGCTTCAGGTTTACAGCAAAGTTGTATGTCTTCTAAAAAGTCAAGGGTAATGTTAAGGGTAATTTTTTTCCCTTCAAATTACAAAATAAGTAATATATGCATATGGTGTTGTTGTTGTAAAGGGGATTCATTAAGTATGAAAGTATACAGAACAAAATATTCTGTACTTCTTTTGTTTTTAAAATTTTTTTTTTAACATTTATTTATTGTTGAGAGACAGAGAGAGACAGAACACGAGCAGGGGAGGCAGAGAGACAGAATCAGACACAGAATCTGAAGAGGCTCCAGGCTCTGAGCTGTCATCACAGAGCCCGACGTGGGGCCTGAACCCACAAACTGCAAGATCATGACTTGAGCTGAAGTCGGACGCCTAACTAACTGAGCCGCCCAGGCATCCCATGTACTTCTTCTTTCTACTTCTTTCTACTTCTGATTCCTACTCCCTTCCCCAAAGGTAGCCAGTAGCAGTGGGAGGTTACACCATCTTTTAGTCTCTCGAGAGTAATCTTCAGCTCCAGATGAGTTTCACATAGTAGCTTTAGACCTTGACCCCTCCACCTCCAGATGTTAGGTTGTGACTTCCCTCCATGATCATTTAACTTACGTTGTAAAACAACCTAAAAGAGCTTGAAGCTTAATCTTCACATTGCATAACATGTGATTGTTTTCTCATTTTCTGAGTTAAAAATAAATGAAAATTTAGTTATCTGAGATGGCGCTCCTAAGATTTACTTACTTATTTCCTGTAATGCCTGTCCAAATGTACAGAGATATGTGTTATGGCCCGTGTAAAAAGATGAGTCTGACTGCCAAGCGGAGTCCTTCGGAATGATACAAACCAAGTGAGTTGTTACTATTAATTAAAAGAGGGCCTTGAGAAATAAAGAGGTCACATCATCTCTGATTTGTAATCACTGGACTTAAACCAATGAAGGAAAGCTGTGCAGATAGTATGGATAATGAGCCTGTCCTTGACCAGACTGTGGTCAGGCTGCTCTGAATTCTCCTGACTAGGCCTCGACTTTTGTACTTCTGTGTCCATCTTTGCATCTTCTCGCCCCATTTCAGTGAGAATCCTGCTAAATCGGTTTAGCCAGAATCCCCTGGATATCTGATCATGTTCTTCATCCTCTGTCATCCCCCAGTGATGTCTGATCAACCCGGCCTGCCTTTATCAAGGTCCCTGTGAGGCTTTCTCTCATCCCTGAGGTTTTCTCTCTGTAATTTTCCACCACTGACAACCCCCGACCCTGCTTCTTGGCTATAGATTCCCACTTTTTCGTGTTGCATTTGGAGTTAAGCTCCATCTCTCTCCCACACTTCAAATCCTGCTGCGGTCCCTCGGCCGATCACAATAGTCCCCCTGAAGAAAGTGTACCTTGCCATTCTTTAACAATGTCATGAATAGTTTTTTCTTCAAATGTACTCAGTATATTCAGACTTTGTCAACTTTATTTTGATGTCCTTGAAATCAGAATGAATGCATATTCAGGAAGAGATTTTTAGGGAGACGTATCTCAAGTCAAAATTCCAGAGATAATTTTAATGGATTCCACATAGAAGAGATATTACAGTCATGGTTCCCAACTGTTATGTATTAAAACTAGAAATTAACACTAAGATAACAAAAGCTAACCACTTGAAACTATTAAAAAATATTCTAAATAACATTTGGATGAAGGAGGAAATTCAAGATTGTTGTGAAATGAATGATGAGAGTCCTATAAATCATCACTGATCTATGATCATACCTATGATCTCAGAATCCATAGCCCTAAGTTCTTTCATAGTTAAGCAATACTGCAACATAAACAAAACATTCAATTCACAAAACTAGATAAGAACAATAAATTAGAAGGAATTATTAATGATGAAAGTAGAGATAAATGCATTGGAAGATAAAACAGAGCAACAGCAAAACAGCTAAAGTCAGATTGATACAAAATCAGTTCTTTGGGGAAAAAAAATAAGTCTGATTGACAGGGAAAACAAAATTCAACAATATTAGAAATGAGAAAGCCATTTTTAAAAAACTGTTTATTTAGGGGCACGTGGGTGGCTCAGTCTGTTAAGTGCCAGACTTCCACTCACCGCTCAGGTCATTCATGATCTTGCAGTTCATGAGTTTGAGCCCCACGTCGGGCTCTGTGCTGACAGCTCAGAGCCTGGAGTCTGCTTCGGATTCTGGGTGTCTCTTTCCCTCTACCCCTCCCCTGCTCATGCTCTGTCTTTCTCTCTCTCAAAAATAAATAAATAATCAAAAAATTTTAATAAATAAATAATGTTTATTTATTTTTGAGAGACAGAAAGAGCACACCCATGAGCGGGGGGGGGGGGGGGGGGCAGAGAGAGAGGGAGAGAGAGAGAATCCAGATGCCCCAGAAATGAGAAAGCTTTTATGGGGGTGTCTGGGTGGCTCAGTCGGTTAAGTGTCCAACTTTGTCTCAGGTCATAGTGTTGGGGTTCATGGGTTCAAGCCCTGCGTCCAGCTTTGTGCTGACAGCTAGGAGCCTGGCGCCTGCTTCAGATTCTGTGTCTCCCTCTCTCTCTGTCCCTCCCTCATTCACACTCTGTGTTTCTCTCTCTCAAAAATAAGCATTAAAAACAAAATTTTTTTTAAGGAAAAGAAAGCTTTTTAAAAAATTATAAAAAATTCTTGTGGGGCACCTGGGTGGCTCAGTCGGTTAAGTATCTGACTTCAGCTCAGGTCATAATCTCGCAGTTTATGGGTTTGAGCCCCGTGTTGGGCTCTGTGCTGAAGAACCTGAAGCCTGCTTCAGATTCTGTGTCTCCCTCCCTCTCTGCTCCTTCCTCACCTGCTCTCTCTCTCTCTCTCTCTCTCTCTCAAAAATAAATAAACATTAAAAAAAATTCTTGTGGCAATTTTAGGGTGGTAAATTTTAAGGTCTAAATAAAATAGACGTACATGTAAATTAGTATTACTAATGTAAGAGGAAGTATAAAACCAGCAAGAAGAAATCAAATAACCATAGAATACATTGCCAAATAAAGTAAAAAATATACTTCCCTGAAATGGTACACACCAGGATAAATTCACAGAAAATTCCCAACCTTCAAGAAGCAAATAATTCTTGTTTCATTTAAAGTATTTAATAATAGAGGCACCGAGGTATCTCACTAGATTAAGTGTCTGTCTTGATTTCAGCTCAGGTCATGATCTCACGGTTTGGGATTTTGAGCCCCGACTGGGGCTTTGTGCCGACAGCACTGGGCCTGCTTAGGATCCTCAATCTCTCTCCCTTCCTCTCTGCCCTTCCCCCATGCTCTCTCTCTATCTCAAAATAAATACTTTTTAAAAAATAAAGTATTTAATAATACAAGAAAAAATATCAAGATTCTTGATATATTTTATCAAATAAACATAATTCTGGGGGTGCCTGGGTGGCTCAGTTTGGCTCAGGTCATGATCTTGTGGTTTTGTGAGAGTCAGGCTCTGTGCTGCCAGCCCCTCACAGCTTGGGATTCTCTCTCTCTTCCCCTCTCTCTCTCTGCCCCTCCCCTGCTTGTTCTCTCTCTCTCTCTCAAAATAAATACATAAACTTAAAAATTAAAAAAAGAAATAGGGGTGCCAGGATGGCTTAGTTGGTTAAGCATACCACTTTGGCTCAGATCATGATCTCGCATTCATGGGTTCTAGCGTCGTGTCAGACTCTCTGCTTCAGCATGGAGCCTGGAGCCTGCTTCAGATTCTGTGTCTCCCTCTCTCTCTGCACCTCCCCTGGTCGTGCTCTGTCTCTCTCTCTCAAATATAAATAAACATTACAAAAAAAAAATTTTAAACATTAAAAAAATAAAGGTGAAATGGTAAAGACATTTCAATTAGATTCAGAAACTAGATCTAGATTCCTGTTTTCATGTATTTATTCAGCACTATTTGCCTTTATTAGCCAATACACAAAGCAAGAATGTGAAATGAGGTGTAAACATTCCAAAGAGAGAGTAAAAGTGCTTTTATTTGCAGATAATACGCATGTCCCCTTAGAAAATCTAATGGAAATCACTGGAAAAATCAGTAGAATTCAGTAGAGTGAAAGAATACAATATAAATACAGAGAAACCAGTAAGTTTTCTATATACCACTGATAAACAGAAAATGAGCCCATCCACATTAGTACCAAAAACTGTAAAAGGATTGAGCTTCACAAAGAATGTATAACACTTATCTGAAAACAATCTAAAACCTTCCCTTATATAATACATAAGAGATCTGATTGATTGGAAAACTATGCAATATTCCTGCATGAGAATACCCCATAGTGTAAAGACAGCAATTCTCCCAAAAGTTACACAAAAAAGGGGTACCTGGGTGGCTCAGTTGGTTAAGTGTCCCAACTCTTGATCTCAGGTCATGAGTTCAAGCCTCATGTTGGGCTCTGTGCTGGACGGGAAGCATACCAAAAAACAAAACAAAACAAAAAGGTATACAAAAATTTAAAGAAACTCCAGTGTGATTTTTATCACTGGGTAGAAGCTGGGAGAAGGGATTTGACAATTTGATGTTAAATGTATTTAGAAGTTAATACCCCAAAATAACTTGGAAATTTTTTTAAATTACATTAAAAAAAAGAATTACAGGAAGAGTTATGCCATAGAAAATATCAAGATTTATTATAAAATTGACCTAAAACAGGGCTATATACATGCGAACCTATGGGTGAAGTTTGGTAGAACATAAAGTTGGCATCTCAGATCAGAAAGATGAATTAGTAAATAAAAGGAGCCAGATCAATTGATGATCCATATAGGGGGAAAATGTTTAATTTCTACTTTGTTTCTTACACATGGACATTTCAGGAAAATGAATTTTAGAACTAATTATGAAAAGGAAAAATGAAAGCATAAAAGTAAATACAAGAGAACTTTAAAAAATACACTCAGGGTACCATCTCTCTCTGCCCCTCCCTCATGAGCATGCATGCATACATTCTCTCTCTTTCTCTCTCTCTCAAAATAAATAAATAAATTTTAAAAAGGGGTGCTCTTTGGGGCACCTAGGTGGCTCAGTCAGTTAAATGGCCACCTCTTTGTTTTGGCTCAGGTCATGATCTCACAGTTCATGAATTTGGCTCAGCATTGGGGCTCAGCACTGTGCTTGAGATTCTCTCTCTCCCTCTCTCTGCCCCTTCTTCTCTCTCTCTCTCTGAAAAATAAATAAACAAAATATGTTTTTAATAAATTTAAAAAACAAAAAATATGCTCAGGGGTAAAGAAGGCTTTTCCAAGCCATAAAAGATTTCACTACATAGTAGTGAACTCACAAATTCTGAGATCCTGACCTGAACCAAAGTCGGACACTTAACCAACTGAGCCACCCAGTCACCCCTCACTACATAGTAATTTTAAGATTCTGTACAATTAACAGCAAAGTTTAAAAGACAAATAATAGGGGTACCTGGCTGGCTCAAGTGGTAAAGCATGGGACTCTTGATCTCTGGGTTGTGAGTTCAAGTTCATGTTGGATACAGACATTACCTAAAAATAAAATCTTAAAAATAAATAAATAAAAGACAAATGATAAACTGGGAGAAAATATTTAAAGTATATATAACCAAGAAAGTGTGATGAAGGGTCATAAGATACAGGCTCTACAAATAAGAAAATTAAAAATAATGGGATCCCTGGGTGGCTCAGTGGTTCAGCATCAGACTTCAGCTCAGGCCATGATCTCACCCTTGGTGGGTTCAAGCCCCGTGTCAGGCTCCGTGCTGACAGCTCAGAACCTGGAGCCCATTTCAGATTCTGTCTCCCTGTCTCTCTGCCCTTCTGCTCACACTTTGTATGTGTCTCTCCCTCAAAAATAAATAAACATTTAAAAAAATTCTTTTGAAGAAAATAAAAAAGAACTCAGTAGGATAAAGACACAAAAACTAGCAAAGGATATGAATAAGCAATTTACAGATAGAAGCACAAGAGGCCAATAAATATTTTTCACCTGTGATATTAGCAAAAATTTTAAAGTTTGCCATATTTAGTGTTAGTGAATGTATAGGAAAATGGATATTCCCATACACCAATTATGGCAAGATGATAAATGCTTTGAAAAGCAATTTCGCAATTAATATCCCTTACTGTTGAACATGCTCCCCACCTTTCTATTTAACATTTCAACTTCTAAGGATTTTTCCCAAACATTTGCACAATTGTTCTAATTTCTGATACATGTGCAATATTAATTGTAATACTAGATAATAGCAACAAGGAGAAAATTACCCATGTTGCCCATGTTGCTTATGTAGTCATTAAAGGGAATATTTATGTAGCAAACAAAAGGCTTGAGATAGAGCTGTATCTACTGCCATGATCTAATACCCAAAGGATAGCAGTATTAATGAATAAAGCAAATTGCAGAAAAAATATATATAGTGTAACTTCATCTGTATATATTTAGTATTAATAATCAATTACATATATATTACACATATTAATAGATGGACAAAAATGCTTCAAAGGCTTGAAAGTGATTCTTGGGGGGCTTTACCTTTCTACGTTATATATTTACATATTTTAATTTCATGTAACTTACATTAAGTTACTTTTATATTTAGAAAAAGAAATCTATTAAATACACAGAAAAAAAAGAAGAAAAGAATCTAATTGCTCTGAATAGTCCTAACATTTATTTCAAATTTAGTTTTGTCATGTGGCTTCTCATTTAAATACAGACACATTTTCAAGACACCTGGGTGGCTCGGTTGGTTAAGTGTCCAAGTCTTGATTTCAGCTAAGGTTTCCTGATTTCAGTCATGGTCTCAAGGTTCATGAGATCCAGCCCTGCATCTGGCTCTGTGCCGACAGGGTGGATCCTGCTTGGGATTCTCTCTCTCTCTCTCTCTCTCTCTCTCTCTCTCTCTCTTCCCCTCCCTTATTCAAGCATGCTCTCTTTCTCTCTCTGTCAAAATAAATAAATAAACAAATAAATAAATGAATAAAGATACATTTTCTATGTGAGCTGTAGTCTATACATAGCTATTTAGGAACCATGGCTTGTTACTGAAAGTCAATTTCTTAGTTTAAGGGGGAAAAAAATGAAGATACTATACAGTTTATCTTAAAAAGTTGATACCTAAATCTCTCAATATCAACAATTCTAACTACAATAAATGAAATTTCTTTCTTCTTTTGTATTTTGTTATCTGCAAATTCAAAACTTCCAAGAACATGCTTCTAGGAAGTAAGTATTCCTTTCTACTGTAGTGTTCACGGGGTAAGCACCACTTACAAATCTTAGGAGCCATCATAGACATTTATCTGGGGAGTACACAAAATTTCATTTTACTAAGATCAGCAGAGTCAAAGCACATGCCAACAGCGTAGTGATGGCCTTCATCAAACATATAAATGTTGAATAAAAAGGCTACAAATCACAAAACATTCCAGCAGTACTGATGTTTCTGACAAAATGTGACATTTGTTTCTCAAGCAAGATGACTAAAATGGGGCACCTCTACTTATTTGACTATTTCTTCAGGTGGATGATGCTGAAGAGCCTGAGAAAACAGGGGAGAATAAAGCACCCAGTAAGTTCCAGTCCGTAGGAGTGCAAGTAGAAGAAGAGAAGTGGTGAGTCCATTTGCCTTTGTTCTCTTTCGTCTTGATATTGGCAAGTACGGTACCAGTATTTTCCCCCAAGATAAACCTTCAAGACTCAATGGTATTTTCCATGAACTTCTGGAAGCATTTAGCAGATTCCCTCCTCTGCTTTAATACTGGAGACCACTCAATTTAAGTTTTAGGTAGAATATTAGAGTAAGCACATCACATTCGCATACACATGAACACTGTGTGTAGTATTGTTGTGTTGCTAAACTATTCTTCTTCAAAAAACCTTCCCACTTTGGACTGTAGACTTTTTAAGAGAAGAGGACTTATCTCATTCCTAACACTGAATTTTATCTGCTGTTTAGTATGCATTGCATGATGAAAAAGGAAGGTTGGAAGGAAGGCAAGAACGCAGGAGGTTAGGAAAGGAGGAAGGAAAGAGAAAATAGAGAAGACCTATCATTATCTTGAACCACCAGTTCTTTTAGATTATTCTTTGAAATAATCTTACTCTAGAGTCTTAATATCTAGAATTGGGAAATTTAGAGTTTCAGAAACTAGAAGGGACTTCTGAGGTCACTACATTAATTTTATGAACGAGAATTTGATCCAGAGAAGTCTGTGAGTTTCTCGATCAAACTGTGAGGTAAGCGATGGGTGGAGCTATGTTTTATGGATACTAGGACCCCAGCTTCTAGAACAGCATTTTGCACATACTAAGCATACAAAATATATTGGTGAATGCAGTAAAACCACAGGGAAAGCAGGAGAAAGAGCTCTACTTTATAAATCAGAGTATCATCTCAATTTTGCCACTAACTTTCTGTATGTTGATTGGAAGGAATCAATTGGATGTCTTCCATCCATCCATCCATCCATCCATCCATCCATCCTATCCATCTATCCATCCAATAACTATCTGTGAAATGCCTCCTACATGCCAGGCTAGATGCAATATAAACTGAGTATCTGGAAAAAGGTCATGCATCCATTTATGGAAGTGGTGCCATTTTAGAGCCTTCTTGTATTGACACTACACTTGCATGTAAGAGGTTTTCAACATATGTATATATAACATTTTATATCACTATACCATTTTGGAAGCCCAGAAAGTTGGTACAACCATTCTAGAAACCAATATGACAAAAGTCAGCAATAGTTATACACGTATCTGTACCCATTGACCCAATAAACACATTCATGGAGCTATCTTGAATGAAATTACTCAAAGGAAGGGAAACAATTGCTGAACATTATCTACCATTGTAAGAGAAAAACCATAATTATCAAATGCCATACAATAAGAGAATATTATTTTTGTAAGTTTTAGTACATCACCAACGTAGAACATACAGCTATTAAATGTACTTTGTAAAAAAGATACCGAAATATGGGGAAATCCCCATGATATAATGCTAAGTGAAAAAGTTAAATACGTAATATTTGTGTATTGTCCCTAAAGATGGACGCAGACTGAACCGTAATCTGCAAAGGTGGTCAGTTTAGCAGTGATTTTTTTGTTTTCACTCTAAAATATTTACTGATTGTATCTACTACAAGTCAACCCTCTGACACTTGTTTCCTTTAAGGAAAATTTTTTGAAAATGTAGCTTAAGAGACGTGAACAATCAATCTCATGGTAAGAAAACATATTCATCCTTTGCCCACTTGCCCAACTTGCTTGTTTTCCTCAATGGTACGGTGGTTAAGAGCACAGACTCTTGAGCCAGATTACCTAGATTCAAATCCTGGCTGTACCACATATCAGCTGGGGGCCTTAATCAAATTAATAAATAGCTTTGTGCCTTGGTTTCCTTATACGTGGTTTCTGGCCCAGCATGCAAGGAATTTACAAGTTATCCCTCTGTCCTAAAAAGTAAAAAGCCGAACAAACTGAAAAAGCCACAGTTCTTTTTAAATCGGTCAGAGAAGCGAGGTCACAGACCAAACCGCTGCCCCTCAAATTGGAGACATAGACATACAGATATACAAAATACTGGAGTAGAAACCCACAAGCTCAAACCTCTTGGGAAGCAGTGCCAGCGTAGGAACACCTAAAATGTATTGACAAATTTCTAGAGGCTCAGTGAGGACAAGTCTGGAGTGAAATATTTCAGGGGGACAAGTAATGGGGGGCAAAGGGGGGTACTCCACAGTTTTGCAAGTTACCTCCAAGAGCTCTACCAAGTTGTCACAGTGAATATCAAAGAAAAATCACCTGGGGCTTCCTCTAGCAGAAAGAACAGAAGCCATTTTGAAGATGCCGGAGCATTCTATTCTTAACGAGATCTGCCCTCAGGAGAAACTATTTCACCAGAGCCTAACCCCCTGAAGTCTTAGCAGAGTCTAACCCACCTGGGGGAAGGGAAGTACCCAACTCCTCTAGCCATTCTCCCTTACATAAGGTGGAGAGAAACTGAAGAAAAGTACTGTTGAAGTTCACAGCCCAGGGGGGCAGGCTTACCAAAAGACTGAGACCTAGTCAGTCAGAATGCTTCCCCTCCCCCACCCCTTACCATCGCATTGCTAAAGGGCTATTCACCACAGTTCCTTTTACCCCGGACACCATGCCTACTTTTCAACAATAATTTCCAAGGCATGCTAAAAAGTGACAAGCACAGTTTGGAGTGACTGAACAAGCATCAGAACCAGAGTCAGAATACAGCAGATATATTGAAATTATCAGATCAGGAATTTTTTAAAACTATGATTAACATGCTAAGTGGTTTAATGGAAAAAGTAGACAGCATGTAAGAACAGATGGATAATGTAAGTGAAGAGATGGAAAACCGAAGGAAGAGTAAAAAAGATTTGCTAGAGATTAAAAGCACTGTAACAGGAAGAACTGCCTTTAATGGACTCATTAATAGACTAGACACAGCTGAGCAGAGTCTCTGAGCTTGAGGGTATAATAAGAGAAACTTCCAAACTGAAAAGCAAAAAGAGGCAAACTGGAAAAAAAATAACACAAAAAACAAAAACAAATTAGGATTTCTAAAACCTATGAGAATTATAGAAGAGGTAACATATGCATGATGGGAATACCAGAAGGAAAAGAAAGAAAGGAAAAGAAGCAACATTTAAACAAACAGTAACTGAGAATTTCCCCCAAATTAATGTCAGACATCCAACCTAGATCCAGGTCTCAGAAAAGCCCAAGTAGGATACATGCCCAATACACTACACCTAGAGGTATCATATTCAAAGAAGAAAAAGTCCTGAAAGAAGCAAAAAGAAACAAAAACAAAAAACAAAACAAACAAACAAACAAAAAATTACCACATTTCCTATTTGGGTGCAAAGATAAAAATGACATGCAACTTTTCCTCAGAAACCATTCAAGTAAGAAGAGAATGGAGTGGAATATCAAATATTTGAAGGAAAAAAAAAAACCCATCAGCCTAGAATTCTGTACTCTGCAAAATTATCCTTTAAAAGTGAAGGAGAAATAAAGGCTTTCTCAGACAAAAGTTGAAAAAATTTGTTGTCAGTAGACCAGCCTTGTGAGGAAAGTTAAAAAGTTCTTTGGGAGAGCCTGGCTGCCTCAGTTGGGAGCACACAACTCTTTTTTTTTTTTTTTTTTTTTTTTTTAAGTTTATTTTACTTATTTTGAGAGAGAGAGAGCACAGGAGGGGCAGAGAGAGAGAATCATGTGGGGCTCAAACTCACAAACTGTGAGATCATGACCTGAGCCAAAATCAAGAGTCGTACGTTTAACTGACTGAACCACTCAGTCACCACTCTAGCTTACTTTTTTGTAAGAATACAGTATATAATATGTTTAACATACAAAATATAGACATAATCCATGAAAAAAAGTAATTAACAAACTCTAGACTTCATTCAAATTTGAAGCTTCTGCTCTTTGACACACACTGTTGAGAGAATGAGAAGATAAGCCACAAACTGGGAGAAAATATTTGCAAAAGACACATCTAATAGAAAGCTGTTATCCAAAATATACAAAGAATGCTTAAAACTCAATAATAAGACAAACAACCTGATTTTAAAAATAGGCAAAAGACCAGGGTGCCGGGGTGGCTCAGTCAGTTAAGCATCTAACTCCTGATTTCAGCTTGGGTCGTGATCTCACAGTCAGTGAGATGGAGCCCCATGTCTGGCTCTGGGCTGGTGGTGCAGAGCCTGCTTGGGATTCTCTCTCTCCTTCTCTCTGTCCCTCCCCAGCTTGTGCTCTATCTCTTTCTCAAAAATAAGTAAATATAAAAAAAAAGTTTTTTTCAAATGGGCAGATGACCTTAACAGGCACCTCCCCAAAGGAGACACGTAAGTGGCAAGCATATAAAAAGATGCTCAACATCATATGTCATTAGGAAATTGAAAATTAAAACAACAGGGGTGCCTGGGTGGCGCAGTCGGTTAAGCGTCCAACTTCATCCAGGTCACGATCTCGCGGTCTGTGAGTTCGAGCCCCGTGTCGGGCTCTGGGCTGATGGCTCAGAGCCTGGAGCCTGTTTCCGATTCTGTGTCTCTCTCTCTCTCTCTGCCCCTTCCCCGTTCATGCTCTGTCTCTCTCTGTCCCAAAAAAATAAACGTTGAAAAAAAAAATTTTTTAAGAAAATTAAAACAACAATGAAATACCACTACTCATGTATCAAAATGGCCAAAATCCCAAACACTGGTAACACTAAATGTTGGTAAGGGAACATTAAGTCTCATTCATTGCTGGTGGGAATGCAAAATGATAGAACCACTTTGGAAAATAGTTTGGCAGTTTCTTATAAAACTAAACATACTCTTACCATACAATCCCACAATCCCTTGGTATTTACCCAAAGGAGTTGAAAACTTATGTTCACAAAAAACCCTCACTATACTGATAGCAGCTTTATTCATAATTGCAAAATTTGGAAGCAACCAAGATGTCCTTTAATAAGTGAATGAGTAAATAGACTGTAGTACAACCAGACAATGGAATTTTATTCGGCATTGAAAAAGAAATGAGCTGGGGGGCCTGGGTGGCTCAGTCGGTTAAGAGTCCGACTTCGGCTCAGGTCATGATCTCACAGTTCGTGGGTTCAAGCCCCACGTTGGGCTCTGTAGTTATAGCTTGGAGCCTAGAGAATGCTTCAGATTCTGTGTCTCCCTCTTTCTCTGTCCCTTCCCCACTCACACACTCTCTCTCTGTGTCTCAAAAATAAATAAACGTTAAAAAAGTTTTGTTTTGTTTTTTAAAGACAGTTGTATGATTCCAACTACAAGACATTCTGGAGAGGGCAAAATTACTGAGATAGTAACAATGATTAAGAGAGAGGGAGGGATGAATAGGCAGAGCACAGAGGATTTTTAGGCCAGGGGACTACAATGGTGGACATGTCATTATACATCTGTCGAAACCCAAAGAATGTACCACACCAAGAATGAATTCTCAACTAAACTATGAATTTGGGGTGGTACTGATGTGTCAACATAGGTTCACCACTATAACAAACATACCACTCTGGCAGGGGATGTTGACAAAGCGGGGGGGGGGGGGGGGGGGGGGAGTCTGGGGGTGGGGGAAGGGGCAGAGGATATATAAGAAATCATTGTACATCCTGTTCCATTTTGCTGTGAATCTAAAACCGCTCTAAAAAAACAAAGCTTATTAATTAAGAACAAAGGAGTGGTAGACAATAGTGTTAACCTCAGAGGGTTATCCTGGGGTATGTGGTTTAATACGTATAAAACTTTTAGAAAAATACCTGACACATAGGAAGTACCATATAAGTGTTTCCTATTCTATTATGTACCTAGGTAGAATCTCTCTGAAGACTGAAGTCTCAAGAAAACAATTTTACCACCTTTCCTTTAAAAATAAGAGAAAATCGTCTCAATTTTAAAATTTTACTTGAAACATTTCTCCTGCAGCCAACTATTCTGTTTTATCAAATAAACACCCTAACACTTGCCCATCTACAGGAATGCTAAATACTATATTATTTGAACATACCTAATAGCAACCCAAAAATTTCAAATGAGCCACTTTCATCATGTTTTGAAAAAGTTGAATATTTAATGAGTTACCGAAGTTTGTAGGATGGTCAGTCTCAGTACACTGAGTGGTTTATTTCAAATTCATCCCCAAAAGGTCTGGCAGCCCCAACCTTCCTGCTTAATTTTTCAAAATATACCCTTCTTCAAAGGTCACTTTATAGTTAACCACTGTAAAGTAAATAAGCATTTAAATTGATGTTAATGATTGTTTTCAACCTCTCTAAAAGAAATCCATTGTCAAACAGGGATTACTTATAAATTCTGTCTCTAATTAGGATTCCTTGTTTGCAATTTTGCCGGTAGAATTCATTTAGATAGGATCTTAAAAAAGCAAAATTGGGCATTAGAGATTACCTAATGACAAGTAAGGGAATTTTTTTCAATTATCTAGTGATAAGGATGAGACTGTTGTTTTCCCGTCGAATGGCCAGTACAATCCATCTCTTCCTTCCCCAAATAGACAGACTGATAAACAACAGTAACCCAACAAAAAAGCTAGAGAAAGAAAATAGAGCCAGAAAAAGAAAGAGATCCTACAAAGAGAGGAAGATTAAAAGGCTTTGTAAGAGGCCAAGCAACTCATTATCACCTTTTGAATCCATCACAATTTAGGAACCAAAACTAACAAAGCAAAATCCGCCTGATTGGTCTCTGAAGGGTTAGACTTTTCAATCCAGGTGTTCTTCACTGCTGCACAAACAAAAGGAGTAAGTTAATAACTCAGTAAAGAGTAAAATGCACTAAGTAACGCATCTGCTCCGAAAAGAGGAACCTCGATGTCTTGCCGGTGTATTTGCAGACAGCCATGACATCCTCAGAATGCCATCCATAGTAGATGTGCCACATCCACTCTCCAGGGCTACCTCATGGTGGGGACCGTGCGTTGAGGAATGCCGTCTAAAGGTCACTGGTTTAAATGCTGTGGCAGCGCCCAACCAGGGATAACGAATGCATGTGGTTTTGAAACAAGATTGCTTCCCTTAAGCCAACGAAGCAATTTCTCATCTCGGTCAAACATTAGCTGTCTCTCTCCAATTCCCGTTTCCCCGGGCGGGCCAGCGACACCGTCCGATGGGATCCACACCGCATACAGTAGTTGTTGACACGCAGGACCGATCCCAAGCAAAGCCAGCAAATCCTCCCAACACCTCCATTCCACCCGCTGCTCTGGATCCCAGTGTCTCCTAGCATCCTGTTCCCATTCTCTCCCATCCTTTTGACTGCTCCCCAGGAATTTGCATGAAGTCTTCTTGTCTTTCAAGCTGATAATTAGCACATCCAGTAAACCAATCCTTCCTATTTACTAAGGTGGAAAAGAGAAGAGGCTCCCAGGGATCTCCCTTTTCCTTCCAAGGAACAATTGTGTATTAACCGTGGTTCATACAATACTTCCTTTCTTCTTTCGCCTAAGACTTTCTTACCCCGCTAGTGACTTTTAACACTGTCACGGCGGACACACAAAAAAGGAAGAATATATTTATTTTCATTTTAAAAGTGGTATGTAAATTCACCTGGAGGAAGAAACAGAGCAGCACGCTGACAGTTTATACCTCTCTGACAGGCCTTGGAACGTTGAAAAAACTGTGTGTGTATCTGTGTCTGTGTGTGTATATCTGTGTCTGTGTGTGTGTGTGTTAAGCCTTATCTATCTTTTCTATAATCATTGTGTGTTATTGAGTCTAATTAATGATAAGTAAGATACTATTTATACATTATGAAAATGTATAAATTACAGAAATGAAATTCCCCATAATTTTACTCATTAGCCATGAATAAAGGGGTGTATTTTTTACCCATACTTTTTACACAAACATTTTGAAAGTTATTAAAATCATTCTATGCATAAAATTTAGTAATATTTTGGGGCTCCTGGCTGGCTCAGTCGGAAGAGCACGCGGGACTCTTGATCTCAGAGTCATGAGTTTGAGCCCAATGTTGGGTGTAGAGATTACTTAAATAAAAAAACTTAAAAATAAAATAAAATTTAGTGATATTTTAAAATCAACTAGGAGTGGCTGACTGGCTCAGTCAGAAGAGCATGGATTCTTGATTTCAGGGTCATGAGTTCAAGCCCTACGTTGGATGTAGACATTACTAAAAAAAATAATAAACTTAAAAATAAAATAAAATAAAATAAAATGAATTAATGTTATAACAAAAGCTTTCTCATTAACAATTCACAACAAATACTTCTTTTGGTTACACACTATTCAAGAATAAGTATGAATCATAATTTGCTTCCCTTCTCTCGCACTGGTGAATATCTACATTATTTCTAGATTGACTTCTGGTTAAAGATAGTGGAAAAAATACACACATCATCTTTGAGCCCTTCTGAAACTAAATGGCAGTTTCAGGATGTTTTGCTTGTTTGGGCATAAACTGCCCAAAGGATAAAGAGAACGAGGGAAGAGAAAAGAACAGCGATATTTTGGAAGCTGGGAGGCAGACAGGCGACAACTGACTTTAGCTGACCAGGGAGAGCAGAATCTGAAGCCAGTGACACAGACACCCAAGATACAATTCAACTTAACATTTCAGAACCCACAAAAGGCACAGGGCCTAACAGCACTGGCGCTCAGAAAAGTAGGGATGAAGGAGCTAGAAACTGTACCCGCAGAGTCAGGGTGACAGCCTTTCTGGCAAAAGACTTTCTGGCAAAAGACTGGAGGTTTCTCTTCTTCAGAGGCTAAAACAAAGAGTCTCAGGTCTGGAGGACAGCAGCACAGTTGAGGGTACCGTTACTATCTTGAAAATAGGAAGATAAGTGAAAATTTATAAACAATGCTGAGGCACCCTGCCGTAAATCTTATGTTCACACTGCTCCCAGAATCCTGGCGGCCAGTCTGATTCCTTCAAAGCAGAACTATGGAATAATCTATCGTGGGGAAATGGGACAGTCCAAGCCCAAGGACCCAAAGACACATTGACATCAGGGATTTTGCAAGGTGAGAGCCCACTGAGATCACCCTACACTGAGGGTCACAGTGGATATGTCCCTCCCTAAAGCACAGACTTCGCAGGAGGCTTTTACTGTGCCTTTCAAGCATGAGCAGACTGGCTAACAATCAGCAAACTCAGAGCAGAGAAGAGTCATAAAAAAAGAACCAAAAGTTTTAAGGAACATTCAGAAAATTAAAAAGTTATTCCTGAGAGAAAAGAAGGGAAAGGTGGGCAAGGGATACTTCATGACAGAAGTGAATATTGACATGGTCTCTGACAGAGCATCTTACCCTCCTGGGCTACGAGGCAGGCGGGGGAAAGGGGCGGTGAGGTGGGAAGAGAAAGAAAAGTGCTCTTAGAAATTAAAAATTTAATAGCACAACTGGAAATCCCCAGAGCAGAGTTGGAAGATAAATTGAAGAGATTTCCAGAAAAAAAGCACAAAAGAGGAAAAGCAAAGAAGTAATCAAGGAAACGAGTAGAGTGATTCAACCCAAGAAAGGGGGGAAAGGGAGGCCTCAGGATGATGGAGAAGAGAAGTCTCCAGACAACAGTTATGCAGCAGGTCTAGGGAGTGACTGGGCGTGATGGAGCAGGTCAGAAGCTCTGTGAAAGATGAATTCAAGAAGACTTGTAGAATACCTGATGGGTTTGTTCCAATGCATGCAGAGGAAACTACACATCTGAGGGTATTTTGAGGATTGAGTAAGTGCTAGGTACATAAAAATTAAGCAAACTTTTAAAAAGGAAAAAAAATGTGCAGGAAGGAGAATATAATATGGCATAGTGATTTGTTAGGGCTGCTAGAGAGAAGCACCACAGACAGGGTGGCTTAAACAGCAGAAATTTATTTCCTCACAGTTTCAAAAGCTACAAGTCCAAGATCAAGGTGTTGATAGGGTTGATAGGGTTTCTTCTGTAGCCCTTGGTTTGTGGATGGCTGTCTTCCCCCTGTGTCTTCAGATGTGTTTCCCTCTGTGTCTGTCTGTGTCCCTCTTCTTTTAAAGATATCAATCACATTGGATTAGGGCCCACTCATATGACTTCATTTTAATTTAATTAACTCTTTAAAGACCCTGCCTCCGAAACCAGTCACATTCTGAGGTACTGGGGGTTAGGACTGTCATACAGGAATTTGCTGGGGGAGAAGCGCACAACTGAGGCCATAACACACAATCAGCTGTGAATGCTATTTCCTGGTCATAATAATGTAGTCACAAAAAGCAAGTTCTGAAAATTTAATCAAATTGACAATGTAACTATATCAGGAGACTGGAAAAAATAATGAAACGGGCCAGAAATGTGTGTGTGTGTGTGTGTGTGTGTGTGTGTGTGTGTGTGGGAGAGAGAGACAGACAGACAGACAGACAGAAACAGAGACAGGGATGGAGACAGAGACAGAGACAGAGAGAGAATGAGGAGGAAGAGGGAATGAAGATGAGGTGGGAAAATCTAAAGGTTCACCTTTCCTAAAGACAAAAACTAAATAATAAACAAATAACAATATTTGTTATTTAGAGGTAGTATTTAAAAGTAGCTGCCTGTGGAACAGAAAATCATTGCATCACTGGACCAGGGATTCCCATTTTTCCTAGCCAGCCTTGCAGAACTACTTGATATTTTAAAACTGTGTGCAGGTATAACTTTGATAAAAATCAAAAGTGATCAAAATAGTAAGGTATAGTACTATGGTGATTACCTTTGTGCAACAAGTATTTTTGCTACTTCAGATTATTCCTTTTCTGGGTCTAATTTCAAATTTCTGGGTCTAAAGATTTCAAACATTTTTTAATGTTCTTGATGCCCATTTGCAAAGAGCTCCTAAAAAAATCTGCACCACTTTACACTCAGAGGTAGGCACTTGAGGATGCAAATATCTGACCTCTTCAAACCCCATCATTGTTTTAGTGGCTTTATTGAAATGGACATACAATTAACTGTACATATGAAGTGTATAATTTGTTCAATTTTTGCATATATTTATCATAAGTGTATACATAATGGAACTATCACCACCATCAAAATAGAGAACACATCCATCACCTCCAAAACTCTCCACTTACCCCTTTATAGTCAGCCCCTCCTGCCCACCCACCTCTCCTCCCCTACCCCTTGCCTTACTTGTTCCCACTTGTTTGCATTTTCTAGAATTTTATTTAAATAAGATATCCTTTTAAAATATTTATTGATATATGTGTATGGATCTATTTTTGCATTCTCTTTGCTGTTCCATTGATCTAATTGCCTATCTTCATGCCAATAACACACTGTTTTAACTATTGTAGCTTTATAGTAAGTTTTGTAGTTAGTATATGTCCTTATATGTCCTCCAACTTCCTTTTTTCAACGTTTTTTTTTCTTTTTTCCACTCTAGCTCCTTTGCCTTTTTTTTTAAGTTTGTTTATTTATTTTGAGAGAGGGAGCACAAGCACAAGTGGGGGAGGGGCAGAGAGTGAGGGAGAGAGAGAATCTCAAGTAGGTTCCTCACTGTCAATGTAGAGCCCAATGAGGGGCTTGAACTCACAAACCATGAGATCATGACCTGAGCTGAAATCAAGAGTCTGACACTTAACCGACTAAGCCACCCAGGTGCCCTGGTCCTTTGCCTTTCCATAATGAGTTTTAGAAAGAGTTTGTTCATTTCTGTTAGACCTACTGGATTTTGATTGAGACTGCATTGACTCTATACATCACTGGAGATTTGACATCTTAACAATCTCTCTTTTTTTCTGTAGCAATATTATGCAATTCACAGTGTAAACATCTTGCACATACTTTGTCAGATTTGTCAATAGATATTTCTTTTTCTTTTCCTGATATTATAAAGGATATTTATTCTTACTTCACTTACCAACTGTCTTTTGTTAGGTCAGACAAATACCATTGATTTTTGTGTGTTGATCTTCTATCCCGTAATGTCACTAAACTCGCCTATTAGTTTTAGTGACTTTTGTAGAGTCTATATATGATTTTCTAGACTATTGTGTTATCTACAAAAAAAAAAGGACAGATTTATTTCTTCTTTTCATCTGGATGCAGTGTGGACACCCTTGCCTTCTTTCTGATCTCCCATAAAAATATGCAGTCTTTCACTGTTAAAGTGAAAACCTAAAGTGTAGGTTTTTGGTAAATGCCTTTTACTGAATTGAGGAAGTTTCTGTCTATTTCTAGTGTGTTAAGAATTGTAATCAGAAATGGATATTGGATTTTGTCAAATGCTTTTTTTTTTTTCTTATCGAAAGAGATATCTGGGGTGCCTGGGTGGCTCAGTCAGTTAAGCGTCTGACTTTGGCTCAGGTCATGATCTTGCGGTTCATGAGTTCAAGCCCCGCGTCAGGCTCTGTGCTGACAGCTCAGAGCCTGGAGCCTGTTTCAGATTCTGTGTCTCCCTCTCTCTCTCTGCCCCTCCCCCATTCATGCTCTCTCTCTGTCTCAAAAATAAATAAACGTTAAAAAAAATTTTTTAATAAAAAAAAGATATCAAAGGTTTTTCATTTAAACTATTTAATATGATGAACTGCACTGATTGATTTTTGTTTTAATTATGGTAAAATACATATAAAATAAAATTTACCAGGGTGTCTGCCTGGCTCAGTCAGTTGATCATCCAACTCTTGATTTCGGCTCAGGTCATGACTTCACAGTTTGTGAGTTTGAGACCCCCCCCCCCCATTGGGCTCTGCGCTGACAATGCAGAGCCTGTTTGGGATTCTTTCGTTCTTCCTCTCTCTCTGCCCCTCCCCAATCATGCTCTCTCTTGCTCTCTCTCTCTCTCTAAAAATAAATGAATAAACTTAAAAACCTTTTTTTAAATTACCACCTTGACCATTTTTGCTCTACAATTCAATGGCATTAAGTACATTCACAGTATTGCACAACCATTGCCACTATCTAGTTCCAAAATATTTTCATCACTTTGAACAAAAATCCTATAACCATTAAATAGTCGCTGCCTATTCACCCTTCGAGCCTTTTGAAACTGCTAATCTGTTTTCTGTCTTTATGGATTTGCCTATTCTGGATATTTTTTTTTCTTAAAGTTTATTTATTTTGGGAGAAAAAGTATGTGTGTGAGCAGGGGAGGGGCAAAGAGAGAGGGAGGGAGACGAGAGAGACAGAGGGAGAGGGAGAGAGAGAGAATCCCAAGCAGGCTCCACACTGTCAGCACAGTGTCCAATGCATGGCCGGAACTCAGAAAATGTGAGATCATGACCTGAGCCAAAACCAAGAGTCAGAAACTTAACTGACTGAGCCAACCAGGCACCCCATATTCTGGATATCTCTTATAAATGGAATCATACAATATGTGGCCTTTTGTTTCAGGTTTGAGGTTCACCCATGTTGTAGCCTGAAACAGTATTTCGTTCCCTTTTATGGCTGAATAACCATAATATGGTTATACTACATTATTTATTCATTCATCCATTCATGGACATTTGGGATGTTTTATCTTTTGGTTATTATGAATACAGCTACTACAAACATTCGTGTACAAGTTTTTGTTTGAACATCTGTCTTTAATTCTTTTTGGTATTTACCGCGGAGTACAATTGCTGGGTCATATGCTAATTCTATGTTTAGGATTCCTTTTTGAGGAAGCACCAAATTATATTCCACAGCAACTATACCATTTTACATTCCCACCAACAGTATGAGTGTTCCAATTTCTCCATTTTTTTTTTGCCAACACCTGTTATTTTCCATTTTTAAAAATTATGACTATCCTAGTAGATATGAAGTGGTATCTCATTGTGGCTTAAATTTGCATTTTCTTAATGACTACTGATGTTGATTATCTTTTCATGTGTTCACTGGCCATTTGTTTATCTCTTTGGAGATATATCTATTTAAGTCCTTTTCCCATTTTTTTATTTAAAAACATTTTTTAATGTTTATTTATTTTTGAGAGAGAGAGAGAAAGAGAGAGAGAGAGAGAGAGAGAGAGAGAACACAAGTGGGGAAGGGGTAGAGAGAGAGGGAGACAGAATCTGAAGCAGGCTCCAAGCTGTCAGCACAGAGCCCTCTGTGGGCTCAAGCCCACAAACTGCTGAGATCATGGCCTGAGCTGAAGTCAGTCACTTAACTGACCGAGTCACCCAGGTGCCCAGCTTTTGCCCATTTTTAAAATTAGGTTGTTTGGGGCACCTGGGTGGCTCAGTTGCTTAAGCGTCCAACTTCGGCTCAGGTCATGCATGATCTCCCGATTCACAAGTTCAAACCCCACATCAGTCTCTGTGCTGACAGCTCAGAGCCTGGAGCCTGCTTCAGATTCTGTGTGTGTCTCTCTCTCTGCCCCTCCTGCATTGACGCTCTCTCTCTCCCTCTCTCAAAATAAACATTAAAAAAAATTTTTTTTAAATCTTAAAAAAATTAGGTTACTTGTTTTTATTGTTAAGTAGTGTAAGAGTTCTTTATATATTCTGGATACCAGACCCTCATCAGATATATGACTTACAAATATCTTCTCTCCCTCTTTGGGTTGTCTTTTTACTCTATTGATAGTGCCTTTGAATGCACAAAAGTTTTTAATTTCGATGATGTCCAATTTTTCTCATCACTTGTGTTTTCAATGTCATATTTAAGAAACAATTGCCAAATCCAAAAAAATGAAGATTTGCCCCTATGTTTTCCTCAAAGAATTTCAGAGTTTTAACTCTTAAATTCAGGCTTTTGAACTATTTTGAGCAAACTTTTCTATGTGGTGTGAGGTAAGGATCCAATTTCATTATTTTGCATGTGGCTATTCAGTTGTCTTTGACTGATTTTTTAATGTTAACCCAACTTTACATTCTGGGATAACCGCAATTTGTCATCATGCATAATTCTTTTTATATGTCATTGGATTTAATTTGCTAATATTTGGTTAAGAATATTTGCATCTGTATTCATGAGAAATATTGTTCTGTAGTTTTCTTGTATTGTCTTTGCTGTCTTTGGTCTTAGAATAATAATATCCTCATAGAAAGACTTAGGAGGTATTTTTTCCTCCTCAATTTTCTAAAAATGTTTGTGTAAAATTGTTATAATTTTTTTAATTAGATATTTAACTGAGTTAACCAGTGAAACTGCCTGGATGTGGAGTTTGCTTTGTGCAAAAAATTTTTAACTACAAATTCAATTTCTTTAATAGATATAGGGCTATTTACGTCATTGATTTCTTCTTACTTGATCCTTGATAGTTTGTCTTTCAAGGAATTTGTCTACTTCATCTGCGTTATCCAATTTGTTGGTATAAAGTTGTTCATGATATTCATTTAATATAATTTTAATAGCTATAGAATCTGTAGTGATGATACCTCTCTCCTTTCTGATATTGGTAATGTGTGTCTTTTCTTTTTTTTCCTCATCAGTCTGGCTAGAAGATTATTAATTTTATCAATTTTTAAAAGAAAAAAGCTTTGACTTTACTGATATTTCTCTATTATTTTTCTGTTTTCTATTTGATTGATTTTTGCTTTTGTCTTTTTCATTTCCTTTATTCTGTTTACCATAGAATCCATTTGCTCTTCTATTTTTTAATTTCTTAAAGTAGCAGATGAACATTGAATTGAGACCTTTATTTTTTTGTATTATTGATGTCAATGCTATAAATGTCCCCTTAAGTACTGTTTTAACTACATCCCACAAATTCTGATTATTGTATTTTCATTTTCATTCAGTTCAAAATGTTTCCTAATCTCCTTCTTTGTGTTCATAGTCTTTGTGTTATCTAGCTCACAAATATTTTGAGACTTGGTAAATATCATTTAGTTATTGATTTCTATTTAATTCTATTGTGACCAGACTCTATACTTTATGTCTTGAATCCTTTAAAATTCATTGAGATTTGTGTTGTGGCCCAAAATACTGTCTATCTTGCTAAATAATCTGTGTGTACTTGAAATAAAATGTTATTATGCTATTTTTAAGTGGAGTATTCTGTAAATGCCAATTAGGTCAGGTTAGTTTTTTAAATTTCTCTCTGTCTGATTTTCTGTCTATACATTCTATCAATTATTGAGAAAGAAATGTTGAAACCTCTGACTATAATTGTGAATTTATCTATTTCTCCTTATTGTTCTATCAATTTTTGCTTCATGTATTTTGAAGATCTCTTATTAGGTACATAAACATTTAAGATTATTATATCTTCTTGATGAATTGGCTCCTTTATCATTAGGAAACATCCCTCTTTCTCCCTGGCAATATTTTTTTGTTATGAAATCTACCTTGTCTGATATTAAGATAGCAATTGAACTTTCTTTTTTTCTTTCTTTCTTTTTTTTCTTAAACTCTACACCCAACATGGGATTCAAACTCATGACCCCAAGATCAAGAGTCACATGCTCTACCGAGAATTTTCTTTTCATTAGTGTTAGCATGATGTATCATTTTCATTCTTTCACTTTTAAATTATTCATGTCTTTATAATTAAAGTGGTTTGGGGGGCACCTGGGTGACTCAGTCAATTAAGCGTCCAATTCTTGATTTCGGCTCAGGTCATGATCTCACCATTTGTGAGTTTGAGCCCCATGTTGGGCTCTATGCTGATAGTGCAAAGCCTGCTTGAGATTCGTTCTCCCTCTCTTTCTGCCCCTCCACTGCTCACTCTCTCCCTCTCTCTCTCTCTCAAAAATAAGTAAACCTTTTTTTTAAGAAATTTTTAATGGCACGTGGGTGACTCAGTCAGTTAAGTGTCCAACTCTTGATTTCTGCTCAGGTCATGGTCTTATCATTCATGAGTTTAAGCCCCACATCAGGCTCTGCACTGGAGTGTGGAACCTGCTTGCAATTCTCCTTCCTTCTCTCTCCACCCTTCCTTCACTTGCACTCTCTTTTTAAAAAATAAATAAATAAACTTCTTTTAAAAAGTGGTTTTTATGGGCAGCATATAGTTAGGTTTTGCTTTTTAATCAAATCTCACAACCTCTTCCTTTTCATTGGAATACTTAGACCACTTAAATTTAATGTAATTGTTGATGTGTTTGGGTTTAATTCTGTCAGCTTGTATTTGTTATTTATTATCTCTTCTTTGTCCTATATTCCATTTTTTTCTGCTTTTCTTTGGATTGTCTTTTTATGATTCCATTTTATTCCCTTTGTTTTCTTATTAGCTATAACTTTCTATTGTATTTTTTAGTGGTCGCTATAGAGATTATCATGTATATCTTTAATTTATTACAATATACCTTCAATGGAAATTAGATCATTTTGTATATAAGAATCTTAAAATAATATGTTTCCATTCCTCTACTAACCACATTAGTGCTATCGTTATCAAACATTTTACTTCTACATGTATTAAAAATCCATAATATTGGGGTGCCTGGGTGGCGCAGTCGGTTAAGCGTCCGACTTCAGCCAGGTCACGATCTCGCGGTCCGTGAGTTCCAGCCCCGCGTCAGGCTCTGGGCTGATGGCTCAGAGCCTGGAGCCTGTTTCCGATTCTGTGTCTCCCTCTCTCTCTGCCCCTCCCCCGTTCATGCTCTGTCTCTCTCTGTCCCAAAAATAAATAAACGTTGAAAAAAAAATTTAAAAAAAATCCATAATATATTATTTTTGCTTTAAACAGTTATCTTTAACACAATTTAAATAAAAGGGGAAAAAGCCTATTTGTTCACAAAGTTATGATTTCCAGTGTTCTTCATTCCTTTGTGTAGATCCAAATTTCCATCTAGCATCATTTTCCTTACCCTTAAAAGACTTCTTTTAACCTGTCTTATAGTGCATATGTGCTCATGATGACAGCTTACAGCTTTTGTATATCAAGAGTCATTATTTTGTCATTTTAAAAAGATGCTTTTTGAGGGCGCCTGGGTGGCTCAGTCAGTTAAGCACCTGACTTCAGCTCAGGTCATTATCTCATGATTCATGAGTTCGAGCTCCATACCAGGCTCTGTGCTGACAGCTCAGAGCCTGGAGCCTGCTTCAGAGTCTGTGTCTCCCTCTCTCTCTGCCCTTCCCCCACTCACACTCTGCCTCTCTCTCTCTCTCTCTCAAAAATAAATAAAAATTTTCTAAAAACTTAAAAAGTAAATTAATTAATTAAAAGATGCATTTTTTTGGTTTTTTTTTTTTTTTGTTTTTTGTTTGTTTTTTGTTTGTTTGTTTGTTTGTTTCCAAAGAGGGACAAATATACTCCAGCTGTGGGTAGGTTTCTTACCCCATGCATTCACTGTGGATAAATACTCTATTGAGACCCTGCAAGGATCTCTGGGTTCTCTCTGTGCAGTTCTCTCTTCTGCCACACTCTGCCTTGCAAACTCCCACTGCAAATCCCCTCCTGGGACTCAAAGCTATGTCTCATCAAGTCAGGGAGACTGCTAGCACCACACAGAGACCCCTCCCTGTGCTGCAGCCTGGACATTTTCTCTGATCAGTCAACACAGGTAATCACTGAACTTGTTTGTTTCCCACATCTCATGATCACTGCTCTTCATTGTCTGACATCAAGTCAGACAATGACTTGAAAACACTTGTTTCATATAGTTTTCCTTTTTTTTTTTTAGTTGTTTCAGATAGAAGAATAAATTCAGTCATTCTTACCCCATCTTGGCCAAAAGCAGAAATCGTCCATATATGTTTTATTTAGCCTAAAGTGGGGTAAGCCCTGTTATTGAGCACTACTCTGTGGCTTGAAAGGTCCTGGAATGTATGGGAATGTACTGAAGCTCTGGGGGAAAAATATTCCAGTCAAGAGATCCAGTCTGAAAGTAACTACCTATCTGTCTTTAAAATGTGGGTGTTGGAGGGAGCACCTGGGTGGCTCAGTGGATTGAGCGTCTGACTTCAGCTCAGGTCATGATCTCACAAATTGTGGGTTTAAGCTCCACGCTGGGCTCTGTGCTGACAGCTCAGAGCCTGGAGCTTGCTTCAGAGTCTGTGTCTCCCTTTCTCTCTCTGTCCCTCCCCCGCTTGTGCTCTCTCTCTTGCTCTCAAAAATAAATAAACATTTAAAAAGTAAAATAAATAAACTGTGGGAGTTGAATATAATTAACATCAATAACCCCTTTTTATGTGTAAGTTCTCGGATTCAACATTCCAGCAGTGTTTCCTCAAGTTTAGAGTAGCATCATACATAGATGGAGACTCTTTGTTGAGGTCTAGGTTTAATCTCCCAGATCTTGCCTTCCTGCTTATCGTCATATTTCCCAGGTAGCTGTGTTGCCGTCATAATCTCTAGTTCAGAAATAAGAGAAGTGTGGGTAAGTGTGTGATACAGGTTCTGGCTACCTGCCCCTGTTGCAACCCAGCTATCTTTTATGGGGGTAAATATTTATGATATATCCTGGAACAATTATAAAGCGATCATCTTTGGTCTCTAAAACTGAAAATGTTAAGGAGCGGTAGAGGCTTTGATATTATATACTCTTATTTATTAACAGTGCCAAATTGACAAATTGACATCTGTCTTTAGTGCACAGAGAGAAGCTCCTGGTCTCACAGCACTTTTCTGGAAAGAAAATTCCAAACTGTTATTTTTCTGGTGTGTATATATTTAAATTCTTTTTAAGATTTTATTTTTAAGTAACCTCCATGCCGAATGTGGGGCTCGAACTTACAACCCCAAGATCAACAGTCACATGCTTCACTGACTGAGCCAACCAGGTGCCCCTTAATATCTTTATCTGTGTCTTTGTAAACTACTTCTTAACTGGCTGGGATCTGTATCTAGAAATCATCCAAGTGAGAGTCAGTGTTACTGCAAGGGCTATTTGTCTTCAGTATCCAGGGGATTAAAGGAGAAAGCTTTTCCTAGAATAAGTGGGTAAGAAATCACTTTGTGACCTCTTTCCTTCCCTCATCAACTCCCCATGGCTGCCTGCCATTCCTTTATTAAATCGATGAAGTTGGGTAACAGTGGATGTCTTGAGCAGGATCTGTGTGTTTGGAGGTGCATGTATGCAAAGGGAAAGCCAAGATCTTTCCATTTATACTTCATTTATGGTATGGGAATGGGAGCAGATGGATACTTGGATGATTTGCATAAAGTCTCTTTGTCTTTCTTATCTCCATTTGGTGGAACCATCTCCTTCTCTCCTAGTATACCTTTTGTACATTATGAAATAATACTCAGACCCCCGGGGACACATTTAATGCTAAGGGGAAAAAAACGCGTCGAAATGTGGTCGTGAATGACACCTGCCATTTCGGCAGGTCGGTGAATGCACAGATAGGGTCATAGGCGTTGAAGGAAATTGCCTTCAAGCTATTATGAAAGCTGCTCCCCATTTCTCAAAACAAATGTCTCTGTGAATAGGAATAATTCGTCTTGTTTTTTCACCAAAATTACCTCTATTTCCAAAATATTCTAAGTTTTAAAAATTTTCCTTGCTTCACACATTAAAGCTCATGACTTCATAACTGGATGTAACAAGCATGTGCAAAGGTAGTGTTGTTTTCTCTTTCAGCATAAAGTCAACGACTATAAAAGATGCTTCTGACTGTAAATGACTTAAATACATAAACAGTGGGGTTTGTAGTGAGTTGTGACTTTTCAACTAAGCAGGAATTTTTTTTATAGTTTATTTAATTATCTTGAGAGAGAGAGAGAGTGCGCATGACTACAGGAGGGACAGAGAGAGAGGGAAAGAGAGAGAATCCCAAGCAGGCTCTGAACTATCAGCACAGAGCCCAAGGCAGAACTCAACTCACAAACCATGAGATCATGACCTGAGCTGAAGTCAGATGCTTTAACAACTGAGCCACCCAGGTGCCCCTCAACTAAGCAAGATGTTAAAACAAGAAGCCAACATTGAGACATCTTCTGACAGCCAGTTCGGGACCACAAACTTAGACTGTTGGCGGTCAAAGACAGCCCTCCTTTGCCAACCTGGAAGCTTGGACCAATTCCCACTGTTCACAGCTTCTTTGGAGTACTACATAGCCTAGGACCCACCCTTGATATTACATTTGGCAAATCACTTCTTTTCCTTGCCAAGTTAACAATACCATGACTTAGCCAAATAGCACTTACAATACACCGGAGTTTGAAAGGTGTGGCATTCATGCATTTCAAATTTTAAAAGCCTGACTCTTGGCATAATTCCTGATAAGCCTCATACATTTTCTCCTCCATTCCTTCCTTCCTTCCTTTTTTCCTCTCTCTCCCCCACCTCCATCATTCTCCCTCCCTCTTTCCTTCCTCCCTTCCTTCCCTTCTTCTTTCTGTCTTCTCTCTCTCCCTCTCTTTTTCTTTCTTCCTTTTCACATGTTTTTACAGATAATGTAGTTTGCAAAAGAAAAATGATCCTCCAACTCACAAGCCCATGGCCTCCGTCTGACACCAAAATAAGACAGTAAGACGAATAATGAGTGAGACCTCTCAGGCTTTTGGTAGTTACCTGGGGTCAACAGTCAAGGAGTGACCTACTGCTCTGGTTGCTGGGGCGCAGTCAGTTCGAGGATGTTTTGTTGAGACTCCTAACCAAGGTTCCTATAGTGACAGCCCATCAAGGATACTAGCACCTGCCCAGCTGGTACTGAAAGGGGGCTGGCAACATGCCAGGCCCTCTCAGAAGCTAGCTGATGATCACAAGCCCACTGTCAATACTGTCCGTTTCTTCCCTTTAATTGGTAAATGCGTTACAAAAGAGGGAGTTTTTACGTAGAAAACTTACTCTGTTTTCCTTTGCTGAAAGAGATCTTCAGGTAAAAGAATGGACATAATGGATTTTGAATAATGAATGGATGCTTGTTTTGAGGTAGTTTTATTTTTCTAATGAATTTTTAAAGATATTTATTTTTTTTTTTAGTAATGCTTATTTATCTTTGAGAGAGAGACAGAGCAGGGGAGGGGCAGAGTGAGAGGGAGGCACAGAATCCAAAGCAGGCTCCAGGCTCCGAGCTGTCAGCACAGAGTCTGATACAGGGCTTGAACTCTTGAACCATGAGATCATGATCTGAGCCAAAGTCAGATGCTTAACCAACTGAGCCTATCCAGGTGCCCCTTGAGGTAGCTTTAAAATCTGTCAGTAAGACAGTGCTAACCATCTCAAACGGGGAGCAGGAGGGTCCCTTCCCACTGAATCCGCGACAGGGTTGTATTCTGCCTAGGTTCCTCCATGAGCTGTTCTAACTGGGAAGCTGATCTGATGAGACAGAATCTCTTTTTTAGCAGGTTTTAATTCTTGATCTCAATCTCCTCTCACCCCCACACCTTTCTTTTGATCTATCTTTTATATAAGGAGACGTCTTGGGTTTTTACATCAGTTAAAGGGTGCCATTTCACAAAATACCCAGATGGTTGCACTTTTGAAGAGTAGCATTTTCAGATCCCACATCTATTCAGCCTTGACAGCAGGCTTAGTGAAGAATGTCTAAAGCCTCCCACAAAGAAAGAACAAACAGCACAGAACTAGTGTTTCTCCCTTTGAAACTAGAGTTAGCCCTGGAAAGCAACCATTATGTGAATGAGAGGGATGAAGAAGATAACCAGAGGCTAGAGGATTCGGTAACAGAATGACTGAGTTCGTCTCCTCCAGATAAGTTTATGGCTTGGGTCTCACACAGTTGAACACCTTGCAAGTCCTAAAGACACTGACTGTGCTTAGGTTTTGTTTTGGTTTGTTTGTTTGTTTGTTTGTTTTGCTCGTGACTTAACTTTATTTAAATGCAGTCCCATCATGTACCATCTTTGTATTGATTTCTATGTGCAGAAAAGTCACTGTGAGGGGATGGGCAGCAGAAAATCCTCCTATTACACATATAAATGTGTTTCAGAGAAAGTGCACAAAGTAACAGCAGAGTGAATGTGACCAAGTGACTTTCCCCTTGCTGTCCCAAACAGACAGGGTATTGTGTCCCATACTGGTTGATCCAGTCTTTGGTTTCATGGTTTCCTGCTCCTTAGGTCAGAATATCGGCCGGTCCTTTACAGAAGTTGCCATGATTACACATTGTGCCTTCAGGGCATGAAGTACTAAGAAGCTTTACGACTGGCATTGTAGGTTTGGAAATGGCAAGCCCCTGGGGTCAGCTTATGGGTTTATACCACCTCTCAGCAACCGATCTCTTTTTTTTTTAATGTTTATTTATTTATTTTTGAAAGGGATAGACAGAGAGCAAGCAGGGGAGGGGCAGAGAGAGAAAAGAGAGAATCCCAAGCAGGTTCCACGCTGTCAGTGCAGAGCCCAACTAGGGCTCAGACCCACAAACTGCAAGATCCTGACTGAGTGGAAAGAGCTTTGGACGTTCAAACCAGTGAGCCACTGTGTTTTTAAAAATACAGAAATTCACCCAACGACTCCTTTTGTGTTCCTATCAAAATTCGAAAACAGCCATAACAACTTCATTGTGCTCTTCACTCAGAAGGAACTTTGCACTTGAAAGACATGAAACGTTTTGCAGAGCAGAACATTCTTTGAAAGCTCTGGGTGGAAGAAAGCACTTGCTTAAGGAACTTAATTGAGAGAAACAGGGCAGCCGGGACAGGGCTGCCTGAGTTCAAAGGCACCGCTTTTAATCCCAAACCTTTTTAATTTTCCTTAACTTTTATTTCTTTCTGGGTGACTAAACTGCAAACTTCTACTCATCTACTGCCAAGTAATTTTTCTTAAGAAGGTGGATACTTTACAGGATTCAGAGCCAGGAGCCCTCTATCAGGAATGCTGGTGGTATGGTTTTGTGTAGGTAAAAACAGAGGCACAGGAGAGGTCACTCTGTTTTGTGTGTGGAACAGACTCTGTCTCTGGCAAGTTTGCTGCGATTGAGAAAAAAATAAGGCACTTCTTTAAGTCTGGAAAATGCAGTGCCTCTGGCAATACATGATCTTGGAGAGTGAAGCCCAGTGTTCTCACAGTTGAGATTTGGTGTTAGTAGAACAGCCAGACTGCAAGTTGACTTGCAACTTGCAATGTCAACTGTTGCAAGGAGAGGCATCCAATTCACACACCTGCGTCTGCAAAGAAAGCTGAGCTTCAGGAGATGACATTTAACATTCAGGGGGATGAATAAGAAGAATGCAGAAAAGGCCGACTGCAGCCAAGACGTAAGTGGCTATTGGAAGAATCACGTGAGCAAAACTGTTCTTCCTTTCGCTCCAGTACAAGACATCTGTACCATGGCTTTCAGACTTTCACACTATGTGATTCTTTTTTTGGCCCATTTGAGAGTTAAGGATCTTATAAAATGACCAGCTAAAATACCTTCAACAGAAGTAATTTCTTGAAAACAGCAAACAATGAGATGGGCCAGCTTGTTTTTGACTGGTCTACCTTCATAAAATGAGTGGCCAGAATCACACCATATTTGATTACGCTGATCATCCTAACAACTAACACAGATCAATAGTGCAGCCACCTTTTTTTCTAAAGCTTTATTTTCTAGGGGAAAACAATGGATTTGTTGTGATGCAAAACAGTATGGTAGATCCTCAAAAAATTAAAAATAGAATTACTGTATGATACAGTAATTTCTCTTCTGGGTTTTTATGCAAAACAATGGAAAACTCAGTCTCAAAGAGATATTTGTACACTCATGTCCAAAGAAGCATTATTCAAAATAGCCAAAAGGTGGAAGCAACCCAAGTGTCCATCTACAAATGAATGGATAAACAAAATGTGGTATATACAGAAAACGGAGTATCATTCAGCCTTAAAAAGGAAGGAAATTCTGACATATGTTATAGCATGGAAGAAGCTTAAAGACATTTTGCTACATGAGGGGCGCCTGTGGCTCAGTCAGTTTAGCGTCCAAATGTTGGTTTAGGCTCAGGTCATGATCTCACAGTTTGTGATTTCGAGCCCCACCTCAGGCTCTATGCTGACAGCTGCCTGGAATTCTCTCTCTCCCCCTCTCTCCCTCCCTTCCCCCTCTCTCTCTCTCTATCAAAACTAAACTGTAAAAAAAGGCATCATGCTAGGTGAAATAATCCAGTCCTGAAAGGGCAAATACAGTATGGTTCCACTTATATGAGAGAGCTAGAGAAGTCAAATTCCATAGAGACAGAAAGTAGAATGGTGGTTGACATAGGCTGGGAGGAAGGGGCCGAGGGGAGCTGTTTAATGGGTACAGTTTCAACTGAGAAAGCTGAAAACATTCTGGAGACGCATGATGGTGATGGTTGTACAACAATGTGAATGTACTTAATGCCACTGAACCACACACTTAAAAATGGTTTAAGTAGTAAATTTTATGTTATGTATATTTTTTCACAATAAAAAATAAATAAAAATATTAGATCAAGAGGTCACCTTAACAAAAGAGTACTGGGGCACCTGAGTGGCTCAATTGGTTAAGCATCTGACTTCCGCTCAGGTCATGATCTCACAGTTTCTGAGTTCGAGCTCACATTAGGCTCTTTGCTGTCAGTGGCTGAACCCTCTTGGATCCTCTGTCTCCCTCTCTCTGCCCCTCCCCTGCTCTCTCTCTCTCAAAAATAAACAAACAATTAAAAAAAAAAGTACAGAGTAGGCAACAGGCACATGACGCTGCCTTCAGCAGACTTATATTCTCTGCCATTGTTGCCTGCCTGCTCTACGAGCTAATGAAGTTTTTTGTAAGTGTTTTAAATTACTTCAGGCCCACACCTCCCCTTGCCCCTTGTCTGAGAAAGAATTCACTGGTCCTCTGTTCTTCTCCACCCCTCCCACCTTCCATATGCCCTCACCTTCATTGTCAGGGTCAACCAGAGATGTCAGAGCCATCTGGTTGAAAACCACCGATTACATGAATATCCTTATAAAATGCTCACACTGAATCTGCGAACAGGTTGTCTTGTATCCTCTTGGTACAAGGACTGTGGGAAGGGAAATTAAAGGTGCAGAGGAGAATGGTACCAGAGAACTCTAGAACTGTGAGCTGATTTTGCCCCAAAGGCTTTGTGTCAAATGGTAATAATGACCTTTCGATCAAGAGACGGGTGAATGAGTCCTCACCAGGGGAAGGAGTTTTAATTTTAAGAGGAACCTAATGACATTTTGGTTTGCTTTCAGAAAGTCTTACTTCGTAAACGCTGTCCCTAGAAAAAAATGTGGTTATGCAGGATTCACAATAGGCTTGGACCAGGTTGGGTTGCTTTTGTTTCCTGGATTTTTAAGCAAATTATGCAGAATTCTTTCCTTACCCCTCAGCAACCTGAATATCAGAATTCGAGCCATCCCAGCTTTGTGGAGGAAGTTGGACTCTGGACATTTTGCTGGCTTTCACAGCTACACACATTGCTTCTAACATTTCTCTAGAGATGCTTTAATATTGTATTGAACAAAAATGAGAGAGCCATGATACGTATATAAGAGCTATCGCAACCGATATGCTTGTGTCAAGGGCCTACCCCCCCCCGCCCCCCGCCAGACAGAGGGTAGGACCCCCTGCTGCCATACCCATGAAGAAAAGTAGAAATGCTCTCGCTTCGAGAAACAGCCTTGAACTCAATCTTCCTTTCTCCATTCCTCCAAGCTTCCGCAGGTTCACTCGATCCAACAGCGTGACGACAGCCGTACAGGCCGACCTGGACTTCCACGATAATCTGGAAAACTCTCTGGAGTCTATAGAGGACAATTCGTGCCCCGGCCCAATGGCCAGACAGTTCTCCCGGGACGCGAGCACCTCCACCGTCAGCATCCAGGGCTCAGGAAACCACTACCACGCCTGCGCAGCCGACGACGACTTCGATGCGGATTTTGACCCTTCGATTCTGCCTCCCCCGGATCCCTGGATTGACTCGATCACCGAAGACCCCCTGGAGGCCGTCCAAAGGTCGGTGTGCCACCGGGACGGCCACTGGTTTCTGAAGCTCCTCCAA